>NC_134089.1:112181634-112490112 GCF_000715075.1 Nicotiana tabacum
AATCATAGTCTAGGTGCATCAAAGTTCCCTAAAGATCTCAAGGATCCCGTGCAGTGCTTACACCTAGACTTGGTAACCAAAATTGAATAAGTGCAGTGTGGAAGGGCCAGCCTCAGGACACCAGAGTTCAGAGGGTTCTCAAGAGGATCCCAAGGCAGTACACATACTGGAGGGGGCAGAACTTATTGACTTAGGAGTAGAGTGAAAGTGCTTGACAGAAGTTGAAAGGTTTTAATGAAAAACTGTATTAAAAAGGAAGTTTGTTTGAAAGTAATTCAGTAACACAACAGGGGCAGTTAGAAAGAGAGTGAAGTAGTCACCTTTAAGACAGGTTCATACACAGCCATTAGTCACAGAACCAAAGCAAGTTTCAGTAGTCAAAACAGGGGTCAAGGGATTTGGGGATACATAGGACACAAGCAAAAGTCTAGGAATTGGTATAGACATGCTCAGAAACAGCTGACCAGACATAGTCACAGAATCAAACATAAAGAACAAACTCACATACAGGGGTGATAGGGATTTGGGTATACATGGAGCATATGGTGGTAAACACATAGAGATAATTGGTGCAGACATGTTCAGAAATAAACACAGGGGTAATATACCGTTCTTAAGGAAGGGGAGTACATAATAATGTAAACATCAACTACAAGTTTCACAACAAAACCATAAATAGAAGCAAACTAGAAATAGGATGAACTGAAACAATAAAAGAATCATATTGTTGTTGGAACTTTGAATTGAAACTAGAACATACCAGTAAAGAGGACAGTAAGCAAAGTGAAAGAGCAGGAGAACACAATGGTTAGCCTTGGCTTGCAGCCGGCTAACTTAGAGTAGTAGCAAGTAGCACAAAAGAGAGCAGAAAATTTTAAGTGTGAGAGAGAGAGTTTTGAAACAAGAGTGTTTGTGTCTTTGTGCTGATAAGAGAGTGTGTATATATAGTTTGAAAGCATGTAGCAAAATAAGGTAAAAATCAAAGTCCATTAGTAATTGTGGAACTCAGAATCAGTCAGTCAGGAAATCAAGGTAAGTACTCCCTTTAATTGAGGAGTTAACTTCAAACGGTAATAGATATATGACAAATAAGGAAGGAAATCGTATAAAGCTGAACATGACAAATAAGGAAATATTTTCTGCATAATACAAGTACACAACATGTAATAGAGGCTAGGTCCAATATATTTCAATCAAGGAAAGACATAAGAAATCAATTAATAGCATAATTGACCATAGAATAAGGTCAGAAAATATTCTACAAGGTTAAAATTAGTAGATATATCATGCGGAATCAGTGAAGGATCAATCACAAAGATTTAGGGATTCAAAAATAGAAGATAGTACTAATTTAGCACCACTTTATAAGAACAAACACATGGTAAGCAAAACCAGAACCCTAAGACGTCGAGTAGGACAAGAATCATATATATATATATATATATAATTGGGGATTCATGTAGAGCATAGTCTGAATTAGTAAGCTAAGCATGATACAGGTAGGACAAGTGAAGAATCAGAACATTTGTGAACAAAATAGGGCAAAATCACACAATAGGCAGGGATAACCACAATTAGAAACCCTAACAAGCAAACATAGGGCAAAAATAACAGAATCATAGAAACATACAAATTAACTGAACACGTTATCAAACAAAACTCAGAAACCCAAGATTGGAACTAAGAAATTAGGGTTTTCAACATAAGCGAGTTGAAAAAAGAGTAAAATCATAGAATCAGTCGAAATATGCAAGGGATAGAAGTTTAAACATAAAGAATCGGTTTAAACGAAGCGTAGAAGAAGTTTTGAAAACCCTAGTTTGAGAAGAAAATCGATGATTTTGTAAAAGAGATTCAAGAACAGTGTAAAACATCAAAAGAACAAACTCAAAGTGTTTAAAAATCGTACAGATCTAGGAGTTGTAAACAAAAATTAGGTTTTCAGAAGAAACCCAAGTAGAGATGGAAGAACCTGTTTAGAAACCCAAAGATCGTAACAAATACAGTGTTATTTTGCTCGAAATCACATCGGATTAGCCATGAACAGCCAGATAGAAAATCCTAGATACAAGTCGGCGTGGCCAGGGCCCTTGAAGGCCTCAGAGAAGATGAGCATGGTAATAGAGGAGACATTGGAGGCTTAGGAGTTGAGGGTTGGTCAATGGAGAAGGAGGCAACGGTTGAAGGGAGTTAGGGTTAGGTTGGGCGGTTGAGAGAAGAGAGGATACAAAGGAGGCGGTATTTGGAAATGAGGTAGGGTTAGGGTGTAGTTAGAATTAAAAAAGGAAAGGAATTATGAGGGTCGTTGATCTTTTAGATCAACGGCCAGGATTTAGCGGGTCTTGGATCGGGTAAGCGAATTTAGTACTTGGGTCGGGTGTTTTAATTTGAAATTAGGCTGGGGTTGGGGTTCGATTTGGACTACAATTGAAAGCCAATCTGGCTATATTTTAAATAGCCACTTCTCCCTATATAATTTATAATAAATAATTTCTGGAAAAATATTTATGTACCAAAATGATTTAAAATAGGTATTTAACATTTTAAAAATATAGGAGACCAATTTTACGCAAATAAAATGTAATTATACATTAAATGGGCTAATGTTGCAATTATATGCAATTTAGCTTGAAAAATATCAAATGAAATTATAAAAATGCATAAAAAATATATTAACAATATTTTGGCATAAATATAGAAATTAAATGACTAAATTACCATAACAATAATTTGGGGAATAATTATTGGGGTTTTATGAATAAAAGGGAAGGAAATAAATCAATTTAAATCCTTAAAATTATGGGAAAAATTATAAAAACCTTGTGCACGCTTACATATGCATGTATATGCTATTTTGAAGGTATCTATTCATATAAAAAATATGGAAAAAAATTGGGTATCAACACCCAGGGCTCGCACTTGCGTTCCAAGTTTTGTACCTGCTGAAGCGCTTCTGCGGAACAGCCTAAGCCCCTCTTCTCCGCATCTGCGGACCCTTGCTTGAACCTGCGGGCTCGCAGATGCGGTTAACCCACCCACCCCGCACATGCGTCCTGCCCCAGGTTAGCCCAGCTCTACACCTGCACAAATCCAATCGCACATGCGGTCAACCCCTCCCAGGTGCGATCACACCAGAAAACTCCCAGCTTCAGCAATTCACTAAGTCTCATTTTCGATCCGAAATCAACCTAAGGCCCCCAGGACCTCAATCGAATATTGCAACAAGTCCTAAACTACGATACGAACTTAGTCGAACCCTCAAATCACCTCAAACCACATCAAAAACATGAATCGCACCCCAATTCAAGCCTAATGAAACTAAGGAAATCCAACTTCTACAAACGATGTCGAAACCTATCAAATCACGTTGATTAACCTCAAATTTTGTGCACAACTCACAAATAACACCACGGATCTACTCCAACTTTTGGAACCCCATCTGAGCCCAATAACCACAAAGTCCACTCTAGTCAAACTTCCAAATTTCCAATTTTTGTCATCTCAAGCCTAGTTCAACTAAGGGCCTCCAAATCACTATCCGGGCACACGCCTAAGTCCAAAATAACCCGTCAAAGCTAACAGAACCATCAAAAGTCCAATCCGGAGTGGTTTACATATAAGTCAACATCCGATCAACCTTTTCAACTTAAGCGTCCAACCTTGAGGCTAAGTGTCTCAATTCATTCTAAAATCCCTCCGGACCCGAACTGACTATCCCAGTAAGTCACATAACAGCTATAAAGTACAAAATGAGCAATGAATAGGAGAACGGGGCTACAACTCTCAGTACGACCGGCCAGGTCGATACAATAGAGCGGTGGTCAAACCGACTATGTTGTATGGGGCGGAGTGTTGGCCAGTCAAGAACTCCCATGTCTAGAAGATGAAGGTAGCTTAAATGAGGATATTGAGATGGATATGTGGGCATACGAGGATAGATAGAATTAGAAATGAAGTTATTCTGGACAAGGTGGGCGTGGACCCTGTGAAGGACAAGATGCGGGAGGTGAGACTTAGATAGTTCGGACATGTGATGAGGAGAGACACAGATGCTCCGGTGAGGAGGTGCGAGAGGTTGGCCCTGGAGGGCCTGAGGAGAGGTAGAGGCAGGCCGAAGAAGTATTGTGGAGAGCTTATTAGGCAGGATATAGCGTTGCTCCAGCTTACTGAGGACATGACCATGGATAGGAAGGTATGGAGGTTGAGAATAAAGGTTAAGGGTTAGGATAGGTAGCCGAGTGTTGTCCTGTCTGTTTATTGTCATATCATTTGATTTCTGTTATTACTTGTTGGTGCTTTCGTTTCGGCTTTCTGATTACAGTACTTACTATCAGTTTTGTATTTTTGCTCTGGTTTTCAGATTGATATGCTTGTTGTTGTCCTTTTATCTTTTTCGAGTCAAGGGTCTACCGGAAACAGCCTCTCTACTTTCTTGGAGGTAGGGGTGAATCCTGTGTACACTCTACCCTCCTCAGACCCAACTAGTGGGATTATACTGGGTTGTTGTTGTATAAATTATATTACAATAAATATTTATATATCTAAAATATTTTTAAAATTTTATAAATATAATATCGGATTGGTTTTATTTCGATTTGACTTTTTTAGTTAAAACCAAACTAAACCAATTATGATCGGATTTTTTTTTTCCAATACCAAACCACAATTAGGACTTTTTTCTCGGTTTGACTCTATCAATTTGGTGCGGCTTTATCTGTTTTCTTACGCTGATAGCTAGAGGTAATGTGATGGTCAACGTTTCAAACTTAGGATTTAGCACGTTATCACACTTTATTACGCGGGTGGATGGATTTCTTATGAATTTGGCCTTCTTTTTGTATTACGTCATACTCAAAAATGAAATTTGTCTTCCGCTATACTTATTATTACCGGGGGGAAATAGGAAAATGGAGGAGAGAAAATAAGAGTTTACAACTTTAAAGGCATTTAAAAAAAAAAGTAAAAATTGAGATCTGTACCGGTATTTTTTACATACTTGAAAAGCTAACGCTCGAAGCGATTCGCTATATGCCCAGTTCAAGGTGAAAACTGCTCACATAATTTTATCCAAAAAACAGTTAAACCATCCTAATACAACCTCTGTTGAACTCTGTCTTCCTCCGATAGTCGTCCCTCAGCCTCAATCCTTTTCTACTTTTTTAATGCTCTTCTTTTATAGTTTTATTGTCATTACTGGTCTAGTAAAGGCTATTTGGTGCAAAAAGTGGAAGAAAGGGAAAGAAAAGAAAAAAAGGAAACAGAATGATAGAATATTGCAGGCCATTGGCATTCTTGTTAGCTTTGCTTTTTGCGTTAATTGCATTGCTCTTGTCTCTCGTCGGAGCCGTCGTCTGGCTCCTGGGGTTCGTTCTCTTCTTTCCGTTGCTTCTTCCTTTCTCTCTCTTTTGTTCAATTTAAATTGTGCGTGCTACTATTATTTTAACACTTAGTATGAGCACATCTGCGCCATTTTTCTGTTCTCCCAATTATAGGACCATACATTTAACATTTAGGTCATTTGAGTAGCTAGGCAAGTTTCAAGCATATTCGTACTCTATCTATTTTCATCAATATAAATGTGAAGAACTCGTATAAATTTAAATTTTGATCCCCTATGCATTATTGTTTGTTGTTAGCTTAGTTCTTTTTGAGATTTTGGTTCTTAATATTGCAGGTCCTTGTTGAGCTGTTTGTGTCCTTATTGTATTTGCTGTGCCGGAATTGGAAATATGGCCGTAAAGTTGGTGAAGCTTCCTGTTGGAGTCATTTTATGGTTTATTCAAAAGATCCCCTGCTGAGTGGTAATGAAATTTTCGTACGTGGTGCTCAAAACTTTTGTCTATAGATATTGTACGTTTAATGTGCATGCGTTATAGTATCCCTATGGACAATAAAAGAAAAAACACGAGTATGCACTAATTAGTTCGATTTGTATGCGTGACAAAACGACTATGGTACTCATTAACCATTCTTTAGTTCTGCTTGGCTGGCCTTGCGCAACCCCAAGGCCAATGAACATGCCAATGCTCTTACCAGAGGTTTATCAAGATGAATTTATGTATTTATTATGTCATTCTCTATAAGTTATAGTTACTTGATATTGTAAGTCGGCTTAACATGATTGTGTAAAAATTTATACATTGCTAATACATAAAGTTTAAATTCTTCGAGGTGGTATGCAATGCCTTGGCTTGTGCATTGATATATAATTTTCCTTTATCATTCTTAACGTTTCCCTTTTTTGTAATTGTTGGGAGGTTGATTGGGTATCTCTTCTTCATTTACCTGAATATCTCGATCTTATATTATGACGTTGGCTTATTCTTCCTGCATGAGTTTAGAAGGGAACGATGGTACAATCAACTGACTAAGATGCTTTGATGCTTTGAGGAAAATATGTGTACTACGTACATACTGAAATTTCTGAAAACGAGTGAATTTGGAGTTTTATAATTAATCCAACACTACGATAACAAATTTTCATAGTCTTCTTTTCTTCTGTGAAACGGGTCAAGCACTTTCCCCTATTCAACCGTCTTTCCTCAACTTGAGATGTTAAGGTTCGTCTTATTAGAGCCATGGTTTACTCACCGGTATTTTTTATTTTTTTTAATCTAAAGCCATGGTATATATATAGCTAGGCAAGTTTCAAGCATATAGCCGCTCTCAATATAATAGCCGAATATTTATACTATATTAATCTATCTATCTATATTTATATTTATATTTATTATAAAAGCACGAATAATTTATGCTAACGGTTGAACGACTAAAATATCCTTGAAATATTGACAGACTTTTATGCCCTTAAGTATTTATATAATTTAAGGATCTAATTGTAAATAATCTAATGATGAAATTCTTTTCCAATTTAAACTACACATATGTCGACCCCACAAAGTTGATCCTACCGGTCATCTATTATTTTTGGAAAAGAATAATTTCACTTTTAAAGGATATTGTCCTAATCAACGAAAAAATTCAATTGGGACAAAATTGTATTATATTTTTTTTTTCTACCTAATGCTAGGAGTTTGAAACCAAATTGAATTTTTCGTTGATTAGGACAATATTGATTCTGACTTTTGTTCGAAGAGTCTCCCAAAGCACAAGCTTACATGGAATTAAAACTTTTTCTCCGTTACAAATTTGAATCCTTTGATACACAACCAAACGCAATTTCATACATCTAAAATATGTTTTTACATAATGGCGGCTCTATTTAACAAGCTCAATATATTGGCCACGCCACAAGATTTTAAAAGCCTGACCTTTTTTATTAATGGATATCAATTATATCTCTAATATTTTATTAAATTTTATTTTTTTCTTAATTCTGCATATCATTTATGATGTATACATATTTTATGCCGAACTATGTTCTCCTTTTATACCATATACATATTTTACGTCTTTAATATATACTTACTTAACTTTATGTTGTTATTTTCGTTGCAGTGAACAACACCATATATTTTAAGTGAACCGCCTTCTTGAATTTGGTAGAAAAGATTCTTTAGCAGAAAGGAAGTGACGGTTAAGGTGATAATTTTTTAAACCAATTTATTTTTTTCCCCTCCTTTCGATCAACTTGTCATCTATAGTTTCTTGTTGTTAACTTATCTTTAATGATTCAATTTGACAGTAGATCAACTTGAAGCTATTTTTTGCATTCATGAAACTTCAAGTATGGTGGAGTTTTAGATTTGCACGAGCAAGAATACTCATGGATGAAACATGAAAAATTTACGTGCTTTTTAACTAGAGATTGGATTAATTATAATTGGAGTTGAGTTTAGAGATTGCACTGGTCAGCATTGGAGTTAAGTAGAATTATTTCCTAGCTGTAACAATTTTCTTTTGAATATTTATATAGTTAAGAATTTATATTTCATTAATTATAACTTTCGTAATAATTAATGTAGGATAACGTGCAACACAAAAAAAAATCCAAAGAAGGTAAGAATTACTAAATGACTTTCTATCTTTGGTTTTTTTGTTACTAATGTATCTTGAGTGAATATAATTTTTATATATTTGAATCATTAAGGCTTAATTAAATCAAAGAAAATCATGTAATCAGAAAATTAATATTAAGTATTGTTGCATTCGGTAAGTGATTTTACAAACTTAATCGTATAATTGTATGATTCCATAATATTTAGTTCTATTTTGTCCTTTCATTGTGCCAAAACATTATTAATTTGTTGGTTTGAATTATATATTATATTTTTTTTGTTCTTAGGAATAGATTATTAAACTTTATACATATCGAATTTCGTACATATTCAGTTGCAATTAGTTTTAAAATATTATGCGATTGAAAGCTTATTATTTTTATATGTGTTTCATACTATTTGACATAAAATATTCGTGCATCGACGAACGTAGAGACTAGTATATATATATATATTAAAAACACGAAGGCCCTTAGTGAAATATTGTTCGCCTTTTTTACCCTTTTAAAATAAAGTTTACATTAGACAAAATAGTCATTATATTATTTTCCGTATATTTAGCACTTTGAAATCAAGTAAAATTTTTCTTATTAAAGTTTTCCTTATTTGAACTACTACATCAAAAATTCTAATATTTAGGACATCAAAATCAATTAAAATTTAACTTGTGCAATCAAACAATTTATTAACTAGACTATTTGACTAGCACACGGTACCTACATCCTCCGAAAATTACCCAACTTTTTTCTTGTCTTTTCTGCAATTGGAATTCAGGTGTTCATTTAATTTCATCAATCCAATATAATGAAGTTACATTCTAGCCTTCTGATTTTTGCCGTCTACTTTAAAGGTTAATAAGTGCTTTGAGTAGTAATATTCCTTCTATTTCAATTTATGTGTTTTACTATAGTTTTTTATTAGTTTGTTTTTAAAAAAAAAGTATCTTTTTATGTTTAGTAACTATTTAACTCCATCGTTTCACATAACATATTTAAGACTACTAAGTTCAAGGATATTTTTATCAGTGGATACAAGATTGAATTTATTGCTAAAATAATAAAATAAAGATTGATTATATTTATCTATATCCATATCTATATATCTATCTATATCTATACTGTTTTATATATACTGGCTAGGATGGGATTTAAAGGCAAGTTTTTTTTTCAAATTTTATTTATCATTTATATTGTTAAGGTTTTTATTTTACATGTTTGTACATATTATATGAGTTCAACTAATTACTTCTTTGCAAGAACCATATTTATAAGGCAAAAAATAGAGATTTTTTTCAAAATTAACTATTGTACGTTTTGATTTAATTTTTGATAAATATCTATCATAGTTTTCAAGTATATGAAATGATAGAGTCTACTAATATTATACGTGGTTACAAAACTACAAAGACGAGCTTCGAAGTCCGAAACTAGTAGTAAAAAATATTTAAGGTTTGAAATTAACTAATACTAAAAGAATTTTCTAAATATAAATCCCACTTGAACAAACACACTGTAGAGATAATTAGTAGTATATATTTCCAATTCGGACTTCAAATCATTCTCTTAGAATAAATAAAACATTCTATCAAAAAATAAATTAGTAAATAATTTGAGTTGAGACTATGAGGACTTTGTGAAATAATATATTTTCCGTTATTAAGTTTGCTAAGTGGAATCAATATCCATCATTTTAAGGAATTTAAATTACATTTTAAACTTTTATTTTATAACTCAATAGATAATTCTAATTAATTCTTAAGTAATTTTTTAAAATCTGCTATCCATACACGCGCAACACGCGTAACATGGGGACTAGTATATATATATATATATATATAAGCAAGCTAAAAGTGATCTTTGCCCTTATTGTTTTGCCTAAAAATATCATGGTTTCATGAAGTTGAAGAAGCCCGTCGAACCTAGCAGACATCTTAACAAGTCATGTGACGGATAAGTTTGTTTAATGTTTTATTAAAGATGACTGATTTTATTCCCTCCGCCAACCCTAATCCAATATCCACCACCACCACCCCCAAAAAAAAAACAATCATAAAAGATTAACTCAATCTATGGGGACTTTGCAAAGTACTTTAATTTTTTGTTATAAATTAAATACAAAGAGTTTGATCTCTATAAATCTTATTGGATCTTTATCCACCTTTGCTTCTTCTTGTGCATACATGCTGGTAGGGGCTGGTGAGTAAAAATGGGGCCAGGGCCAGATTTTGATTAAGATCCCGAATTTATATCAAAAGGAAATCAGTAGTCATATCGATATACGTACAACATATAGCCGCAGGTGCAGGGGCGGACCAAGTGGTGAGAAGTGGGTTCAACTAAACCCGTTTCGTCAAAAAATAATATCGTGTATATATATAAATTATGGCTAAAGCAAGGTAAATTTTGTATATAAATTATTTTTGAACCCACTTATACAGTTTATGTTAGTTATGGACTTCTCCGACTGAACCCGCTTGCACAAAATCCTGGATCCACCACTGCGCAGGTGCATGAACAAAGATTTCAACCACTACACCTTACGTAATCAGTAGGGAATTAAAAAGGTGTCCTTCCAACAGATTACATTTTTGACAACTATACATAGGAGGATGGTCGAATGTCACTCCTTACAAGTGAGATAAGTTAAAAAATCTAGCATTTAATTAAAATAAGAATATATATCACTTAGGGGTGATAAATGGGCGGATCGGTAAGGTATGAGCGGGTCAAAAACGGGTAATACAAAAACAGATAAATATTCAGTCCGACCCATATTTAATACGGATAAAAAATGGGTTAACCGGGGGATAATATGGATATCCATATTATTCATGGTTTGTTAAATATAATTACTTTTAGAAGAATTCCTAGTCTCCCAACCTCGAGGAACCTCAATTTGAGTATTTGCAACTGTAAAAGTTAAACACATTGGTTAAGTGGATAATATGGATCCTATCCACATTTGACCCATTTTTTAGAAGTTTATTATCCAAACCATATTTTAGTAGATAATATGGATGGATAATTATTTATTAATCCATTTTGCCACCACTAATATCATCAAACCATAATAAATGATAATATGATTAAGTATATATGAGAAGCATATATCTTATATTTATTGCTTGGTGAAATATATAAATGGCCCCTTTAAGTTGTCCCCAACGATCAGACAGACACCTCAACTGGTCCCTTTTTATTTTAACATTTCAAGTGATTATTAAATGTATCTCGTGAACACCCGAGTCTGACAGACCATATGTGTGAGTTCCACTCGCTAGTGACATGTTAAATGAACCAATTAAAGAATGACATGTGTAAATTATAATAAAAATTTTGATAAATATAAACTAAACACATTAAAAAATCCTTTTTAGTATTAACCCCCCCCCCCCCTTCATCTTCTTCCTTCACACTCCCCTCTCGCCCCCACCCCTTCCCCCAAATAACCCCTCACTTTGATTCCCTAGCACCTTCCAAGAAATTGGATGATACATACCCACATATAAAAATATCAAATAAGAAAATCATTTGAGGTCTTCTTCTTTTATGAGAAAACGGAGCAAGACTCAAAAGAAAAAGCGGCACCCATCTCTCTATTTTTTCTTTTTTCTGTTTTCATTTTCAGAACTTCACCTTAACGCCATAAAATACAACACTAAAATCAACCACCATTTATTTTTTCCTGCATAATCGTGAAGACCCAGCAGCTTTAACCATGGGTAAAAATTGCCGAAAATGAGATTGAAATTTTATGGTTGTCAATGATATTGTTATGGCATGATTTCTTCTATTGATTATTTTTCAAGACTGAAGGAGAGGAGGCGGATTAATAGGGGAAGGTCATGGGTTAAAATCGCCGGAAATGGGATTGAATTATTGTGGTGGTCAGTGATATTATTATAACATGGTAGTTGTTATTGATTGTTTTTTTTCAAAATTGAAAGAGAGAAAGTGGATAAATGGCGGAAGGTGGAGGAGCTACTGATGTTGCTATATTTAGGTTAGGAAAGTGAAATTAATGTGAAAAAAAAAATAAAATCTAGTGGGACCCACATAAAAATTATGGTGTGTCCAAATAAAATAAGGTTAAAATTTAAAAAAGAAAAAGGAAAAAAAAATTATTTTGAGGGTTTCACGCGCTCAGATGTAAATACAAAACACATACTTTGCCCTGTCAGTGTGAGGGATTTACGAGGTCCTACTTCAGTCAAGAAGAAGTGTCTAATTGATAATCGTGTCAGTTGAGGCGTTTGTCTGATCGTTGAGAACAACTTAAAGTGGTCGTTTATTATTTCGCCTTATTGCTTTGGTGTAATACTAGACAAACTTTTACCAAGTATTGTTACACTTGCCATTTATTCAGAATAGTGGAAACTTGATGTTTTATGCACTGTCACCTATTTCAAATGGTGTATATATAGGGTGTGGTTGGTACGAAGGAAAATATTTTTCAATTTTCCCATGTTTGGTTGGCTTAATATTTTAGAAAATATTTTTCTCATGAACTTATTTTCCTCCAATTGGGGAAAAATATTTTCTTTATCAAAAGAAGGAAAAATATTTTTCAAAACTCTTCTTCAACCTTCCCCATCATATTCCCACCAATCCACCCCCACCCCATTGCTCAGGGTCTCAAACCGCTGAATGACGCGCTAGAGCTCAAAACGACCGGTCGGGTCATTACACAAACCCTTCCTCCCACCCTACCCCCTCCACCCTAAATAAAAATATTATTAAGAGTACTTTCTTTTCATGTTGTAGATAAATTACTTTCTTTTTCATTTTAACAAAATGAGTATTTTAGTTTTTTAATGCAAAACAAGTATTTTCTTTCATTTTAACAAAATGATGTAGTAAAAAGTATTTTTTTTCATTTCAACAAAATGAGTACTTTCTTTTCATGTTGTAGAAATAATACTTTTTTAAAACAAAAAAAGTATTTTTTTTAGTTATGGAGTACAAATTTCAAACGTTGTTTTTGTGTGAAAAAGGTAAAGCAACACATTCGTTCCTTTGGGTTTGTGTGAATTTTTAAAAGAATAATTAAATTCTTGAAGAAAATAAAATCCTGAAAATATTGGGTATTTGGTTTGGGGGTAGGGGAAAGCATAAGGAACATGGGGATTTGGGGGGAAGGGTGAGGAGAGTAGCATAAAAATTATTTTTCTAACAAAATTTTTTTTACTCTCTAACCAAACACTAAAAGATATTTTCCGAAAAAGTTTTTCACTCACCAACCAAACAAGGAAACATAAGTAATAAAATCACTCATTTTTCAAGAAAATATACCAAACACACTCATAGTGTGACCAGAAAGTACATTTTGGTACGGGCAGCTAAAAGGACTTCAAAATCTAAAATCAATGTGTTCATATTATATTAGTTTAGTATATTGGGTAATGTAACTCTCTTTTTCTTTTGCTTTTGAGCAAAAGTAATAGGTGCGATTACGATCACGAAGATTGGATCAACTCTAACCTACATTTATAGCCCTTAGTTTGCATCAACATCATTATTTAGGATTAATTTCTGTTTACTAATGATATTTCTTTTGTAATAATTGTCAATTACCATTAACTCCAAAAAAATTGTTACAAATAAAGGACTCCCTCCTTCTGCCATGCAAAAGGAAGGTCTCCAACAAACTTAACTATCTAATTACAAAGCACTTGTTGCACTAGTATTCTACATTTACTAGCTCTTTTCGAATTTCTACTAATATCTCCTTCCTAATCTGTACTACTGCCTCCTTTATATGTACATTTATACCGCTAAATGATTTTCAACTTCTAGCTCGCCAAGTGTGATATATTAGAGCTCCATAGAGTGCAGTTGTCAGGTCCTTCTTATACTTCTTCTAATGCTTCCTTTGTATGTTTTCCAGAACTTATTTGATGTCTCCTTCTAGTAATTTGATGTCTGTCCATAAGTTTATCTCATGTCTTATGGTCTGAGATCAGTTTCAAGTGCCAAACAGATGGGAATTAGTCTCTGTAGCCTGAGCTTCACAGAGACAACATCTTATGTCAACCACTGGTATTTGAATCCTGAGCAATCTTTCTTTAGTGAGTAGCCCTCCTTGCATTGTCAGCCAAAAGTGTGATTCTCTACTTTGGAATTGCCAGAGAGGTCCATATTAAGTATGTTATCTCTAGCCTTGGTTTGTCACCTAAGAGTACACGATAACTACTCGTAATGGAATAGTCACCTTTCACTATTAGAGTATTCTTGTCATGTGAGTACCAACCCTGCATTTGAGCCTTTATACTACTAAATTTGTTCCAATACCAACTGCAGTCTGTAGGCGGCTTATGATCCCAAAAATTTATTTTTGTCTTCACATATATCCCATGAACCCATTTAACCCACAGGGATTCTTTGCACATAAGCAACTGCCATATCAATTTTCCTATTGAAGCTATGTTCCAGATCTTGCTTCCCTTAATGTTCAGCCCCCCTAACTTCTTAGGACGATAAACTTTTTCCCAAGCTACTAATGGTATCTTCTTCTTCTCCTCAAAACTTCCCCACAAGTAATCCTTACATATCTTATCCTTAAGCATACTTTGAGGGAGGATGAACACTATGCCCCAGAAGCTGTGTATAGAGAATAGTACTGCAGTTATGACTTGCACACTAGTACTCCAGCTTGTTCCACTTTTTTGGAGAAAGAAAAAGGCCCAAGTACTTGATAGGAAGGGTTCCAAGAGTGAAACCTGTTCTGACCAGCAATGTTTCCTTCATGCTATTGTCACGACCCGGATTTCCCACCGTCGGGATCGTGATGGTGCCAAACCTTATAATTGCTAGGTGATAACTAAGGATTACGGTTCATTTTACACTCCTTCTTTCTTGAGTTTTGATTAAAAATGTGTACAAAATAGTCCCAAAGGCTTAAATGTTGTACTTGTTTGCACGGTTTGGCCAAAAAGGTGACAGCTAGTCAAAACCAGCTCAAAAAGGAGTAAAACATGCACAAGTACCAAGAACAAGTCCAAGCATAGTGGAACAGATCCACTGCGGTTGCATTTCATTTGGTGCGGTCCGTAGTGAAGAGATTTAGAGAGTGCAATTTTTGGAAAATCAAGCATTGTGGCTGCAAAGTATTTTGTGTGGACCGCAATGGCTTCACCGCGGCCGCAAAGTATTTTGTACGGACCACAATGGCTTCACCGCGGCTGCACTTGATATTGTGCGGTCCGCAAAGAAGGAGTTCAGAGAGTTGGGACTTTTGAGAATCAATGCCAATGCGGTCCGCGGTCCTTTTTGTGTGGACTGCTACAGAAGCCACCGCGGCGGCGGTGCATTTTGTGCGGCCCACGGTGGTCAAGTTCAGAGAGCAGGGATTAAAGCCAAGAAGCCTCACTACGGCCGCACTCGATTTTGTGCGGACCGCACTACCCCTGCAGGGGTATTTTGGTCTAGAAAATTCGGCCTAGTATAAATAGTTTCTTTTCCCATTTTTAGGTCATCGGTTGTATTCTGACGTTGAGCTGCACTCGTGAACAAGGTTTCTTAACCATTTTGAGTAATTTTAGAGTAGTTTTATCATTGAATCTTCAAGTATTAGCTTGTAATTAAATATTATGGGTTTTTCTTCATCTATTTATCAGTTTTCTTCTATTATCATAAGTATCTAGACCCATTAGCTAGGGTTGTGGCTCAACCCTAGTGTGGGTATTTGATGAGTCTTGAGTTTTAAAGCTTGAATGTCTATGTGTGTTTGATATTTGGACTAATTTGTATTTTCTATGTTGAATTAGTGGTTGCAAACACTAATTTGTGCCTATTTGACTTGGGATTCTTCTTGAGAAAGAGAACTTGAGTCTAGGAAAATTAGTCCAACAAGGAATTGGGGTGTATTTAAGAGATTGATAGCCCCAATTATAGGGTTAAACCTAGAGATAGTAATACCCGACTTGAACCTAAATTGCTTGCACAAATTATCATACCCAATTGGTCTTGAGAAAGTCAATTAGGGCAAAATCACTCAAACTACCGAGAGGTATAGAGTGAGAAGTTTAGTGCATTGGTTATATCGTAATCCGCAATATGACAACCTTGTCTTAGACTCGAGAACCCGTCAAGTATCCACCTAGGAGAAAGTCATTTCTCTAGTGCCTTCTTAACTATTTAGACAACATTTTAAGTATCTTACTCTTAGCTTAATTTAATATCTTATTAGCATAATATTAGAAGTAATCAAAAGGCCAACTATGATTAGAAGTGCAATTAAGAGCAATTACGCATCTCTAATTTAGATAGAAACCCAATTCTCATTTCTAGCTCCCAGTGGAATCCGATACCGACCATCTCGGGTAAAAGCTGCTTCAACCACTCGCGCTACTTTGTAGTAGTGCAGGGTTGGCACCGATCACTAGGCAAGCCAACATATAAAATTTAAATATGCTAACCCTTACAGCAATTCGCTAAATGACAATAATTTAAAACATGACAATAATGAAATGCAGAAGTTTATAATTACTCAAATATCTCAATACAGCTACCCAAAATATGGTGTCACAACTCACAAACTTCTAAGAGCCACTACAAATACTGACTGGAAGAAAATACAATTGTCTTTGAATTAAAATAAAAACAGTGAACTGAAATAATTGGAAGGGGACTCCAGAGTCTGCGAATGCCAGTAGATCTACCTTGGGTCTCCTGAAGGATTGAAGGCAGCACCTCAACTCGGACCGGTACCAAAATCTACACAGAATGTGCAGAGTGCAGCATCAGTACAACCGACCCCATGTATTGGTAAGTGCCGAGCCTAACCTAACCTCGGCGAAGTAGTGGCCAGACTAGGACACGATAATAACATGAACCTGTGTAGTTAAATCATATACGAGAAAATAACAACAAGTAGAAATTAAACAGTTAATAACGGGAATGGGGAAAATATGCTCAGGGGAATATCAAATCCTGAAAATAGTACAGTAATAAAACGCAGTAAATAACATGCTTTGCACCAACGCCAGTAATAAACATAGCAAACAAGTGCACGACATCACCCTTCGTGCTTTTACTCTCCTCCTCACCATAAGAAACAATAGAAATGGCACGACATCACCCTTCGTACTTTTACTCTCTCATAACATGGCACGACATCACCCTTCATGCATCATCACTCGCAAAATACGGCACGACATCACCCTTCATACATTATCACTTACAGAAACATAGCACGGCATCACCCTTCGTGCATTATCACTCACTCACAAAACATTACACGACATCAACCTTCGTGTTTTAACACTCACTCACAAAATATTGCACGACATCACCCTTCGTGCTTTTAATACTCTCCCTTACCAAAAATAATGATCAATAACAACAAGGAGATAGAAATATCATAAACCAGTCTTACTTCAGCGTTTAATTCCACAATACCAACCTCAACTCTGAGTCAATACTTAATTAATACCAAATTCCACAAAACATGATAAGAATTTCTCGACACATGGAATATCAAGTCTAAACATGGAATATACGACCAAAGAGTACCCCAGTTACAAGAATAAGGCTAATTCGCATGATATGACCCGACAACAACACATAGGTACTCGTCACCTTACCTATACATTGTACACAACATCAAAACATGTAGCAAATAGGCAGATAATACCTAATCCCTCAAGCCAGGGTTAGACCCAACACTAACCTCGATTCCACGGCCGGACTCAAGCCCCAATCACCGCTTTTACCTTAGTTTCCACCTCTGAACCACTCGTATCTAGCCACAATTAACTCAATATCATCAATTATTGCTAAAGGAATCAACTACACTGCATAAATTTAGTTTTCCCAATCTTTCCCCCCAAAAGTCAAAAATCGACCCCGGACCAGCTTGGTCAAAACTCGAGGTTCGGACCAAAACCCATTCACTCACGAGCCCACGAGCCCAAATATGTAATTAGTTTCGGAATTCGACCCCAAATCGAGGTCTAAATTCTAACTATACAAAAAACCCTAATTCTACCCAAATCCTCAATTTCTACCATGAAAACCCTAGATTTAGGTTGAAAATGGGTGAAAAATAATGGATAATTGAAAGAAAGTGGTTTAGAATCATTTACCAACACTTTGGGGAAGAACTTGAAAATCGTCTTTATGCCTTCTAGTTTTTGAAAATATGAAAAAAAAGGCTCATCCCGTTTCTGCTTCTATTTTAAGTGCTGGGCAACGGTGTTCATCGCGATTGCATGAACACTATCGCATTCGCGAAGAGCAGCCTTACCAGAACTTACACGATCGGGGGAAACACTACGCGTTCGCAAAGGTTTAGACCCGCACTACCTTCGTGTTCGCGATACGGGGCTCGCGTTCGCATAGGGTTTCCCAGATCCCCTGACCAGCCTTCCTAAAGCTACGCGGTCGACCGGTCGCGTTCGCGTATAGCAACTCCCTCCAATACTCCGTGTTCGTGGCCCTGGTCTTGAGCTCGCGTAGAGTGAAGTCCTCCCCCAGCCCAGTTCCCCCTTCGTTATCGCGAAGCACAAAGGATCAGAATACTAGCTACAACAAAACACACCAGATTTTCTAAGTCTAAAACATCCCGTAGCCTATCCAAACCTCACCCGAGCCCTCGGAACTCCAAACCAAACATGCACACAAGTCTTAAAACATCATACAGACTTGCTCACGTGATCAAATCGCCTAAATAATACCTAGAACTACGAATTTAGCATAAAATTGCATGAAATTTTTAAGAAAGTTCAAAGGTTCTATTTTCTCAATCAAAGGTCCGAATCACGTCAAATCAGTTCCGTTTCTCACCAAATTTCATGATAAGGCATAAATACCATATTAAACATGTACCGGGCTTCGGAACCAAATACGGGCCCAATACCAACAAGATCAACTATTAACCATTTTCACAAAACCATTATAATTTCAGTTTAACAATTTTTATCAAAAATTCATTTCTCGGGTTAGGGACCTTGGAATTCGATTTCGGGCACATGCCCAAGTCCCATATTTTACTATGGACCTTCCGGGACCGTCAGAATACGGGTTCGGGTCCATTTACTCAAAGCGTTGACCAAAGTCAACTAAAATTACTTTTAAAGACAAAAATTATTATTTTCTCAAATTTTCACATAAAGGCTTTCCGAAAATGCGCCCGGACTGCGCACGCATATAAAAAAAAAAGTAAGATGAGATTTTAAAGGTCTCGAAACTCCGAATTGGGTTCTAAAACACGAGATGACCTTTTGAGTCATCACAACTATCATCAATCCGTGCCATAAAAATACTATACTTTTCCATATTTACAACCAATCTAGTGACATTACTAAAGTGATTAAGTGCCTCCATGACTCTATTTACTGAACTTTCATTCCCTTTACAAAAAATCATTTTAAGTCATCCACAAAGATAAGGTGAGTAAGTTTCACTGAATTACACATGGGATAATATTTGAAATCTGGTAACATATGGAAAAGTATCCACAAAGATAAGGTGAGTAAGTTTCACTAACAGTCTTCAGCATTCTTAATAGATACTCCATTATAATGATAAATAGCGGGGGGGGGGGGGGGGGGCGATAGGATAGGACCCCCTTGCCTAAGTCCCATCTTCCCTACAAAGAAACTGTGATTTTCTCCATTAATCTTGACTAAGAACTTTGTAGTTGATACACATATCATAATCCACTATGTTATAATCCACTAGATGAATTTATCAGGAAACCCAAAGCTCCTTAGTGCTTCTTCAAGAAATTCCCAGCTAATCATGTCATATGCTTTCCTTAGATATATTTTCATAAGGCGTCTAAGAGATATCTTTCTGTTGTAATGCCTCAGAATATCATGACATATAAGGATCTTGTGCAATATAGATCTCCCCTAGACAAAGGCTGATTGGTTATCTGCCACCAATTGATACACATCCACTTTCAGTCTATTGCAGATCAGTTTTGATTTGCACTTATATAATACATTGCAACATGAGATTCATCTATATTGGCTAGCTTCTTCTGGGCCTTCCACCTTTGGAATAAGTGCTATAACAATTGAGTTGAGTTGTTTAAGCAATTTTCTATTCTGAAAAAAATTTCATCAAAGCTTCTGTAACATCCTGTCCCACTATCTTCCAAGCTGCCTTGTAAAAATCACTACCATACCCATCTAGACCACGACTTTTATTTCCATCTATTTGAAACATTGCCTCTTTCATTTCTTTCTCCGCAAAAGGCCTTGCTAATGTGATTTGTTGCTCAGTTGTAAGAACATGGCCATTTCTCAAAAGGCTATTGAAGGCTGGCACTCTAGTATGTGATCTCCTTCCCAGCAACTCTTTATAGTAATTGACAAATAGATCTGCAATAATTTCAGGATCTATATGTCAATCTCCTATTGAGATTTTTTAGCTGTGTAGTGGTCTGCTTTAATTTTTTATGCCTTATTACTGAATAAAAATACTTAGTATTATCATCCCCCAACTTTATCCAGGTAGCTTTACTTCTTTGTTGTAAGTAGATTTTAGCCAAGTAGGATGTCTGTCTGAACTTTGGGTACGCTTGAGCCTCAGTTTGTTGATGAGCTGCACTCGTTGGACTGCTCTGCAACTGTATCTGAGCTTGTTTTAGTGCTTTCTTATCCTCCTCAGCTTCTGCTACAATTGAGTGACTATACTGAGTTCTGAGTGTCTTAAGCTTCTTCTTTAGTAATTTCAGCTTCTGTTTACTAACGATGTTGAGATATACAAAAGCGGTCAATATGAATAATCAAACGCTTGGAATTAATTCGCTTATAATATTTTGTATATATATGGTGTGTATATTCTTTGAATATATATATATATATATCCTTTTAAGAAGTAATAGTTTCTCACCAAAGAAAACTTGATTGATCAAAAAGCTCCAGCAATTATATATAAGAACTTGAAAAGAAAAACATAAAGACTAAATTAAAAATATGTTGCATATATAAAGCTATTAATTTTAGTTTTGATGAGGAAGAAAAATGGATAAAATTAGTTTAGATAGTTTTATTTCCTATTCTCTTTCTGTGCTTTCTTTCTGTAAATAAAATAATGTTGTACTGGAGCAACAAAAAGAAGACCAAGTACATGAAATCAAGATTGGAACTAGTTTGATATTACTATTTTTTTGGCTAAAAAGTAGAAGATATTGCTACTTTATTTGATTAGCAACTCTTTAGTCCGTAACAGATAAAATTAAATACTGTAATTACTTACTAAATTAATACTGTTCGCTCCTAACATAGTAGGACCAACTTCACGTGAACACTTAAGCTCACTGCATGAGAAGTCAGCCATATCCATCTCTTCGTATATTTCTTTCTTTACACAATCTTTTGAAGCATCCCCATGTTGATTAAACAAATACTATGAGAATAGTTTAATAACAACTCAATCTGGTTACAATTGCATTGAAGCCTTTGCATATATTTCTTATATTAGCCATGCCAAAATTAACTCATTTTTAAAAACTTGCTTAATTTGATCTTATGAATTAAATTTGAAATGACCCATCAAGCCATTGGATTAAAGCGGCAAATATAAATTAGATTTGAAGAACTCAAGGTAATAAATTAAGAAAAATACATAGGATTTTACAAAAAAAAATTCTCCAAAAAGTAACACTAAAAAAGGAAGGGAGATCAAATATGAGTTGGACTAATTGGATTATGACATATTGTTTGACAACTCAAGCAAACTATAATATGGACGGGTTGGTCATATGACTTGTTTGTTAATTTGTTCCATTATAACTTGCTCATGTTTGACCCGATTTATTCATTTGTCACCTCTACACCTATATAAATGTGTATTGAACAACAGAAAATCATTACTCTATCATTTGATTCCAAATCCCAAACTCTTCCTAAGCTACATCATTCTCTAACATGAATTCTCAAAATTTGCAAAAATACCAGTCCTTACCAAATCACAACAAAAAGAGGCTAAACCAAGAGCAAATTAAGCTTTTGGAATCAAGTTTCGACTCAACTAAGAAGCTCGAGCCGGAGAAAAAACTCCAATTGGCAAGAGAATTAGGGATTCCTCCACGACAAATTTCCATTTGGTACCAAAACAGGAGAGCTAGGTGGAAGAATCAGAATCTGGAGATTGACTATAATGCCCTTCAGCTCAAGCTTGAAACTGCATTATCTGAGAAGTTACAATTGGAAAAAGAAACTGAACGTCTACGAGGGGAGTTGCAAAAAGTAAACCAAATGTTAATTGCACTAAATGGAGAGAGTGCAATAAATTTTCCTTCATGTGATGTTTCACTATCTAGTTGTTGCGAGGAAAGAGGGAGCTCTAGCTTTCAAGATGTGATCAGCTATAGTACTACATGGGTACATGCTCATGAGGCTAATAATCTGCAATTTAATGAGCTTTATGCTTTGATAGGTTTAGAAGAAGGGTCCAATAACTGTCGTTCAGCTTGGTAAAATGAATAAGAATTTTGGGAAATCAAATGAGATCGAATTTCATACTCTCAATTGTACTATCATCTTTGTTAATCAAATTTACATCAATCCTATTTTTGTTTCTTTCTTTTCCTTTGATAGGCGATAAATGTTTAATACCAACAAGTGGCTAATGGACATCTTGAAAGTAATATTCTTGTTTTTTTTTTTTTTGCTGAGAAGATGGACCAAGCAAGTTGCAGCCATCATATTTATCGCATTGTTAATTATAATAACATGGTAGATTGATAGTAGAAGTTTAAAATATGTGTCAAAATAATGCTAGTCCTAAAAAAGAATTCAATATGTTTTGTATATGATGTTGGACAGTTTATTTGTGAAAATATTTATATAGCCAAAAATGAATCGCCCCTCGAATCGGGTCAATAACATCAAAGACTATCTCTTTACCAAAGGTAAAAAGTGAACAAAATAATACCCGTTACATTAAAATGATTGAAATTTTTTTTTTTGGGGGGAGGGGAGGGGGGGGGGGGCGCATCATAAATGGAACTTTCTGGACCTCTTTGTAGTAGATACAAAATTTATGCCTAAATGTGTATTTTCAAAAAAAATGGCTTCTGTCCTCGCGCTCCTACTATCAAAAAAGCTCGCTCTTTCCCTCCAAATCAGAAAAGGAACAAATAAAAGCCAGTCTCTCAGTCGAAACAACTTCGTAAAAGACTCAGAATGGCGTCGACGTCCGGCGCTGGCAGTGGCGTAGCTGCCGGAAGAATTAGATCTCATACATCGGCGATATACTCCGACAATCAATCCCTCATCCGTGTATCATACCTTGCGCGCGCAACTTTTGAAATTACCTCTAATTTTTTTTTCTTTTAGTTGTTAATATGACTGATTTCGTTTTGTATTACAGGAAATTAGGAAGGCTGTGACCATGATGAAGGATATCGCGGTGGATTTGGAGAGAGATGAGAGAACCGAGATGGTACTTCATGATAAACCCTAGTTATATGTTCATCATTTACTTTTAATTCTCAAATGTTCTCCATCATTCGCGTTGTAATAAGTGAATACCTTTAGGAAGACGTAGTGTTATTGAATTTGACTTTCACCTTAATATTTTACCTTTTACCTTGGTTAGTCTGAATGCTAATAATCAGCTATCTTGTAGTAGGTCCGGTAATTTGTACTTTATCTTAGTCAGTCCGTTCCAGTGACTTGATGTGTTGGTCAAATGAACAAACTTAGGCTCACAAAAAGCTTTGAAAATAATACTACTAGGCAAGCGCACCTAAGCATGTGGCCTAGTCTTCAATATAGTGGAAGAAGAACCATGAGGTCTTTGGTTCAAATCCCAGCATAAGCAAAAATCACTTGGTGATTTCTTCCTATTTGCCTAAGCCAGAGTTACTCTACGCTCGTGTTGGTGGGAGGTAGTTGCTACCAGTGGAGTAGTCGAGATGCAAGCTGGTCCGAACACCACCGTCATAAAAAATTAATACTTAGACTAGCATTTCTGTGTATAGAAATGTGTAATATTACCATTTGGAGTGTTAAAACAACTTTTCTTTGACTACACAATTTCAAACATTTTTAAGTATGGAAGTGTTCTCTGTGTAGTTTATTGTAAAAGTTTATTTAAAAGAAGCTAAGAAATCCATGTTGGAACTCACATGTGTTAACACTCGTACTGCAAATCTCACAATCTTTTGGGAGGGGGTAAAATTCTAGCAAACCATTTAAGTTTTGCTGGAAAAGACCAAATAGGCTGAGATAAATTTGTTCTTAAAACTATTTATGTTATTATTGAAAGCCAAAGATGGAAAGTTGAACTGGGTGAAAGGCTTACTTCAAATATTTGTTGCATGAAATGTTAACTAATTGTGGGCTCTTGCATCTTGTATCTTGACATTCTTGTGGATTCCCCTTCCTTATGTCTAGTTATTTGTTCACAGCTTCACATTGTGGGGGAAGACTGAGGGTCAGAAGAAAGTAGCATTGGTTGCATGGGAGAAAGTTTGTTGCCCAAAGAAACTAGGAGGTCTGAATGTGAAAGGCTGTAAAATATGGAACATAGCATCAGTAGGAAAGTTATTGTGGCAATTGGTAATGAACAAAGAGTCCCTTTGGGTGCGATGGGTTCATGGTGTATATATGAAAGTTGATCGTAATATTTGGACACATATTCCTCCTATAGATAGTAGTTGGTATTAGAGGAAGTTAAACTCCCTAAAAGGAGAGATGCAAGAATGGTATTCACAAGACAGATACAGCCTAACTTCATGAGGTAGCTACTCTATAACTAACACTTATCTTGCTATGATAAATCAGCAACCACGATTAGAGACAACAGACTTGGTATTGACTGCTGTGGCTCTACCTCGACATAGATTTGTCATGTGGTTGACAATTCAAGGGAGACTACTTACCAAAGAAAGGCTAATAGGGATGCAAATCCCTGTGGAAAACATAAACTGCAGCTTGTGCGAAGCAGAGCAGCTGGAAACAAAGGAGCATCTGTTTGTTGACTGTGGCTGGATCAAAGCAGTTAGACAAGAGATCAACCAGTGGATAGGACAATCAGTACAGGAAGGGGATTTCAAGTTGATGCTGGAAATGATTAAAAGAAAGCATTGGAAGCAGTTTAAAAAAGAGGTGATAGCAGCAGTCAATGGAGCAGTGATATACCACACTAGGAGAGCTCGGAGTTTTAAAAATTTTCAAGGCAAAAATGTACATAGATTAGAGATAGTAACACAAATTAAGAGGGAAATTACAGAGAGAGTAGATCATATGAGGATGTCAAAGAAAGCTTATAGGTGTAGGAGTTTTATCCAACGTCTACTGTGTAATTAGATATTGTGGAGTTGGGGGTCTTGATCTGTGGTCAGATTAAGGTTGCCTTATAAGTGTAATTGTTTTTGGTGTTAATGGTAATTTTATATGGTTACCCAAAAAATAAAAAGTTTAAACAAGCAGTTAGTATTACCAATCATTTATATAAGTCACACTTGTGTTTAGTTTCTGACAATAATCATTAATATACACAGTCCATTGTGTTTCTTTTGGTGCCGGTGTAATATGCAATACAAACTGAAAATTTCGTTAGAAATTGAAGAAAATACTGGTTGAACTAAGTTAATTTGAAGGTTATGGATATACTAACTGAGGAAAAATTCATTGTAGTACTCGATTCCACCTATCAGAATGTGATGTTTGATGACAGAGCCACAATGCTAGTTTTCTCAGAATGTTTTGGTGAATTATATGTTCTTAATACAGACAACTAGCAGATGCTGTGGTTTAATGTCAATGTTGATGTTAATAAATAAAAAACTGACTTTAAATATTGCTCATTAGGAAACCTTACAATTTCTTTCTTGATGGATTGTAGATGAGGTTGTCTTATACTGTTGCAGGTAAAGGATCTCGAAGCTGGTGTTATTCAGTTGTTGGAGGCGTCTGATGAGTGCATGCATCTTTCCGAGGCAATTCAGTCTATAGGTGATGAATTAGAGCCTGGGCCAGAGGTGACTTTTCGTCCAAAATATATATGTTGATCTTTTGTTTCTCAGCTTGGACCATTAAGATTTCATTTGTCTGCAGCCAACAAATTTTAAGAAGAAGTTTGATGAAGAAATTGCAAAATCAAAGGCTAGATCATTGTCTAGCACTCAGAGCCAGCCTTTGTTGAGACAATTCCGGGAAGCCATCTGGGTATGTTTTTCTCCTTAGTTGTACAACTTTCTGCTTTCTTGTTTACAAGAAACCCACCAATATGGAACAAGAGCACAGAGTCGGGTCGGGTATGGTTCGGGTCGAAAATGGGTAATGAAAAAACAGATCAATTATCTGACCCTACTTATATTTAATACGGATAAAAAACGGGTTAATCGGCGGATAATATGGGTAACCATATTATCCATGAATTCTTGCATATAATCACTTTTGGGAGAATTCTTAGTCTCCCTAACTTGAGGAACCCCCAATTTGAGGCTTTACAAATGTAAAAGTTAGACCCATTGATTATCCATGGGTTACTCATTGGTTATCCATTTTCTAAATGGATAATATGGTTCTTATCCATATTTGACCCATTTTTAAAAAGTTCATTATCCAACCCATTTTTTAGTGGATAATATGGATGGTTAACTCTTTTTTTTTAACCATTTTGCCACCCCTACCTACCAATATGGAACAAGAGCACAGAGAAGAGGACCTGGTGTCGATGTCTCAGGATAGCCAAAATAAATTAAGAGCACATAGAGGTCTCCTGTTCTATGAGGCCTACAACTTTGAACCACATAGTGGACAAAAGAACCTCTAAGTCCCATGAAATGTGCATCAGGCTCTAACTAAATGATAAATGGAACTTGAGCCTAACTCAACCTCAAAAGCTAGCTTGTGAGGTGAGGATTGCCCAAGACCATATAAAGAGATCAAAGACCTCAAATCCCACCGATGTGGGACAACTCAACACCCCCTCACGCTTAGGCCTGCAAATTGGAGTGTGGACAACTTAAATGGGGGCCCAACATCTATAACAATAATGGGGATGGGCCTGACTCTGATACTATGATAAATGGACCTTGAGCCTAACTCAACCTCAAAAGCTAGCTTGTGAGGTGAGGATTGTCCAAGACCATATAAGGAGACCAAAGACCTCAAATCCCATCAATATGGGACAACTCAACAATACCACAGTACATCTAGCAAATATCTTCTGAAAAGAAACTTTCTATTTGTTTCTATGACCAAATTCCAGATATTTGATACTTAAAAGTTTATCATGTGAAGGTGAAGCAGCAGAAGTTCTCTTAAACAAACAACAACTGCTATACCTCAGTCCCAAATGAGCTGAGGGAGGTCCCTTTAAACAACTAAAACTTATTTGTATTGTAAGTCGTCTTCAGCTTAGTAAGAAGCTTGTTTTCTACATAACAATTTAAAGGGACATTGTTATTGCAGCCCTTATTGACCTTATGCTTCTCCTCTATCTTAGGAAAGTCTTTAAGATTGTTTCCTTCTCAAGTTACTTCGCAGTAGCGTTTCCTTCTCTTTAGAAATTGTTTTGAAATACAAAGCTTCTTGAGAATTTATCAGATAGTTGAATTTGTCTCATCACTTTAGTGCTCGATCAAACTTATTGAGAGACAGAATTTTGTGTTGTGAACTTTAATTTTTATTACCATACCAAAATCTAAAATGGATGTTTAGGGATTAATAAGAGATTCGAGTATTTTCTGATTGAATCTGATGTAATGACTTTGATTCCAAAAATGCTTCTTTTTGTTTTCGAGGTCCAGAAAAATTTTAGATGATTTTTCTTAGTTGCATTAAGAATTCTGCACGTGAATGATCACACTGAACAAGTTAACTTCATGATTTTTTTCATTCTTCAACTTTAATCTTCTTCAGCACGTCAAGGTCAACTCCTTTACGGGAGAAGAAAATATGAGTGGGTTATGCAAGTCATGTCTAGCTCTAAGCTCTTAGTACCAGATCTCCTTGGTCCAAAGTTTACATGAATCTTGGAAAATAGCTAAGCTTTGTACTGGTGTCCCATTCCAGACTAAGTTCTAATGGTATATTGATCTCCAGTATAAGTACATGGGAATAATTGTCAGGATTGGATTAAAGACCTTTCTCCAACTGACAAGGAAAGCACCAATCTGGGCTCCGGAGGATTCTCACTGTGTGATGTTGCCAAAAACAAGAGTTGTGATTTCACTGGCTAAATTAGCAGTCTACTGAAAAGCTACACCAATGCACCCCCAAATAAAAGATCCATTTCCTGTGAGCGCCAATGTTTTAGCATGTTCAAAGGGTCCTTGTAGTACATGGTGGACTGGTCATAGCAGTTTCCTTTGCTTGTTGTCAGTTTCCTAGCTTATACAGAGCAGCAGAGGTATTATATA
Organism: Nicotiana tabacum; assembly: GCF_000715075.1. Classification (NCBI taxonomy): domain Eukaryota; kingdom Viridiplantae; phylum Streptophyta; class Magnoliopsida; order Solanales; family Solanaceae; genus Nicotiana; species Nicotiana tabacum. The sequence continues at coordinate 112,209,924 of NC_134089.1, forward strand.
AATGCTACTGTGATAGTTTTCTGTGAACAAGAGGCCACACATGAACAAATAACCCTCCCGTGCCAAAGCCAAAGAAAAAGGGAAAAAGAAAAAAGAGCGGCTAAGAAGATGAAAGAGAAAAGGAAAAAGAAGAGGGAGTATGGTCCCAGCAAGAGGGGAGGCTTTTTCCTCTGAAATCAGCATCTTTCTTTTCCATTTAACCATGTGCACCAGACGACTATATCCATTTGGAGTCTCCAGTTATAGTTTGATTAATTTGTATTCTAAATCTTTTAACCCCTCCTTTTTGTTAGGGGCCACTGTTGAGTAACAACTTAAGGGTAATTGAGCTCTTTCTTTCTTCTGCAGCATGTTCATCATGCGGGACAGCCAATGCCAGGTGAAGAGCAGGAGGACATAGTAATGACCAGTATGCAGTGCAACCTTCTGAATGTGACTTGCCCGCTAAGTGGAAAGCCTGTTACTGAACTTGTAGATCCAGTTCGTAGGTATAGTGAATATCCTTCTTTTACTTCATATATCTAGGTTTACAATGCAGAGAGTACTTTAGACATTAGCATTAGTAGATAGTTACTGAAGAAAGTACTTTGCATTTACATTCATATTTTATATAATCTACTTTCCCACCTTTGCGACTATGCTAAGGCTTCATTGCCTTACGTGTTCTCGATTTAGATGCTGTAGAACCTCTTGCTAGTTCGGTGTTTCTGTCTCATACATGGCTTTTTACCATTATATAATAACTAACTCTTATATAACTGTGAGCCAAGGATCGGCTTTATTGTAGTCTCTTTCTGTTATTAAGTTGTAATGCGCACTGGAAATATGTCTCTTTTTTCTAGTTATTAGGGTGCTGGAATGCTTCCTTATATTTTCTCTTCTTCTTCCCACATTAGAGATTCCATACACAATCTCATTTTTATTTGCATACTGAGTTTTATACTTTTTACCAAGTATTCTTGTATGCAGGCGTGTTATAGCAGTAATGGGCTGATTGATATTTGTCTTACAAATTTCAATTGCTACATGTTAATTTTGATATTTGGTTTACATATTTTGCTCTACTTGCAGCATGGACTGCAAGCATATATATGAGAAGAAGGCTATTCTGCAGTTTATTAAGTCCAAAACCTCACGTGGCCAATGTCCCGTTGCAGGTATTTGTTCTTTTTCTATCCAACACAGGTTCTGTTCATTCAGTTACTAAATGAAAGTTAACTTTCTTTCAGGTTGTCCTAAAGTTCTCCAGGCTCAAAGGGTGTTATGTGACCCTTTCTTACTTATAGAAATTGATGAAGTCCGCTCCATGAGTAAGCAAAATGCTGGACCTGATGCGATAGAGGATTTTACTACACTTGATGAAGAGGATTGAGGATATTTGGGGCCCTGACAGACTGTTGACCCTCTTATATGTCCAAATATACAGGGTCTGCTCATGAACAGCTTATTTTTTTGTGTAAGCAATGGGAAACCATGTTTTAATCTTTAGGAAGTTTGGGGGCAAAACTATTTTTTTCCTCTTTTCCAAGAGGGGATAATTAAAGTTTTGTAATTTTTGGAAAGGAACAACTTGTGCATACTTGTATAAATTGCCAATGGACCATTTTCTGTTCAAGAACTGGCGGTCCAGATTTTTATATTGTGATTATATAAAAAAAACTTAAAACGGAGTCTGGAAACAAAAGGTAAGAAGCTTTCCCTCTGGGTGACAGAGCAGAGAAATTAACCATGTCACGATGGCATTGAAGAGTTTTAGTGCTATCGCAATGAGGGCATGCACAGAACTAGAGAGGTCATGGAATTATTTATCCTGTCTATATGGAAAACCGGTGCTTCTAACTGGACCCCTCTTGCTTGAACCATCAAATGAGCGTTTGGATGAACCAGTGGGCGAAATTGGCTGCAACAATTTGACCCAGGCTCGGTTGTGTCATGTGCTTTTGGGACCAAAGTGGTTCTTGAGAAGGACCCGTTTCAATAACTGCTTTTGGAACATGAGTTGACAGGTCTCCCTTGTTTAATTGGCTCTGAAACTGCCATTTTGCCGCCTAAAGGCAGGGGGCAGAGGCGTATGTGGGGCGTAACACTTGCAAGTCACGTGGTTGCCGCTTTATCAACTACTGGTTCCAGCCAGAGCAATCCTACTTTCCTTTTTTGGATGTTTTACATCCAACAACAAGAGTATTACGGCGCGGTGTTAAAGAAATACTAAACTAAACGATTGAAATATTAGGTTGGTAAGAGTTAAAATTTTAATAGGAGTTCTAAAAACTGTATTATATAACATTAATATTAATAATGAAAAGTGTCAGTGTTTCAAAATAAATATGCGATATAAATTGAGATAGAAGAATTACAGCTTTCTATGTTCCAACCTGGTCTTAAAATAACATACAAACAGTATTTTGATAAACTTTTATAAAGACAGAATCTGAAATAAGATTCGTTCTTCTAAATTAATTCTTTCCAAGCTCGACAACAATCAATTCATAATCTTTGGAATTTAAATATTAGTGAACAATGAAATTGCGTTTTTTGGATAACATCATACATTGTACAGGACCTCAAAAGCAGCAGCAGTTGAAGGATACGGAAAATTGACAAAAGAAGTCGATCTACTGATCACTGAAGCTGATAAGAAAATCAAATCAAAATGAAATAGAAAACCAAAATTTTGATTTTTACATCTCGTAGTTCCACTCTTACTCTGCAGTCATACAAAAAAATTCGGAATATGCCAGTCAATCAAAAGGTTCCTTTCTCATTACTATCCACTCTACAAGAGAACAAAGGCATAACGTCTCAAATTTACAATGAGTAGAAACACCCTTCTTGTCTAAGTTGGTCAGTACACCATCTCTAAGGATAAACTCAGTATCAAGCTCCTGAGGCAAATTCTGAGAAGATTTGCATTTCTCAGTTATGCCATTGCCTTTCAAATGACAATCACAATCTCTTAGCTCGATTAAATTGTCCCCTAAGTTTCGACATCCACACATGTTAGTTTCCTTGCATTCAAAGTATTCACTGTGCCTTTCTTGTACTCGCTTCTCATCAAGCGAAGTTGAAGTGTTAGCCAGCAACCAAATCCTCAAAGCCGAATGAAGATGTGCAGCTAATGAGGCCAGAAAGTCATAAGCATCCTCTACCATACACTCAACCTTTTTTAGTCCCAACTCGTGGGAAAGCATTTTTCTCAAGGTGCACTGAAGGTTCAGCAGGCACTGAGAACAGCACCGAAATAAACACACTACACTAGAGTCAGTTGAAAGATTGGAAGATCTATTTGATGAACATTCAAGACCTATGCTATTGCCAACCGACTTTTGGTTGCTATCTCCAATTTGAACATTGTTTGGAGTGGGCAATCTTCCATTTGTGTTGGAACTCATACTATAATTGGAAAGCTCAATGCCACACCTGTCCTTGGAAGAATTACTACCATCCTCTTGCACATCATCAATATTTAACTCCATGAGCCCATTAGAATGTGCTTCTGGATTAACACGACTACAATTTTCAGCAGTTAGTTCTGGCCGATATGTTTCCAGTGTCTCCGGTTTGTCAAGGGATGCTTCTAGCTCACGACCTCCCTCCCTTTGAGGTGTATCCTCAGGAGCATTAGCGCTTTCCGGAAGTCCAGCACAACCAATCTTTGGGTTTGCCACTGCGAGTTGAGAGCCTCCCTCTAAACTGAAAGTAAAGCCATTTGCATTAGATGTAAGGCTGGAAATAAGAAGCCAAAAGAAACTTTACACGAACTACAAGTAGAGCCAAACTTACCTCTGCAATGTATAAACCCAGCTACTAACCATGTCATCAAGATAAGCCACTTGCGATAAAAGACGACCAAATTGATACCTATCCCTCCCATTCTGAACTTTATCATTGATCTGTTCAACCAGAAGCTCGAGAACTTTTCGAACCTCTGAAAAAACTTCTCTAACGGATGAGTATTTGCCTCTGTATGCCAACAATCCAATAGCTATCAGGCCTCGCACCATACAATATTTCTCTTTGCCTTTAGTATTGTTGGAAGAAAGGATAACCTTTCTCATTGAGTTAATAGGTCGAATAACACAAGAATTGAATGGCCAACCCTTCCAAGGTCCATTTATGTCAGCACAAGGACCTTCTCTTAACTTGGATGTAAACCAACAAAGTTCAGCAAAATGAGGATATAGCAGAATTTGATAGCCAAATGTGGTAATTGCTAACATCAAGCTTGATTTCGCTTTTACATTTCTACTGTTAACTATTGCAGTAGTAGGAATTGGACATTGTTTATGCACATGCTCAATGGTTGGTCTAAGATCTGACCTCTGACATTCTACGGCAACATTGCCCTCAGATTTGTCACTAGCTTCATTATTGCAGGTGTGCAAGTGGACATGGTTTTTACGATGAATCAGCTGAATGAAGTGCTGAGCTAAATCTTTTGACAACTTTGCTGCTGAGGAATCAATCAGACATTCTTGATTAAAATTTCTATCAAGCTGCTCAGTATATCTAGAAACTGAATCCTCCAAGGGAATTGGGATACTGCAGTTCAACATCTGACTTTTAAAGAACTGCCTCACTCTAACAGGGAGTGCTTCCAACTGTACATCGGATGTAGCCTGTTTAAGGGAAACAGGAAACAGAAGGCGGTGGGTGCAAAAGAGTAAGTTCTTTAATGATTAAAAGTTGTAAAGCATTTGTGCAATCTAGGATAGCCTTTAAAAGCACTAAAGAGAATCACATTGTATGCCAGAAGCAGTTTTTGTTTTCGCATGCAAACTTGCTAATACAATATGAAAAAATATCAAGGTGTACTCCTTTCACATAATATTTGGAAAGATATATAAAATCTCAAGGCAAATTTAAGGAGACAAGGTACATACCAGAAGCATCACAGATGTGGACACGCATATCGTTTCCACTTGCTCAACGAAGGAGCTCCACAGATATGAGGCTCTTTTGAGAGCATCCCCAGCCTGTTCAGCACTATGGTTAAAGTTCCTTTCATCGTCACCATTATTATGCAAATGAGCTTCCTTGCCTACTGATTCAGGCTTTACTGAAGAACAACTATCCTCCTGATAGACTTGATCAGATGTCTCCACGGCCCACAAATCAATTCTTGGCATAAATATCATGCACTTCCCCAAACTAGCACATCTCACTGCACAAGAGATACAAATTTACTACTTCCTTCAGCAAGATGAGAAAAATCAAAAGCATAAACTTAAAACAAATAGCATACCAGCAATGTTTTCAGGGGTCATTCATGCACAACTGATCATTTAGCACCCTCAAAAAAACCAAACAAGAAAAATCAATTGATGGATGGATTTACACACACACACACACACATATTGGCACTCATTGCTACAAAACACAACCATGTGACAATGTTGATACAGAACCAAAACACAGAAAACAGCCAAAAAAGGAGCCATATTACCAACATCCCTCAGGGCTATGAACAGTTATATGCGCGACTCGAATTTTAAATAACTTTCACGTGTTTCTGATTGCAAGCACAATTAACCTTGATAATAGCTGTTTTCAGAATGAATTTTGTAGAGTCATGTAACAAGGAAGTTAGCACCAATGTTGCAAACCTAGTGGTGGTAACAAGTTCAGAAGATAATTAAAGGAAAACTTTCACAAGATGGAAGCCCATTAATAAGGTATCTCTCTTTGGAATGGAACTGAACTTCTGGGTATAAAAATGCTTTGAGAACTGATATCACATCATGGAAATAAGGTATCTCGAACTCATAAAGGCAAGTCCAGTAGATGTTTGTACTTCCAGTAAGCACTTCCAGCCATTAGGAGTGAGATAAATAAAAACAGAGAAGGAACATACTGAGTATCCGTGTCAACCCCTGAATGACATCTCCATGTCCTTCTTGAGAAAAGGTGGCCAAATCCACCTTCTGGACATCAACATTACCAACAAAACAATGAAGAAGAGAGGAAGCAAGATGCCTCTGGCCAGATCTTGGATTTCCAGAAATTAGTATTCTAAATCCCGATTTCTTTCCAGGCATATGAAAGATATTCTTCAACAATTTAGGCTGAGCCCCTGCACACTGCAACTTTGATAGTTCAGAATCAGTGAGACTGTGAACAATATCATCATCACTAGCATCAAAACCACCAACACTAACATCTCCAACCAGAATGTTGGCACGTATAAAGTGATCCTCAATCTGACTGATAACATCTGGTTCTTGAAGCAAATCATTAACGTAGGACTGCCAATTATTGCATGGTAATTTCTTCTTAACCAATTGAGAAAGAATAACGTCTTTTACCAACTCAGAAGCTTTAGAGAATAGGGGCGGCAACCAGAGGCGTTCGTCTAGATAAAGGGATACAAGCAATCTACTAAGTGGTTTTAGCAAACATGGAACAAGAAAGGTGTGTAGAGGCGCTGAAACCACATCATTAGCAGCCATTCCAGCTTCTCTACGTGAACATGGAGGTGGTGCACATGTAAGAGCCTCTACCCAATCCCTCTCCTCCACCTTAAAATTGGGAAGAGGGGGAGATGTAGCATTGGAAACTTTCACCGCTGCAGAGAGTCGCTCATGCAAGGGAAAGCTCCTTTTTAAAGCAATTATGGCTGCCTGAGTACACAGAGCCTGCAAATCAGCACCAGCAAAGCCCACTGTCTTGCTAGCTATCCACTTGAGTACTGGTCCAGAGACAGGTTTAGGCCATTTCTTTGTATGCAAGGAGAGAATAGCTTCTCTGTCCTTAACAGATGGAAGTGGAAAGTAAATCTCGCGGTCGAACCTACCCGGACGCCTTAATGCTGGATCAACAGAATCAGGACGATTTGTGGCTCCTATTACAACAACTGAACCTCGAGATTTTAAACCATCCATTAGAGCAAGCAAAGTGGAGACAACTGAATTATGGGTCTGGTCTTGCTGCCTACCACGGCAAGGTGCCAAACCATCTATTTCATCGAAGAAAATGACAGATGGTTGAGATTTCTCAGCTACCTGAAATAGAAGTCTTAGCTGACGCTCAGCGTCACCAACATACTTCCCCAAACAATCTGCTCCTTTACGGGCAAAATATGCTATTCGTTTATCACCACGAGCACATGAACCAATCAGTGCCCGTACTACCAAAGTTTTCCCTGTCCCAGGATATCCATGCAAAAGAACTCCTCTAGGAGGTGTAAGCCCTAGAGAACTAAAGAGCTCAGGATACAAAAGAGGTAAAATAACAACCTCTTTCATACATTGGGTGACATCTTGGAGCCCGGCAACAGAGTCCCAACCCTGAAACTGTATACCAGCATCAGAGTTTGAGCCCCCAATATATACAGGCGCAATTCTCAATAGATCTCGATGAAGTCTCTTGCTTTCACGTTTCAAAAACTCTTCATCCTCTCCACAGTTCTCCAACCACTTTTCCTCTGCTTCAACATCCTTGCGCAAGGCATCATTTGACAACTTTCTCAGCTCAAACTTCATTTTTCTAGCTTTCAATTTCTTTATACGCTGCAAATAGTGACTTCCATATGGTTGGAAGAGATGGCGGTGATCTGTGCAGGCTATGAGAAATTTGCGATGGTCAAAGATGCAGCCATTGGCCCGTGCACAAGGCTGCAAAATTTAATGCATGCTTAGTCGAAAATTAATATTACACTGACAAGAAGTGAGGTAATCAAGATATATAGATACAGCAAAGAAGCAATGACCAAAAGTAAAAAAATCAATAGGCATCAGGAGATGCAAGATAGTGGTCTATCTTGAGCTATTGAAGTATGACATGATTCAGGAAATTTAAACTAACCAGGTGATAAGTTTTTGGACATCTATCAACACGGCAACCAATTGTTGCCCCAGGCCTTCCGCAGCGGCTGCATTTTAAAACCCTTCCCCTACAGAGCGCTGCCCTAACATTTTTCAAGCATCCCAAACCAGCAAAATAAACCTGAGATCGAAAGTAAAAGTAGCATTTATGCATTGCCCATGAAAACATGACTTGGAAATTGAGGACCCAATCAGGAAAGAATCCAGATAGTATGAAGGCCATATACCAATACAAAACAATAGAAACTGAAATTAAACAGTTCAGTCTGCTGCTTACTTTCTACTAGTATTTCCATCATAATGCATCCTGCAGATGATAATAGTGAGGCCTAATAACTTTTATAAACACACCACATGAGTAATATAAATGGAGAAAAGTCAAATCAATCAATCAATCAACTACGTCTTAGTCCAAAGCTAGCTGAATTTGGCTATGTGAATCTTCAATATTCTTTCCTATCTATTTGGACGAAAATGGAGAAAATATTTATCAAAGAAAATGAATGAAGAAAAGAATCAAACCACACAAGGTTAATGGAAACTAGAGTAAAACCGTCTCAATTATACCATGGAACTGAGAGTTACTCCCCTTCTGTATTGAGAGAAATATGCTGACCACTATTATAGTTCAAACAATCTTCTTCTTCCTTTCAAACTTGTTTCAAAGACATGTTGCATCTATTGCACTTGTTTCAACTCATCTTTTCCAAATTCACTATAGCTAAACCAATAATAGCATGCTCCTCGTTCCTTTTTACTGAAACAAAATTGAAAATGCTTGCTCTTTGTTTTCACCCCAAATCTCACTATGTAAAAGACCAAGTTTCTAGTATGACAGTTGGATGAGGCAGTTGAAATTTCATCAAGTATTAAATTGAAGACATAGATTAAGGGAAATAAAGTTGAGTAGGGAAATGTATCATACCTCTGGACTCCATACAGCACATTGCTGATGAACCCAAATCCCAGCTATACCATAGCGATCATTTATGGGCCCCAGGAGACGCCCAAGCCAGCCAGGTTCGTCACCAAATCCATCCCACATGTCATAGTTAGGTTCATCAGAAGCGGAGGACCCACTATGTGCTTCATCATCACTGGCAGCCCCATAAACGAGCCTTTTTGGAGGTTTACCATCAGTACCTCCTCCACACAAACCACAGTGTCTTCCCTCTCTAATTCGACGCTTTCTCAAAATAAGATCAGAAGCACAATCTGTTTTGACCACCTTCTCCACTTCCAGAGGGTTATCACCAGAAACACCTTCAGCATTTTCCTCTGTATCATCAACTCTGCTAACTCCATCTTTAGCTTGCTTATTTGTGCCGCCATCTTTTTCAGCATCAGCAAGTAAACCACCTCCCCCAGCATCCTTTTGATCATTCACTCCAACACTCACTTCATTTTTACCTTGTAAATCATGTTCCAGAGTACCCACCTGGTCAGTTGTGTGGCATTCTTCTGGCACTACACAAGTTTCTAACTGATCCTCATCTTCACTAACTAATGGCAATGGCACATTGCCGTCTTCAACTCCCTCCATAAATCCAGCCTTTGAAAAGTCGTCATCTATTTCATCCCTCACTTGTAGCAGCTCCTCTAGGTTTATCATTTTGCCATCCTCCATACCACCACCTGTATCATTTTCTTGCTGCTCAGTAACCATTATATTCGAAGCTTTTACTCTTCCAGGTCTCTTCGACTTAACTATAGTTGACTTTTCACATTCACGAGCTTCTTGTTTATCTAACTCTCCAACCTCTAACTCCATTTCTTCCTTCAACCCGTCAAGATCCTGAAAAAGCTTCCTTTTACCCACTGGCGACGACTTTACATTATTCTTTTTTCTGTTACCCGCACCCTTAGTCCTAGATCTCAATCTCGATTGCCAAGCCCTAGAGCCTTCTTCCAAATCCTTGGAAGTCGAACAAGGCAACTCCAGCTTCACCGCAGCTCCTTTCTCCACCCTGCTACCACTGCTCATCCCACTCCCCCTATCAATCTTCCTTCGCTTCTTCGGGGGAGGAGGCGATGCATCGAGCAAAACGGGAGTTTTTCGAGCCCTAGTGCTCCTACGGAGCTCAAGCTCAGCACCATCGACATTCCACTCGATCGTTTCGGCATTCTCCACGACATCATTATGGTTGTGATTATATGCTTTTTCACAAATAGCGTCTAGTCTTTTGTGTTTCTTCTTAGCCCTAGAATTTACCAATTTCTTATCCTTGCTTCTCCTTGCAACCGACGCCGTCCGCGACAATCGCATGACAATATATATACGTTAATTTTACAGTCCTTACCCCAATATATATAAAAATTACGCGTTTCAGAATTAAATCAAATCCCTATGTAATTATCACACTCAATAAGCAACAATGAGGATCGAATGTCCTTGTTTTTGTTCAATTGGACCTCTGAAAAACCGTAAATTAGATAAAATAATGCGACTGACCTTCAATTGATTGATCAAAATCATACAGCGAACGGGAAAAAAGTTGAAAATCATCGACTTTGCTTCTCACGTTTTGGCTTCATGAGTTAGGGTTTCGTTTGGTTCAGTTCTCTTTTTTCTTTTTCTCTCTCTATATCCTTTGGTCTATGCTTTTTGCTATTGTTGCTGAAATTTCTTGGTGTTTTGCTGTTATAAGACGAGGAAAAAGAAACTGAGGCGGAGGTATATAGAAGAAGGGTTCTCACTTGAAAGCGTTGTGATATATCACTAATACCCACGCGCGTCTAATGAATGTGGAAGTCACGTCTAGTAAGCATGGTCTGTTAGCACGTAAGCGTGGCTCTTATTTAAGTTGATTTCTGGAGGTGGATAACACGCTCTAGATTAGAAGCGTGTGGGTTTTGTAGAACAGAGTGAATTGCAAATTTTATTGGTATTTCGCACCAAACGTTACCGCCAAATTGATTTTCTTCTTTTTCGTATAAAAGGGTGTGGAGTTTCAATTTTTCGCACGAGTGCGGAAAGTATCAAGAATTTGGTGCGTGTTATACGTTAGGAAGCAGGTGGAGAGAGCCTAACAAAAATAGAAATAATAACATATCTAATTGGATTTGATGCTTCCGGTTTGGCAACCTCTAATCATGTTATTAATTCCCTAAATATTGCATAATTTGATAAAAAATTGTTAAATTTGACTAAAATAATGCATTCTCTAAAGTTAAAATTTAAATATGTGGAACCAAATAACATAAATTATATTATACTTCTTTCTGAAATAGCGAAAAAATGCTTTTAAAAATGTGAATAATGTTGATATCCAATTTTGTCCTCATATTTTTATAAAAGTTATATATGCTTTTAAAATATCATTCCTGCATCATCACCAATTTACAAGAGTCATACAATTATTTTCTATGATTTTTCATAATTTTTAAGGCTTAAAATTGACTTCTTGCATTTAAATTATTTGAAAATGTATATTAATTACTCCTTCAAATTATTTTTATGATGACTTAATCAAATTTATTATTTACACTCACATATGTGTTTCATAATATTTTTACTTCATTTATATAATTACATTTGTATTTTTAGCTATTTACACAATTTTTGCAAATAATAGTCTATATTCTATAAATAGTTGCATTTATTATATTAGTTATGCCAAAATAGCAAACTATATTTTCATAATTCTAAGTTATTAATTTTAAGCTTTTTATTTCATAAATAATAATTTTTATTATTTATTAGACGTTTTAATAATTTTTGTTTTAACCAATTTATGCATTTTAAAATATGACCCAAACCAGGCCATTTTCTGACTGAATTAGCGGCCCAAACACCCACACCTTAGCCCAATAACCCGAAAGCCCAATCCAAACGACCCTTGTGATTAACTCGGTCGCGACGCACTTCAAATAACCCGCCCCGCCTATTCTTTAATCTAGACCGGTCCACGATAATCACACCTTTTTTAATTACATTCGCCCCAAACCCTAGCACCATTCTTTAGAGACAATCGCCTTTGAACCCTATCTACTCTCTTCTCCTCTCAAACCCTAACAGTCGCCTCCTCTATCCTCCCCAATTTCAGTTCTAATATGGAATCTCTCCATGATTTTTCTTCCATATATGCTCGATCTCTCTATTATTTACACAATTTTGGTATCACATAATACTTGCCTATCTTTGGCAAGTATACGGTCCTAAATCAAGCATAATTATCTCCATACCTTCGAGATTTAGATGATATTTCACCTATATACACTCACTACCGGGTTATATATGTCCGATTTACCAAGATCTTCGGCCAATCATTGATTTTCGTCAAACAAGGGTTTGAAATTTCAATTTTTTTTCTTTACCAGTTCTATTATTGATTGCATGTGATATTATTTCCTTATTTGTGATTGATTAATTATTTTCCATGTTTGCTTGTTCGATTTCTACCACTATATAACCCCTCCCCAATTTCCCTTTTGGACGGATTATGAATCACTGAAAAATTACTATTACTCTCTTATTCTTACACATACTATACCACTCCGAGGCTCAATTTCTTGGCCGGCTGAAAGCCAAGGCCACCGGAATTCAATTATTGAACCTTCCTTTATGTGAGCACTTCTTGGGGTTCATTCGAAACCCTTGGGAACTCCGACGCACTGAGATTCCTGGGTTCTACTATTCGATTTGCTATTGACATTAGAGTATTACTGAAATTATGCTTCGTATTTACTTGTTCCTTAATCTGTAACTGGTAAGTACCTATGACCTTTGCAATTCCGTTCTCTTTCATTTGAGTTCATGTTCTGCATATCTATGTCTCTGAGATTTTTATGAATCAACATGCTATTGTTACTCTGGAGCTATTCTTGAGGCTCTATGCTTTCTAGTAATCGAATCTGCCTATTTGTTGTCTTGAGTATGTTTTCTCAAATCTGTTTGCTCTAATGTGTATGTTTTAATGCTTATTATTGTTCCTTCTTCTGAGTTTAGCTTCTTACTTTGTTATGTACTCTTGTGATGAGACGAGTCATGCCTAGAACCTTTTCTAATTCTTGCTGAGTCATTCATGTATAACTTAATATTTCACTAGAGTTAACTCATGATCATGTTACTAGCCTAAACCTGTTTTCCCTGCTACTTGTAAACTAATGCATGTTCCCTACTCTGTCTTATATCTTTGTAATAATCAATACATATGTGCCAGACTTTGTTAAGTCATTCCAGCCCAACATGCTGAGTTCCTGATGTTGTACTAGTTATGTTTCCATGCTATTTAAGTTCTAATGTATGCTTGGACTTATGCAATCTTGTGCTCTTCAACAGTGTTTGAGACCTTAGGAAACCTCATAACTAGTCTCTCCTCTCATATATGGTCAACTAGTATCAGGTTCAATACTAGCCTAACTTGCTTTTGAGAATTTACATGTCTCTTATATTATGATTAATGTTCAGCATGCTAGGGTTCCATTAAGAAATTGTTTGAGCGTGAGCTAATTCTAATACTTTGTTCCTTTGGGTTTTCATGAAGAACATTTTCATATGTTGACTGTGTTTTGTTTGCCTCTTGCTTGAATTTTTTAGACCTTTATCTAAGATTCCCTAGGTTAGACTCTGGATCATGCTTCATTATTGAAACTCTTTGGAATGGTTTACTATCCTATGTGGTCAATTAGGTCACTCTTAAACTTTGTCACTAGAACTAAGAGCATAAATTTGCCTTGTGTGCTTCCCAATCTAGCCTGATCATGTTTATATGTCTTGGCTAGAGTTGTTGTTATCCACAACTCTAAAAACTAAGTGTTTAAGTTGTTTAGTTAATTCTATGAATATTTTGTCACTTGTATGGCTGATTTGAGTAAGTAAGGTTATTTGTTAGGACTATTGTTGGGCCATACATGTTGGCTTTGAGTATGGAACTCAAGTTGTGATGGTAAGCGGTGTATGGGTTTGCTGTTGTGCAAAGATTAAGACCATCGAAGGTTGGGGACATCCCTGGGTTGTTCTGCATTGGGCCTGTGTTTGTTCTATTGGGCTTGTGGTGGTTTCATCCTGTAACTAGTCATATTTAGGTTTATACTATGTCATTTGGGCTTGTAATAATTTGTAATAATGAATAATGGGGAGATTAATGAAAGGGGGCTGAGGTATTCTAATATTCACGTGAAAGGGTAGAAAACACATCTATATGGTTTACATGCTTTATGTGCTACTTTGTTTAACTTGCTTTATTTCTGCATATTAATAAAAATCATGGCAATAGGAATCACGCATATCTCACTTGCACACTATTCAAACATGTTAGTTCAAGTATTTACCATACTCGATTCTATGTTACTAGTGTGCATTTAGACAGTATGGATATAGGATGTATAACATATATTTTTTGTCAACCTAGATACCATGCCTATATGACTTCAAATAATACATTGGTCGATTGCTTCTATTACTTTTAGTATACTGCCCATCTAGATATCATGACTATAAGACACTAATCCATGTTGTTTTCATTACACTGCCTCGCCTAGATGACATGCCTAAAAGAGTAAAGTGTATAAAATCAAGCCTGGTTGTCAATGGTTAGAAATCCTACCTATAGGATATTGTCACTCGCTTAAAAATTGTTTACGAGATCAACGTTGTTAATACTAGACTTTTAAGGTTGTTTCATTGCTTTAGTTATCAACTATTAGAAATCCTGCATATAGGATACTGTCACCTTCTTGAGACGCACGTCTATAAAATCAGTACTGGTAATTCATAATTCTGGGATGGTTTCAATTCGCAAACAATTAAAAATTATGCCTATAGAATTTCCAATGCCTGTAATCTACCTAAGCATTAGTCTAAAAATTGTAGTATTGCCTGCATAATACTAGAAATCATAATCATATAGAAATCATGCCCATAGGACTTAACGCCTCAAATACGTCTTAATCCTGAAACTCTCTACTGTGTAGTCTTGAACTTGTTTGCATGCCTTTGTTGTTACGCGTGGAGGCTAACATGAGCCACTATTTGCTATTATATGCAGTCCTACTTGTTTTGAATGCACAATTAGTTTTATCATTTTGAGCAACTTAGGTAAAGTCTAGAACCACCCAAATAGAGGTCCAAAGCCTCCTGGACCACAGGTATGGGACAGGTAGTGCACGTATAGGATACGATTTAGAATTGAATTAGAGTGCCTTTAAGTAACAACTTCAACATAGTAAGTGGATAGCAGGGGATGATAGTCTGTGTTCGCTAAATTATATGAATAACCCTTACCTCAAGTGAGTTGTGAAGTATTATTTATGTTTCACGGGGTGATCCTTTAGGCTAAAAAACTTATGACTCTCCTCCATTTATTTTTATGCTTGCTATTTACACCTAGTAATTTAATGTAGACCAACGCAGTTGTAGACTTGTAACCATTAAAGATTTGTATTGATTATCATGTGTTATGATAAGGCTCTTCGACTTCTATATTTTCCTTTGTTTATTTGATCACCTAGCCTAATTACATAATCCATAATTGTGGACCTCGAAGAGTTTCTAACACTTTCTCTTCGAGGTAACTAGAGCCCTTACCCGATCTTTGGTGACATAGACTAGTCAAACAGAGTTATTTGCAAATAGGTGCCCTAACGCACCTTAAAATCGTTAGTTGGCGGCTCTTCTCTTTTAATACCTCCTTTAAAAGAGTTGTCATGTCGAAAATCACTTTCGCAAGAAAATGGGGCGCGACAGCATGGCGACTTTGTTGGGGATACTAGGCTCTTACCATAACGAACTTGACTTATGTGGCTTACTTTCCATATTTTCCTATATTTGTTTAAAAACTAATATGACATGCATATACCTTTTCTTATTCACCTTTATTTGTTTTAAACTGCTATGACATGCGCATCCCTTCCCTTATTCATCTTTATTTGTTTTAAATAGCTATGCCATGCATATCCCTTCCCTTATTCTCCTTTATTTGCTATGACATGTATGACCTTTCTCCATCTCCTTCATCTTGTTTAAGACTGCTATATTACGACTCTCCCATCCCTATTTTCCTACCTGTTTCATTACGTTCTCTCACATTTTCATGAGCTAAACTGACTCCTCTCTTTGTCTTTCTTTTTTTTCTCTTCTTTTCATGATCACCTATACTATGTTATTTACTACTTTTATGTATTCTTATCATGATAAATAACTAGAAACGTGTTGCTATTTCTGCATAAATCATGCTCCACATCATACTCCACTCGTTAATATAGCGACGCTTGATGAGTGATCGTGCTTTCTTGAAATCACCCTTTTTAAATCGGAAAGGCTTATTTGTGGCAGACTAGTCGATCAGCTATGCAGTAGATGGTCCCGTGCCTTTCCCTCTCAAGTTGTCCACTTGGGAGTACCAGTCTAGACCCTTCTAGAAATCCCACTCCAATTTGAAATGTACATGCATAATGCTAAACCTAGTACGAGTTGAAGCGTTATTGACGTAACAACCCACTTAGATAAACCTTGTCCAAAGTCTGACGGGATTTTCATAATCCCAAAGGACACTGTCATGTTATGTGCATTACTTGGAGAAAAATATGCCAATATGTTGATCATTATTGCATAAGCAGTCGAATCTGGAGAGGGAAAGGGCTAACTCTTATTTGTTTGCAAAAAATAAAGCACGAAATCCTCAGGTTTGGTATGGTCCAGAATATCCGCCTTTGTTACTTGACTAGTGGAAAAACCTTGCACCTTGTGACAAAAATCATGTGAGGAGAGTACTTTGTGACTTGCCATCTTTGCTGAACATTCGATCAAATAGGCAACTAATCAAGGCCGCTACCATGTTCTGGGACGAGAAAAGAGTTGTTTTTTGATTTGGCAACATAGAAATGACTCCTCTCCTGGATGAAGTAGGGGGTTTCGCCAAATTATCACGGGATAGTCCGGGACTGCTGGTGCCAGAAAATCGTACTCCCTACGGTTTTTTGGAAATGTTGGGTTTTAAGAACAATGATAAACTGCTCTGTCTAAAGAAATCATACATCCCTTTTGAGTTTCTTTACGAGTGTTATGGTCATAGCAAATCATATCATCTTCATCATGATAAGCTAGCCATTACTTCCTTGGATGGGTGCATCGCCGGGTTTATGTTTTCATTATTTGCTTCTTGGGGTTGTTGGTCTTTCCAATGCAAGGAGGAAGGATTCATACTCACTTAGCCATGGTTTCCAGGACCTTAATGGATGGAATCGAAGGACAAACTTATACTATCATCCCAATGATCTTAGCTGAGATGTATCGTGCCCTAGATCGGTGCAAGCACCGGTTCAGACACTTTGAGGGTTGCAATCTATTGCTACAAGTCTGGCTGCTGGAACACTTTCAGAGGGGTGAGTATCGTCAATAGCTTATGTGAGGGCCACTGAATGACTACATAGCCAACCATTACCCAAAGAAAATAACGTTTATTCCAAACAGGTTTGCAATGCCTGGAAATGCTATAGGATGAGTGCGTTTCTTTAGCAATCTGATAGTCGAACAGGTGCATTGGATGTTTGAATGGTTTCGTAGTAGTGAGTTCATCATCAAATCGTAGGGGAATACTCACTTGGTGCTGATTGGGCTGCGAGGCATCTACTTTTATGCTCCTATAAGAGTAATGAGACAAGCTGAAAGAAAATAGGTCATACCTCGGGTTCCAACATGGTCCAATACAAGGCAGATTTCAAGGGAGATGTCATCCCATTCAAGTTCGAAGCGCAACACATATGGAACCAAAAGATCATTGTGGGAGGAGAAACTATTGAGCCAGACAGGTATCACGTCGGTCATATATACTATTATCTACCATGGCTGGAAGACGACGTAGCTGGGGACGTCAAACCAGGAGACAATCTGAAGGATAAGATCATAGATAAAGTGGCTGAGACATAGGTGAAGTACAAGCGGCTACGCAAAAGGGTGTTCAAGTTTGAAGCTAAGCATCTGGAGCAACACAAAGTGAATATAGAGGCGATAAAAGAATGGAAGGAGATTTCCACTAAGTCAACGGAAAGATTAGAATACTTGGAGCAAGGACTAATGGAGCTAGAAGGGAAGATGAGAAAGAGACTTTGGGATTGTCAAGGCGTGGACGATGATGAAGGAGGAAAGTTGGCAAAAGGCTTACTTGTTGCTTGATATGTGCGATCTGGGAAACATGATTGATAGGGAAATATGCAAGTGTGGTGACCATTTTTCCCCTGCAGAATATTATTCATAAGACCAAACTTTCAGGTAGGCTGGCCAAATGGGCCGTCGAAATGAATGAATTTGACATATAATATAAACTTAGGACTATCCTTCATTAGTCGAGCTAGGGTTAGCTCCTCTCCCATCTCCTGGCACAAACGCCAAAGACAAGCGACTGTCCTCCACAGAAAAGGACTTATTTGTGCCAGGCGCACCTGATAGCGGATGCAAAACTCCATAATAACGGAATCAAGCTCCCCGCTCAAAGAGAATGGCCCCAAAGAGAAGGGATATATATAAAATTACGCGAAACCCTTCTTGGGTAAGGTTATCTGCTCCACTAAATCAGGAGCGATAACGTCTAAATCTTGGCAATGGTAATCTTTCTTCATAGAGAAAATGCTGGAAGGATGGATGGAATAAGGATACATGCCAATGGCCCACGTGTGGGCTTTAGTAGAAGGAAACTTCTCTTCGAAGTCTTTAGTTGTGACGAGACTTCTTGGGATGATGGTGCTCACCGTAAGAGGAGCAGCCTCATCGGCTTTACCTTTGTTCTTTGAGGAACTAGGGTTTTTAGAAGAAGAAACCATTTTTATTAGAAAGGAAGGAAGGTTTTCTATCAAGAAGAAGGTTAAAGAAAGATTTAAGACAAAATACGAGTTGAGTAAAGAGAGTTTGAGAAAATTCGGAGAATTATGAAGTGTAAATGAAAAGTTTGATGCGTATAAGTAAAGGAATATGTGGCTAAAACCGTGGTCGTAAACCTCGACAACCGGCAAAAGTAATGCTGAATAGTGGGATGACGTGTGTTCAGGATATTAAATGCGGAGAGATGTACGTCTAATCAACCGTTAGAAATTTTTCAGAGGGGGTTAGAGAATTTCCCTCCAAAAAAGGCATCTCTACCAACTTCCTGGTGACACAAAGTTATGCCACCAGAAAATAGGGGGACTATCTGTATGGGGTAAAATATGTTCATAATTTATGATCGCATGAGAAAATGACACGTGAAGCCAAAGACAGAAAACATTCGAACCCGAATGCAATGATCTTGTTTGTCATTGGAGAGGATGATATTCATAAAGACAAAATAAATTTCTGTCATCCGGTAACATTCAATAAAGAGTATTCTACAACATTAAGTGCATAATCCGTAATAGAGAATATAGCATTTATTGCCCACTATTACACATTCTTCAATGGCCCTCATAATTGTCCATTAAGAGGGGCTTGATCCTAGGACCTTGTTCCCTAGGTGTAGCTATAAATAGTGAACTCTACCATCACTGTAAGGGTGGAATTTTCTGAGAAGCATACATTATACTCTATCAAAAGCTCAATAACATTTTAATTTCTTGCTTATTTATATTGTTCTTACTACTTCAGGGAGCTCTACGCCCGGGACTAAGATAACTGCCGATTCATTTCAATTTCAAGGCTAACTCTTACATTTTTGTCTAATTCATCTATTATTTTGATCAAATCAATTCACTTGTCTATAAACCCCATACAAATTCAACTGTACCATTTTACGGGTAAACACTATAACCCACTGATATAAAATAAATCCTCCATACAACATCATAAGGATCACACATCCGTAAATTACCCCTCAGGTGATTATCCACATGCTTAGCCTCAAACTGACATCTCTCTATACCCTTTCACAACCATAACTACTATGCAACCACTTAATCTTCCTGAGTCTGAACTCATCAACAAAAGATGAAAATCTACTTCGTTCCACAAGTGAATAACATAAAAGAATCTCTCAAAAACCTTCAATAATGTATGACACATCCACAGAAATCGAGCATCCAATAGTTCATTTCACATCTCAAGCAAACTCTTCCCGCCATATTCAAACCATCTGAACATATCCCATAGTCACATCCTACTCATCATATAGCCATCCAACCATCTACCGAGCCATCGTTCCTACTCATAGGGATACCACTGGACATAGAAGTCCAAAAATAAATGCTCTCACAACCGAAATACCGAGCCTAAGCTGCAGTCTAAACTGGGCCTCAAGCCCTCCAGACTAGCCCATCACCAAAACACAGAAAACACATCTTGCACCTCGTCCATGGAATCCACAAGCTGTTGATGTACAGCTGATACCGAGCTCTTAGATGCGCATACAAGTGCATGGAAGGAATTCAAAAAGATACGCTTCAATCTGAATCAATGTCTCACGATAAGGAAAGAAAGATGGGAAATTTATCCTAAATGCCCTGTAGCCTCTTGAAGATAGGCATGGACTCCATCATACCGATCCACAAGACTTTACTAGACACTTGATCATGACTCATAGAACCTATGAACCTAGAGCTTTGATACCAACTTATCACGGCCCAAAATCCAACCAGTTGTGATGACACCTAACCCAACCCACTAGGTACGCCAATTCAATAATAAACCAATTTCAAATGAGACATACTAAGAGAAATAATGATAATATAACTGAACATTAATACAAAGAATCCCCAAGGACTAGTAGTACAAATCACGAGCTTCTAAGACTTAGAATTTACGAAGATGGTATGAAATAAGCCATCATATGTTCGAAACATACATAAATAGCTTTTTATAAATCTAAAGCTACCATGAACAAGAGGCAGCTACAACCGGAACACAGGTACATCTTCAATGCCAGCTTCCAACATACACAACAACATCAACTCCAAAATCTACATGCAAGGTGCAGAAGTGTAGTATGAGTACAACCGACAGGTTGAAAGCAATGATGAGCTTGGGCCACGGTCAGAGTCTAACACCAACATCCAAAAACAACTCCTAACAATATGATGAAAACAATACAAGTAATACTCAAAGATATGATGCTCAGCTCGTTCGCAGTTACGAACAATAGGCATGCTTCTCAGATATAACAATAAAAAACCCAAATCTTTCATCGAAATCACTAAAATGTGAGTATATCTGAAAAGATGTGATTTTTCCCAAAAATTTTCAATAACAGATAAGATATTTCATGAAAATACATCTCTATGCCTACATGTCAGCGTGCATATGAAGTCATGAATGTCACAATACCGTACACCATGAGGAAATGCATCTATATGCCTACATGCTAAGTATGCATGTCAAGTGTAATGAACCACAATTATAAAATCATATGCTCATGCTTTCGGAGCAGTCAACCTCACTCAACACGCTCAACACTCAATCCACCCAGTCACTCGGCACTCGCGCTCAGTGCTCTCACTCAGTAGGTACATGGGCTTACTGCTGGTATGTCAGACTCCCAGTCACTCATTCCTCCCAATTACTCAAAACTCGCACTCGACACTCTACTCAGTAGGTACCTGCGCCCACTTCTGGTATGTCAGACTCCAGAGGGACGGATCTTGCCCAAACGCTAATATAAACTAATCATGGCATAAATCAATAAAGCCTATTGCGACGTGCAGCCCGATCCTATAAATATCACTCACAATCGGGCCATCAGTATCACTTAGTCATCATCCTCTCCAGTCTCTCGGCCTCACAAATCTCATGCCAATCAGCCCAACAATGAGAACATGATGTGACAACAAGTGATAATAGAGACTGAGATATGATAAGCAAATGAATGCATATGATTGAGTGTGTAATTGCCATTTAAGCAAATAACTCAATAGTAGAAATAACCTTACTGGATCCCAACAGAATAAGAATATAGCCTAAACATGGTTTTTAAAATGGATCATAGCTCAATTACTCTAGCACGTAGAAATTTCATAGATAAAACAAGGTTAGGTAACTACACAGTACCACAAAATCAACTGAGTCATAATTCACACAGTGCACGCCCACACGCCCGTTACCTAGCAATTATGTCACCTCAACACCAAACACATAGCATGTATATTCAGGGGTCATACCTTCAACACCAAGTTTAGAAGTGTTACATATCTTGAACAAGCCAAATCCACTACCGAGCAAGCCAAACAATACTCTAGAAATGCCATCCCATGTACCGATCTCTGAACAACTCAAAACTAGCCAAAAGCAATTCAAGAACATCAAATAATGCCAAAGGAAACAAACCCAATCAATAAAGGTAGAATCTTTAATCAAAAGCCCAAAATCAACCAAAAAGTCAAACCCGAGCCCCCATCTCAGAAACCGACAAAACTCACAAAATCCGACTATCCATTCAATTACGAGACCAACCATACTAGTTTCACTTAAATCTGACTCCGAATCAATGTTAAAAACTCAAAAATTCATTTTATGAAATTTTAGACAAAACCTCCCAAGTTTCACTTTGAAATCATCAATCAAATGCCAAAACGAAGATAGATTTATGAAATATGATCAAAACCGAGTATAGAACACTTATCCCAATCCATATGGTGAAAACCGCCTCCAAAAGCGCCTCAAAATGTGAATAAAATAACCAATCCCTAGATAATATAGCTTCTGCCCAACTATTTTTGCATTTGCGAACATATTCTTGCTTCTGCGAACTCGCACGTGCTGCCTAGCCTTCGCTTCTACGAACACACCCAACTTAGCAGCCACTGTTTCTGCGATTATTTCTCTACTTCTGTGCTAAAGATACCGCATCTGCGACCTTCTCGCCCATAGTCCAATTTCGCTCCTATGATCAAAATGTCTACATCTGCAGACCTGCTTCAGCGCTCAAACTTCCGCACCTGCGGACTCTGCTCCCAGGCCAACACTTCCGAATAACCTAAAAACCAAAACTGACAATTCACATAGGTCAAAATACATCATACGATACTTCTCAAGACTTCAAATATCTGAACGGAATGCAATTGCTCAAAACGACCGGTCGGGCCATTACAGGTCCCATTTAGGAACCCTGACAGCCTCAAAATAAGTCGCAATTGTGACAAAGGCATCAAAATTGCGAAGCTGGCCAATATCGCAAATATAACCAAATGATCGCAATAGCGAGGTTTGTGCTCACAATTGTGATAATAGAGCACCAATAACACCAACAATTATTTTTAGTTCAATTCATTCGGAAACATGTCCAAAACTCATCCGAGCCTCCAAGGCTCCAAACCAAACATCCACATAAGTCTAAAAAACATCATACGAACTCGCTCATACAATTAAAATGCAAAAATAATATCTAGAACTATGAATCGGACAGTAAAATGCATGAATTTTAAAGTAAAGTTCAAGAACTACTAGAATTGCAACTAAGCGTTCGAATCCTATCAATTCAACTCCAAATGATACTAAATTTTGCAAACAAGTTCTAAATATCATAACATAGCTATTCCAAGTCCAAAAATCAAATTCCAAACTCGATAGCTAAAAGTTAACCTACGGTCAAACTTCTCAACTTCAAATTGCTAAATTTCGGCAAAACAATATAAATCAACCTACGAACGTTCGAAATTAATTTTTGGGCATACACCCAAGTACAAAATTATGATACGAAGCTATCAAAACCATCAAAACACCATTCAGGGCCGTTTTCACAAAAGTCAAACTTTGGTCAGCATTTCTAACTTAGGCTTATAAGCCAGGAATCAAAGGGTCTAAATCAACCAGATATCTTCCCGAAAGAACTAATCAAATCTGTAAGTTATAATGCCATAAATGTGAGCACGTGATTTTTGCCCTATATATGAATAATTCCCAAATTCCAACAAAATAATTTTTTCTTTATGTTCTACAATTTTTGTGCATTTTGGTGTCATTTCCTTGATAATTGTCGCATTTTAGTTTATATAAAAATACAAAAAATGTGCATTTTTGCATTTAGGTTTTAGTTTTATATTATAGTATCAATTAAGGGTTAATTTGTTTAGACAAAACATGAAAAATCACAAAATTAGTTCACTTTTGCGTTTTAATTGTGAATTTGTCATGAAATAGTTTTTTTAAAACAATTTTAGGAATTAATTAGTCTTTGTTTTGAAATAGCTAGGATTTCATGTTAGTTTTACATTTCCATAAAAATTAGAAAAAATTATAAAAAATTTTACAAAGTGGAAAATAAAAAGATAAATGAAATAAAAAAAACAAGGAAGGAAATTGAGTGAGAGGCAAAAGGCTGGCAAATTTTGGGCCAATTTAAAAGAATTTTTAGGCCCAAACGCCTTAGACCCATTCCAAATCAGCCCAGCCAAAATCCCCAGCCCGGGCCCCCTCCCAGTAAGTCCAAACGACGTCGTTTCCCCATTATTTAACCACGACCGTTGGATCTCATCAATCCAACGGTCCGGATCTAACTAGGTTACCTGTATATAAGTGTCCGAAACTCCCCCTACCCCCATTTGCCTCATCTTCCTCACCCCACCCCTCCTCTCAAACCCTAATCCGCGCCGCCTCCAAACCCCTCGTCGGCGGTGAACGCAACCTACGTCGTTCACCTCCAGATTAACACCACTGATCCCCCTCACTCTCCTCTTTCCATTGCACCCACTGGTTCCCCTCGAATAAGGCCGGAACTCGTCGAATCTTAGTTTGAAGTTTTCCGGCCAAGTGACAAGTTCATCCCAATCAGCCCAAAATCACACCACATAATCCCTGTTCTTCCCTCAACCCTAATCCATGGTTATTTTCTTTCAAATCTCTGTGAAACGGCCCGAATCTTAGATATGGGAATTTCTGCCCAAACCCTAAAACCAAATCTTTGTGATTTCGAACCGTAGTATCCTTAACCATGTGTTCTCTTGTGAGAACACATGGTTAGGGATGTTACGCGTCAAAAATCTGAAAGGATTTAGACATTTCTGACTGGCCGGAGTTCTTTGTGCTTCTATGAGTTTTTACTGTTTCTTTTTACTCGCATGTTTGAAGTTTTAGTTACAGTTTGTTGTTTCGTTAATTTTTCTGTTAATTTTATGATTTATTCGTATTAGTTTAAGTTCTGCCAATTGTTGATTAGTCTTGAGTTGATATTTGTTTGAATGATTACGAGTTTATGGATTAAGAATTAGTTTTAGTTCATTTAATGTTGTTCATGTTAGATTAAGCTTAGTTTGATATCATTCAGTTTGATTGAGTTAATATGATTGAACAATTGGGTTTGGTCAGTCCGATTAATTGTTTTCTGAGTGCTAGTTAATCATTCTCAGTTAATTTTAGATTGGATTAGGGTATTGGTTATAGCTGTTAAGGATGAGGGTAGGTTCGGTAACTTTGAGGGGCTTTCAGGGGTAATCTGGGTATGGGAAAAGGGTAGTTCTGATAGGAATAGTAATATCAAGGTATATGGAAGGGCAGTATAGGTATTGTATGGGTAGATGAATACCCTAGGGCCTTCTAGAATGGGGTACAAGTGTAGATTTTAATAATTGTAATGCATTTACTTGTTTAGCAAGTTAAGAATAGAGGGACCAAACTGAAAATAGGGAGGAGACTAAATAGAAAATGAGAATCTGATCTATTCTCTTTGGGGTTGCCTATAAAAGGGCATGAAATGCCTTGGAAAAGGGGCTGGTTTTCTTCTTCTGCCTTGAGCTCTGAGTTTCAATTTGAGCTTTCATTCCTGCTTTTGATTTCAGTTGGCATCTTAATTCCAAGTTTATTCAGAAAGCAAAAACATCAAAAATGGAGAAATCCGAAACAACTTCACAGTTTCATTACTAGTTTTGAATTTCATTTTGGGTTTTGGGTTTAGCATTATTATAGAGGTGCTTAGGTTCAGCTGGAAGGGCTAAGAATGCATTTGAAGTATGTTGAACTGATCTGTGGAGTCTGCCTATATTTCTGGTTTTCAAAGTAATCTGCCTATATTTCTGTGGTGTAATATTGCTGAATTTGTTGCTGTTGCTGTTCAAAGTAGCTGACTCCTCTCCTTTTCTCTATTTACATTCCAATTTCCAGGTACATTCCCCTGAATCTCACTGATGTATGATTGTTGAAGTTGAAATGAAATGTTCAAGGGGCCTGTTATTCAACTGAGAGCAGTTTGTATCTTGACTGATATTAATAGTGTAGTTTCCTGTTATATAACTGGCAGTTATGTGCAATTAAACCTGTTCAGCAAAGTTGATTACATGTTAAAAGTTGCGTAATGTTGAACTGTTGAATTGGACATTTGAAATAGCATTGAGCATATATGGTCTAATTTGAAAATTTGTGTGAATTCAATATCAATCAGTAGCAATTGGATCTGTGTAAATGATATGTGAATTCAGGAATAAGTCTGGTGACATTCAGCCTGTTTACTAGTAATTTTGTCATTGGTCGTGATAGTGTGGTAGAAGGTCTGCCTTTGATTAAAGTTTTCTGAAATCGTTGGGTAGGCAAAACATAGTTATTGTTGGGTGATTGGTATCGAAACCAGTTAAAAATCATGAAACAAGATTCATTCATAATTGGTTTGGTTCATTAGAGCAGCAGGTCTCGATAGGTGATTAGTAGGACAAATCGATTTAGTGATTCTGGAATTCACGACTATCAGTTAAATGAGGGTATGCATTGTCATTGTAGTGGTTCGTTGATGTTATCTCAAATGTGACATTGGAATTGTACCCATATTCATTGGGTTATTTGGGCTGTATCAACGTCGTGAGGCAGGCCCATTTTATTTAAATTTGTTTTTTTAGTTTACTTCAATGTAATTCAAATTCCGAATTCGTTAGTCTTTTAAAGACACATAAATAAGTAGTAAATCATAGTTACTTCGGGATTGCTACTAGCCTCGCCCAAATAAAATCACATACGCAGGTTGTCAACAATTGATTATTAAAAATGATTAGAATTTGGGAGGGCCATTTAGCAAACTTCACGGCCTTCCCTAAAATAATATTACGTTAGCATCTTTAGGCACGATTTAATTAAATTACTTTCTTAAATTCGGGTGCGCATTGATGCGACCCAAATCCAAAATCTCGATGAAGTCGAAATGTGTCAACAACCACGGGTGCATTGATTGCGACGGGGTTCGAAACACGTTTTCAGGACATCGTAATCCTAGTAAAACAAATAATGATAAAAAGCGGTTTACGAATAAAAGGCACATAAGCTAGCGTGTATTGAAATTAGATGAAATCAAATACAACAGTTAAGCGACCGTGCTAGAACCACAGAGCCCAGGAATGCCTAACACCTTCTCCCGGGTTAATAGAATTCCTTACTCGGATTTCTGGTTCGCGGACTGTTAACAGAGTCATAAATTTCCTCGGTTCGGGATTCAACCGGTGACTTGGGACACCACATAATTAATAATTAAACTCTGTTCCGATTGTCCTTTAAATGGAAAAACTCCTTTACGCCCTTGCGGGGGTGTAGGTGTAGTGAAAAAGGAGGTGTGACAGCTCTGGGGACTCTGCTAGGGATCGAACCCAGAATCTCTGGTTCAGGGTTCAGAATTCGAGCTTAGATAAATTGTTGTATTTGATTGTATCTGATTTTCCTACATGTTTCGTGCTGAATGTGTTAAATGTTACCGCTTTGATATTATCTGAACTGTATATAACCTGTGCCGACACCCTTCTCTCTTCACCTCCGGGGATGTGCTTACAGGTTGAGACTCCCTATTCTGTTAGTGTCATACCTTGAAATAAAAAAAGAGGCCGGACAAGTTACGAAGCCGGATGGCCTTTTGGTTCCCGGGTACACAGTCTAGAACACCGACTCAGGATTTGAACATAGAATAACATGACTTCATGCCGGATCCCTAGTAGGAACGATTATTTGCATCATGTTGCATTTGACTTAGGGGACTCAACACAGGGGTTGGGTCTGTCTAGGACTAGCAACTTGAAATGAAAAGACCGTCTTGATGCATCCTACTTACTCTGTACATATATTTGTTTCGAACCTGCATGTTGACCGGTTTCTGAATCTCGGGAATGGTGGAAAATTGAGAAAAAAAAGAGAAAAGAGGAAAAAAAAGAGAGAAGAAATATCAGTTAGGGAGTTAATTGATTATTTTAGAAATAAAAATCAATGACCAATTACTGGCGAAACTCTGCCGAAATTCTGAAAAAAAAAATGTTTTATTTTGTTTTACTAAAAAAAAAAGCAAAGAAAAATATAAAAAAAAAAGAGTCTTTTAATTTTGGAAAGTTGGTTGTTGAAAAAGAAAAGGATAAAAAGAGTCTTTGTTTTAGTTTGAAAAACATAAGTCGTTTCATTGTTTGTTGGAAAAGGAAAGGAAAAAAGAGTCTTTTATTTTTAGTTTGGAAAAATAGGTTGTTTTATTGTCTGTGGAAAATGAAAAAGAAAAAGAGTCTGTTATTTTTAGTTTGGAAAATAGGTTGTTTTATTATTTGTTGAAAAGAAAAAAGAAAAAAAAAGAATCTTGTTTCTAAAAATAGTTTTTATTCGCTTATGAAATGCCAAAAATAAAAATGGAAAAGAGTCATATTTTAAAATAGTTCGGTCAATTTGCCCGAACTACGCATGGTTTGATTCTCACAGGGCGTGAGATACGTAGGCAACCCTCCTCTGGTCCAACCTCCACTTTGCAAAAATAACCAAAATTTAATTTTTGTCATAAATAAACCAGGTGATGTCGTTTTTGTCAAAAATAGCCAAATGTTCCCAAACGGGGCGCCGGAAGGCTGACTTTGCATAAACAACCACCTTTGGTCATGTGTTTTCGTTTTTTATTTTATCTTGAAATGAAAAAAAGAAGCTAAGTAGAGCCGTCTAGTCATAAATAGCCTTAAAATCTTTTCCCAAAGCACTGAAAGGCCATGTTTGAAAGGCAAGTTCTTCGCTTGACAATAAATAGGTAATTTTGAGTCGCAAATATAGACAGCTTATTTTTTGTGTCAAACAAGAGTTTTCTCTTGCTTAAAACGCTTTAATAAATGTGCAAGATGAGCACGATGGTGAATGAGCCCTTTTCAATAATGACCAAAATCCCTTTTGAGCTGCAATTATGGTGGAATGATTTAGGCAAAGAGGGGCAAGACGAAGTGAGAAAATATTTGAAAGGCCTTCCGGATTTATTAAACATTCAGCCTCGGGGGGATATTATCAGGGCATTGGTCGCCCATTGGGTTCGGCACATAATGTATTTCATTTTTCAAACTTTGAACTCACCCCAACATTGGAAGAAATAGCGGGGTACATTGGAAGTGATCAAACTCCATTGAGATTCAAATACTTGATTTCTCCTAGGGCCATTACCATACACCGATTCTTGGATTCCTTGAAAATACCCCGAACAGTTCATCATCCAGATTTTGCAAAGGGTTTCTGCAGTTTCCGCTTCATGTATGATAGATATGGCCATGTGGGCGGGTTCAATAATCCAGACTTTAAGCTATGCAACAGAAATAGCCGACAAAAATGGGAGAAACACAGACGAGTGGCATTTATGATAGCTTATTTGGGTCTCGTAATATTCCCAAGGAAAGATGGTAATATTGATTTGAAAGTAGCGGGGGTCGTCAGTACCTTGCAAACCATGGGGAAAAGCACTTTAGCACCTATGATCGTGGATGATATCTTCCGAGCTCTCACTGCGTGCAAAGCTGGGGGCAAATTTTTTGAGGGATGTAACCTGCTGTTACAAATGTGGATGACCGAGCATTTGTGCCCTCGCTCTCAGTTATTAAGTTATGTTTTGGATGAGAAAACTTGTATAGGTGAATTTTACACAAGAATCAAAGGGACTAGCCTGCCGGAAGGAGTCACGGCTTGGGCATTATTATTTCGGAACCTCAATGCCAGCCGGATACAGTGGGTGCTTGGATGGTTACCTGTCGAAGAAATCATATATATGCCAGCAGCCCGGCCGCATTTTTTGCTGATGGGACTCAAAAGCATCCAGCCCTATGCACCATATCGGGTTCTGCGACAACTCAGGAGGTATCAAGTAGTGCCGAGAGATGAAGATTTGAGTACCCAGGTGGTCGAAATTAGTCCTGACGGTCGGTTCCCCGAGGAAGAGGTTCGCCAATTCTGGAGTGAGTGTCAACATCTGATGGCAAACACTTGTGTGCCAGATAGGGTTAAAGGGGAAGTTGCCCCAGGGTATCATGATTGGTTCAGAGGTGACGTGGCATGTGGGAGACCGGCTAAAAGACCTCATCTCGAAGACTTCGCCAAGTCGTCCCAAGAACAGTGGGACTGGTTAGCAAATGAAGAAGGCTATCGAGTTGAGATTGGTAAACTAAAGCAGCAAGTTGAGAGTTTGAAATTCGAAAACAGTGTACAGGTTGCCGCGGATCAAGGTGAAAAGAATATACTGGCTCGAGAAAATGAAGCACTTAGGGCCCAAATCAGACAGTTGAAGATAACCATCGATAAGCAACCGTGGAGCCGATCCGATGAACAATTGGTAAAAAGATTGGAAAATGAAGTCAGGGAATGGCGGGATGAGTTAGAAAAATCTGAAAATGTCATGGCAGAACTTAAAGCACAGTGGGCGACAAGAACAGAGGAGCGTCGCCAATACTTGAATCAGTTGAAAAGGGACCATGAGAAAGTTGTTGCCAATTTAAAGAGAAAAGTGGTTGCCCTTGAGGGTAAAACGGTTAGGCAGGCTAGAGATTTTGAAATTGAAAGCGGACATTGTTACAACTTGTTGGCCCAAATGGAGTTAGAAGTGCAGCAGCTGCAAGACCAACACCTGCAAGACTCTCGAGCTTTAAAGATGTGCAGTGATCAGATAAGACGCTTGCTCACAGAAAAGAAGCAAACAAAAGACAGGATTAGAGCCATTGCTCATGCTATTTTCAGGAGATGTCGGGTTTGTGAAGACATGACCTATACTACTTTTGTCTCAGCAGTGATGATCTATGTGAAGCAAACCATGAATGAGTTAGAGCAGCTTGAAAGGGATTTGGATCCTAGACCCGCGGCGAGGCAGAACGACGCCCCGCGGACACCTAAGTTTGAAGCACTAGAATATGCCTAGTCCGTGTCTGTATTTTCTACCATTTCGAGTCAGTCTTTTGTATGTCCGTTATCTTTCCGGATTGAGTATGTTTGCAGGCTTAGAGTCTTTGATTTGCTTTTAGGTCGCGTCTGTTAGTTTCTTTCCAAAACAAAAGATGTTGAGTTTGTAAGAGTTTGTTTTATTAATGAAAGTTGAAAATTTTATTTCCACCCTTATTTTTTGCATTTATCTTCACGAACTACGCTTGGTCTGATTCGTGCGGGGTCACGATACGTAGGCAATCTCCATAGGATTCGACCATAATTGTAAGAAAAATAGAAAGAAGAAAAAGGAAAATAGAAGGAAAACCGAGAAAGAGAGAAAGAAAGAAAAGAGCGGAAAAACAGAAAGAGAAAGAAGAAGCACAAGGGAGGGATAAGGTGAAGAAATTCGAAAGAAAGGTAAAAAGAAACAAGGAACGAAATGCCGGGATAACGCATGCAATCGAGCAAACGCATAATAGAAATGAATAACTGTATAAGTGCATTCATGCCAACGTGCGGTTGTTAAATCTGTTAAGACCTAATCGCTAACAAAGTGGTTGTCTAAATGTGTGAGTCCAGGAAGGTGGTTAGTTGATTGGCAATTCTGGCAACTCACCTGTACAACACCCGGTCAAAAGATCAAGTAAAAATGACAGGGCAGGATTCGGAAATCAGCATCGTAGACCCTTCAAATGAGGTTGAAGTAACAGATGTGGGTGCTATGAAAGAAGAGATGAGGAAATTAAAAGCACAAATGGCTGAAATGCATCGGGCATGGTCTCAGGGACATCCGACACCACTATATCCTACTAACCCATCTTACATCCCACCTCTAGCTCAAGCTCAGGAGCCTACCACTCCCCACGCATCTTCAGCTTTCCCTTATCAGGTCCAGGGTTATGGTACCACTTCATACGCTCCCCCGGCTCCACCCCCTAAATAGAATCCTCCACCACCCATGGTTCCCGTCTTTGTGGCACCTCCCCCAGCTCCACTACATAGATCGTCCAGTGAGCCGCTATTCCAAGCTCACGACACCCAATATTACCCTCCCGAACCCACTTTCAAAGCACCTGAGCCATATGCCTATTCTCCCCATTTTGAAATCCCGGGAGGAGTTGAGAAACCGGTTAAGAATACAGAACATGAGGAAGTGATTCGTAAAGTCAAAATCCTGGAGCAATCCTTCAGGAACATCCATGGTTTAGGTAACCAAGTCAGCGTCGCATACAAAGATCTGTGCCCTTTTCCTGATGTCCAGTTGCCTGTGGGGTTTAAAATGCCGAAGTTTGACTTATATGAGGGGCACGGTGACCCAGTAGCCCATCTGCGTGGTTTTTGTAGCAAAATGAGAGGTGCTGGGGGAAATGATGAATTGTTGATAGCATATTTCGGTCAAAGCCTGAGCGGGTCAGCGCTAGAATGGTACACGAGACAAGACCCCGATCGATGGTATACATGGGATGATTTGGCACAGGCATTCATTGGCCATTTTCAATATAACCTTGAGATAGTCCTCGATCGTCTGTCATTGTTGAAGCTGGAAAAGAAGCCTGGGGAAAGTTTTAGAGAGTTTGGTTTCCGCTGGAGGGAACAAGTTGCAAGGGTTGATCCTCCCATGAGGGAGAGTGAGATGGTAGATTACTTCTTGCAAACATTGGAACCTACCTATTTTGGTCATCTAGTAACATCTATCGGAAAGTCGTTTAATGAAGTGGTAAAGATGGGAGCCATGATTGAAGAAGGATTGAAATCTAACAAGATCTTGAGTTACTCAACGTTGAAAGCAACCACCCAGGCCATCCAAAGCGGTACTGGTGGTGTGCTTGGGAAGAAGAAGAAAGAAGAAGTTGCTACAGTTGAAGCTAGTGCTTGGTCCAGGCCCAATAACCCTCCACTCTACTACAACCAACCCAGACCCCACCACCCAAACTACCAATATACCCCATATGGCCCACCGCAACACTATTACCCACCACCAGAACCACATTTTTCTATCCACCACGCCCAGACCTACACTCAACCCCCGGTGCACTCGCAATGGCGTACACCGAATCCCCAAAACACACATCCACCCCCGCAAAACACTTATCCCCCTCCCAGGGCAAATAGACCAGGAACCAACTTCCGCCCAAACCAAGTTTTTAGAAGTGAGAAGGCCCCGAACAGAAAAACATTTACTCCGCTGGGAGAATCTTACACTGCTCTCTTCCATAGATTGAAACAGTTGGGAATGTTGACCCCGATTGAATCCAAAGCACCAAAACCCCTTCCCAGAAACCTGGACCATTCTGTTAGCTGCGAGTATTGCTCAGGGATGCCAGGGCACGATACTAAAAAATGTTGGAAGTTGAAAAACGCGATACAAGAGCTCATTGATAATCGCGGTATTGAAGTACAGGCTCCAGAAGCCCCGAACATCAATCAAAATCCTTTACCAGCGCATTATGAGGCCAACATGATCGAACTGATACACAAAGGGGCAGAGCCTAAAAAACCTTCGCAGGTGGTTATGGTGATTCGTTCTACGGAAGCCCAAGAAAAGACAGTGAGTGCAAGGCCAGTGGTTCAGTTAAAAGCAATAAAAGACAAGCCAGTGTTGGTAATGGGAAAGGGACCGTTGGTGGCTGCAAAGAAGCTAGAGCCAGTCAAGTTAATGGTACCAGGGTCATCATCTGCACCTGTGGTGGTTGTGAAAGGAGCTTACGTGGAACCGGTTGTCATAAAACCGGTAGTCCAGTTACCCGTGGTTGATAGCAAAGCCGTACCGTGGAGATATGACAAGGTAATGGTGACATACAAAGGAAAGGAAGTTGAAGAAGAAAGTTGTGAAGCACAAGGACTAACCCGGTCGGGACGTTGTTTCGCTCCCGAAGAGTTGAGAAAGGTTAAGGGCACTAAAGACAATCCAGTGCCAGTCAAAAAAGCTGTGACGGAAGAAGAGGTAGAAGAGTTTCTGAAAAAGATGAAAGTACAAGATTATTCCATTGTTGAACAACTGAGAAAAACACCGGCCCAAATCTCGTTGTTGTCATTATTGATTCACTCTGACGAGCATTGCCGAGCTTTGATGAAGATATTGAATGAGGCTCATGTGCCTGACAAAATCTCAGTGAACCATTTAGAGACAATTGCCAACAAAATCTTTGAAGTGAACATGGTAGCGTTTTCTGATGATGAATTGCCTGTGGAAGGCACAGAACACAACAAAGATCTCTATTTGACGGTCAAGTGTGAAGGTTCAATGGTTACTCGGGCACTAATCGATAACGGGTCGAGCGCTAACATTTGCACATTGTCCATATTGAACAAGTTGAAAATCGATGAGGATAGAATCCGCAAAAATAGTATTTGTGCTCGAGGGTTCGACGGAGGGGGAACAAACACAGTAGGGGATATTGTACTCGAATTGACTATTGGCCCAGTCGAGTTCACTATGGAATTCCAGGTGTTGGATGCTGCAGTGTCCTACAATCTTTTGTTGGGTCGATCATGGATTCACGCAGCCAAAGCCGTGCCTTCCACGCTGCACCAGATGGTCAAGTTCGAGTGGGACAGACAAGAAATTGTGTTACATGGAGAAGATCCCACATGTGCCATGAATGATGCCATTGTGCCCTTTATAGAAACTGAATATGATAAGGGACCATGGGTTTATCAGGTCTTCGACACGGTCCCAGTGAGTAGAGTGCCCGAAGGTAAAAACATGCCATGTCCTAGGGTGGCAACTGCGACCGTCATGGTAGTATCAGAAATGCTGAATAACGGGTTCGTGCCAGGGAAAGGTCTGGGGGCTGAACTTTAGGGCATTATTCAACCTGTGTCCCTTCCCAAAAATCTGGACACCTTCGGATTAGGTTTCAAGCCAACAGCGGCAGATGTTAGAAGGGCCCGTAAATTGAAAAAGAAAGCTTGGGTTCTTCCTAAACCTATTCCACGTTTGTCCAGGTCCTTCGTTAGGCCGGGTAGTAAGAAACAGTCATTGGCAAAGATGTCAGGTTCGTTGATTGGGCCAGAGGGGAATTTGGATAAGGTGTTCGAGAGAGTATTTGCTAAAGTAAACATGATTGAGGCCGGGGAAGGGTCAAGTGGAGCAGACATACAGCACATCGGACCACATGCTAACATCAACAATTGGGAAGCTACTCCTCTTCCAATTCGGAGGGAGTCATAGTAGTGGGTTTTGTTTTCCTTTGTCACCTGGATTATTCCAGGGTTTTGTAATCCAGTTGCTATGTTCCGTCCGTTTGGATGAGTTAAAACCTTGTTGTCTTTACCTTTAATGAAATGCAATTTTCTTCGTCCCTAATTCTCTTTCCATTTTCTTTTCTTTTTGTACAGTTCTTTTTATGCTGATATCAATGATATGACATGCGTGAGGAATCTTCGGCCCAGTTTTAAAAGCCAAATTAGCTCAGAAGTAATAATACAAGAAATCGAGTGTGATGATGGGGTGGATTGTAACAATGATGAAGCTTATGAGGAAATTAGTAAAGAATTAAGTCATTTTGAAGAAAAACCCAAACCTAACCTAAATGACACAGAAGCAGTTAATCTAGGGGACCAAGACAATGTGCGGGAAACTAAAATAAGTGTTCATCTGGGGCCACAACTCAAGAAGGAGATAATTAAAGTATTGCATGAGTACAAAGATGTCTTTGCATGGTCATATGATGATATGCTAGGTTTGAGCACCGATTTGGTGGTTCACAAATTACCCACTGATCCGACACTTCCCCCTGTCAAGCAGAAGTTGAGAAAGTTCAAAACGGACATAAGTGTGAAGATCAAAGAAGAGATTACCAAGCAGTTTGAGGCAAAGGTCATTCAGGTTACACGGTACCCCACTTGGTTAGCTAATGTCGTGCCTGTGCCGAAGAAAGATGGCAAGACCAGGGCGTGCGTCGATTATCGAGACCTTAACAAGGCAAGTCCAAAAAATAATTTCCCATTGCCCAACATCCATATACTGATCGACAATTGTGCCAAACATGATATCAGCTCTTTTGTGGATTGTTATGCGGGTTATCATCAGATTCTAATGGACAAGGAAGATGCAGAAAAGATGGCATTCATCACGCCGTGGGGAACGTATTGTTATCGAGTCATGCCGTTTGGTTTGAAAAACGCCGGGGCAACTTATATGAGGGCCATGAAAACCATATTCCATGATATGATACATCGGGAAATCGAGGTGTACGTGGATGATGTGATCGTGAAGTCTAGACAGCAATCCGACCATGTGAGAGATTTGAGAAAGTTCTTTCAAAGGCTTCGCAGGTACAATCTTAAGCTCAATCCTGCAAAATGTGCTTTCGGGGTGCCATCTGGGAAGTTGTTGGGGTTTATAGTTAGCCGGCGGGGTATTGAATTAGACCCGTCGAAGATCAAAGCCATTCAGGAATTGCCACCTCCAAGAAACAAAACTGAGGTGATGAGTTTATTGGGAAGACTGAATTATATCAGCAGGTTCATTGCTCAGCTCACGGCAACGTGTGAACCAATTTTCAAGTTGTTAAAGAAAGATGCCGCGGTCAAATGGACCGACGAATGTCAGGAGGCTTTTGATAAGATAAAGGGGTATTTGTCAAACCCACCCGTGTTGGTTCCGCCAGAACCAGGGAGGCCTTTGATTTTATATCTGACAGTTGTGGACAGTTTCTTCGGCTGTGTACTAGGGCAGCACGATGTTACGGGCAGAAAGGAGCAGGCTATCTACTATCTCAGCAAGAAGTTCACATAAGGTTAAGTATACTCATCTGGAAAGGACATGTTGTGCCCTAACTTTGGTGGCACAGAAGTTGAAACATTATTTGTCATCTTATACTACTTACCTTATATCTCGCTTGGACCCATTGAAGTATATTTTTCAGAAACCCATGCCCACAGGAAGGCTTGCAAAGTGGCAGATCTTGCTTATCGAGTTCGACATTATCTATGTGACACAGACCACCATGAAAGCACAGGCATTAGCCGATCATTTGGCTGAGAACCCCGTCGATGAAGGTTATGAGCCTTTGAAAACCTATTTCCCTGATGAAGAGGTGATGCACATTGATGAATTGGAACAATCTGAGAAGTCGGGATGGAAACTTTTCTTTGATGGGGCTGCAAATATGAAAGGCGTGGGAATAAGAGCGGTGCTTATTTCGGAAACAGGTCAGCATTACCCTATTACAGCTTGGCTTCGTTTCTACTGTACAAACAATATGGCAGAATATGAAGCGTGAATATTGGGATTGAGATTAGCTGTGGATATGGGTGTACGTGAAGTCTTGGTCATGGGTGACTCGGACTTACTGGTACACCAGATTCAAGGAGAATAGGAAACATGGGATTTGAAGCTTATACTGTATCGGCAGTGTCTGCACGAGCTTTGCCAGCGTTTTCAGGCCATAGAATTCAGGCACATTCCAAGGATTCATAATGAGGTTGCTGACGCTTTGGCTACTTTGGCGTCAATGTTGCACCATCCAGATAAAGCTTATGTTGATCCATTGCAGATTCAGGTCCGTGATCAGCATGCTTACTGTAATGTGATAGAAGAGGAAATTGATGGAGAGCCGTGGTTCCATGATATCAAAGAGTACATTAGAATGGGAGTATATCCGATACAGGCCACTGGTTATCAGAAAAGAACTATTCGGCGATTGGCAAGCGGGTTTTTCCTTAGTGGAGGAGTGCTGTACAAAATAACCCCAGATCTCGGGTTGTTGAGATGTATAGATGCAAGGCAGGCCAAACCTATCATGACTGAGGTACATTCCGGAGTTTGTGGACCGCATATGAGTGGGTATGTGCTAGCAAAAAAGATTATCCGAGTGGGTTATTATTGGCTCACGATGGAGCGGGATTGTATCAATTTTGTGCGTAAGTGTCATCAATGCCAAGTACATGGAGATTTGATTCATTCTCCACCATCAAAATTACATACGATGTCCGCACCATGGCCTTTTGTTGCGTGGGGCATGGATGTTATTGGGCCAATTGATCCAGCAACATCAAATGGGCACAGGTTTATTCTGGTAGCTATAGATTATTTTACCAAATGGGTGGAAGCTAAGACGTTCAAGTCTGTGACTAAGAAAGCTGTAGTCGACTTCGTGCATTCAAATATCATCTGTCGGTTTGGGATCCCAAGGGTAATCATCACAGATAATGGGGCTAATCTTAATAGTCATTTGATGAAGAAGATGTGTGAGCAGTTTAAGATTACCCATCGGCATTCTACTCCATACCGTACCAAGGCGAATGATGCGGTTGAAGCAGCTAATAAGAATATAAAGAAAATACTCCGGAAGATGGTTGAAGGATCTAGACAGTGGCATGAGAAATTACCTTTTGCTTTGTTAGGATATCGCACCACCGTTCGTACCTCGGTGGGGGCAACTCCTTATTCTTTGGTATATGGTACTGAGGCAGTAATACCCGCAGAAGTGGAAATCCCATCTTTGCGAATCATTGCAGAGGCTGAGATCGATGATGATGAATGGGTGAAAAGCCGTCTTGAGCAGTTGAGTTTGATTGACGAGAAGAGATTGGCATCAATGTGTCATGGCCAACTGTACCAACGAAGAATGGCATGAGCATACAACAAGAAAGTACGTCCAAGGAAATTCGAAGTCGGACAATTAGTACTGAGGCGGATCTTGCCACATTGGGCTGAAGCAAAAGGAAAGTTTGCCCCAAACTGGCAGAGACCATTTGTAATAACCAGAGTGTTGTCTAACGGAGCATTGTATTTGACAGATGTAGAAGGAAAATGTATAGAAATGGCCATCAATTCCGATGCAGTCAAGAGATATTATGTATGATTTCCTTATTTTCTGAATGTATCTGTTTGTATTGGCATATCTTAAAGATTGAAATGAGGAAGGCGTTTTGTTCTGCTATCCAAACACTTTTTTCCATTGTCATCCCTTTTGAGCCGTGTTTATTTTCTTTCGTACCCCTCTTTCGGAATCAACGGCACTATCAAGGAACACAGTTGCCGAACATAAAAGAAAAGGAAGAAGAAGAAAAGGAAAAGAAAGAAAAGCAAAAGAAAAGAAAGAAGAGAAAAACAAAGGAAAAGGAAAAGAAAAAGAAAGAGAAAGAAAAGGAAAGAAAGAAAAACACAACAACAAAAGTTAATTATAATACAGTGAACTACGTTTGACTTGATCCCGAAAGGGTATGTAGGCAACCTTACTCCGAGGTTCAGTCATACCAAAATAGAAATCCAAAAATCTCCAAGCAAGAAACTGGGGCAGAAGTGGTGATTGTTGTGGAAGTTGGATTCCGAAAGTTGTAATTTGAACCCATTCGAATTGTTTTGAGCCTTTCATACCTTTATTTCTAACCCAATCCAAAAGTCTACATTATGGTCCAAAAAAAGACCTTCTGATCAATTTTAGGAAATGCCAAATCAAGCAGGTAACGGTTATTCGTGACAGTGGCAACAATCTGGTTCAAGCAAAAAGAACAAAAGATAAAATAAGAGAGTCTTATGGGTGAAAACCCTCACGGGCACCGTAAGTCGACGAGAGCTGAGAGAAAATAAATGAGAGAGTCTTATTGGGAAAACCCTCGCGGGCACCTTGAGGCGAAAGTGAGTTGGAAAATGTTTAAATAGCAAAAGGTCTGTGGGTGGAAAAATGTTTCGAAGTACCGCAGGAAAGCAAAGTTAAGGTATGGGTAATTCAAAACAATTGATGGAAGTTCTGGGCAACAAAGTATGGCAATTGAAAGTTGGTTATTTGGACGGATTAGGCCGATCAATCCAAAATGCATGTCATAACCATTGGTACCAGCTGTCTCGCTCAGATAAGTTTCTTTTCCTTCTCTTTTTTTTAAAAAAAAACAGCCATCTGGTTTTGGATTCTTCTTATCCTTGACTCAAAAATCATCGCATTTCATTTTCTTTTGAGAGTTTTTATATAGTTGAGATGTTTCAGTACTAGTCTTGGTTAATGCAAGTAGAAAGGACTTCAAAGCTCACTACCGGTTTCTAGAATTATAAAGCACAACGTGGTCAGAGCATGTCAAAAACAACTTGATGTCAAGTGGAATACAGGGAATTAACGTAAGTTTCATCGGTGAAATGATTGGGGAATGTCGTGGGAAAGGCAAAAGCTTAAACAAAAGGTCAGAAAAATGAAATAACAGCGTGGGTGTAAAACATTTAGGTCGCCGGATGTTGGGAAATTTAAAAGTTGGTCAGAAAATCAAGCGCTTCAGGGTCAGTGCGTGGAAGGCAGTCAACACAAAGCAAGGCAGTGGAAGGATTTTTCAGCAAGAAGGCCATCAACTAACCACCGTTTTAAACTGACGAAATTTTCTTTGATTGTAACAGGAGCAGAAAGTTAGCCGTTGAGAAGGAATTCTCCAAGAAGGAAAAACAAACAGTAATCAGGTTTGATCGCAAAGTGCGGTTGGATTAAACACAAGATAATCCTGAATAACATAAGGGGAATGTAATTTGGTTGCAAAGTTTGCATGATTAGAATAAGTGCAAGTTGTCAGGACCTTCCTGGATAATAGGACGTAATTCATATACCCGGGTAAGATACCTTGGTACAGTGAGAAGTAACACCTTAGGTTCATAATTGTTTGGAGCAGTCAGGAGCCCGCCTGGATAACAGAGGAATACGTTCAATTTCAAATTCAGAAATCAGGAGTCCGCCTGGAGAATAGAGACATACCATTCAGATTTTAAGCAATCAGGAGCCCGCCTGAAGAACGGAGGTGATACAATTCAAGTTTTTAGCTTCCCATCAATCTCTTTGTTTATTTTGAAATCAGGAGTCCGCCTGGAGAATAGAGACATACAATTTAATTTTAGCAATCAGGAGTCCGCCTGGAGAATAGAGACATACAATTTAATTTTAGCAATCAGGAGTCCGCCTGGAGAATAGAGACATACGGTTTAATTTTAGCAGTC
Organism: Nicotiana tabacum; assembly: GCF_000715075.1. Classification (NCBI taxonomy): domain Eukaryota; kingdom Viridiplantae; phylum Streptophyta; class Magnoliopsida; order Solanales; family Solanaceae; genus Nicotiana; species Nicotiana tabacum. The sequence continues at coordinate 112,250,659 of NC_134089.1, forward strand.
AGGAGCCCGCCTGGAAAATTGGAGGTGTCAAATATTTTTAGCAGTCGAAATCAGGAGCCCGCCTGGAGAACAGAGGTGACATAAGTCAATTTTAGTTTTCAATCAATCTCTTTGTCTATTTTGAAGTCAGGAGCCCGCCTGAAGAATAGAGGCAGGCAATTCAAGTTTCGGAAGTCAGGGGCCCGCCTGAAGAATGGAGTTGAAGTCAGGAGCCCGCCTGGAAAATTGAGGTTGTTATATGTTAAGTTGTAGTTGAAGTCAGGAGTACGCCTGGGGAATAGAGGTATTATAATTCAAGTTTTAATTTTTAAAATCTCAGCCAGTAACATGTGCTCAGTTTTCAAACTGGGGCAGAAAGTTTTCGTTGTTATATTTGTGTTGTGAATTCAGGAGCCCGCCTGGATAACAGAGGAAATACATACAGTTCAAGTTTCAGAAGTTGGGAGTCCGCCCAGATAATAGAGGAATACATTCGAGTTCGAGTTTATTCAAGTTCAGTAGTTTGGAGAGAGGGAATAACATCTCAAGTCACCAGGGGAAATAGTAACAGGGAATTTTATCGAGAAAGAACAAGACAATGAGGCAACAAGGAGACACAAGACAACAAGGCAGCAAGGAAGTACAAGAGCAAGTTGAAGAATTTAGATAGGATTTTTGTAATTCATAGAGCATAGTTAGTTTAGCTTCTTTTATCTTTGACGTGGTGTAATAAGGGAGGTCAGCAAGCAGTAACAGCAGCAGTAACAACAGCAAGCGCAGTGCAATCACAGTTCCTGGTAGTCCCAGCTACCAGACATTCCCGAACTACACTGACCTGATTTCTGTTTAGCCCAAGATATGTAGGCAACCTCTGAAGCAGGATGCGGTCAAACTTTTCAAAGTTGCTTCACAACGGAATATTTGAACGGGCAAAAATCGCTCGTATTTGCTCACTTATCTTTGCCCGAAAACCTTTCGTGTTTCCGAGCAAAGAGGGGCAGTTGTGAGCACGTGATTTTTGCCCTATATATGAATAATTCCCAAAATTCAAACAAAATAATTTTTTCTTTATGTTCTACAATTTTTGTGCATTTCGGTGTCATTTCCTTGATAATTGTCGCGTTTTAGTTTATATAAAATACAAAAAATGTGCATTTTTGCATTTAGGTTTTAGTTTTATATTTTAGTATCAATTAAGGGTTAATTTGTTTAGACAAAACAGAAAAATCACAAAATTAGTTCACTTTTGCGTTTTAATTGTGAATTTGTCATGAAATAGTTTTTTTAAAACAATTTTAGGAATTAATTAGTCTTTGTTTTGAAATATCTAGGATTTCATGTTAGTTTTACATTTCCATAAAAATTAGAAAAAATTATAAAAATTTTTGCAAAGTGGAAAATAAATAGATAAAATGAAATAAAAAAAACAAGGAAGGAAATTGAGTGAGAGGCAAAAGGATGGCAAATTTTGGGCCAATTTAAAAGAATTTTTAGGCCCAAACGCCTTAGACCCATTCCAAATCAGCCCAGCCCAAGTCCCCCGCCCGGGCCCCCCAGTAAGTCCAAACGACGTCGTTTCCCCATCATTTAACCACGACCGTTGGATCTCATCAATCCAACGGTACGGATCTAACTAGGTTACCTGTATATAAGTGTCCGAAACTCCCCCTACCCCCATTTGCCTCATCTTCCTCACCCCACCCCTCCTCTCAAACCCTAATTCGCGCCGCCTCCAAACCCCTCGCCGACGGTGAACGCAACCTACGTCGTTCACCTCTAGATTAACACCACAGATCCCCCTCACTCTCCTCTTTCCATTGCACCCACTGGTTCCCCTCGAATAAGGCCGGAACTCGTCAAATCTTAGTTTGAAGTTTTCCGGCCAAGTGACAAGTTCATCCCAATCAGCCCAAAATCACACCACATAATCCCGTTCTTCCCTCAACCCTAATCCATGGTTATTTTCTTTCAAATCTCTGTGAAACGGCCCGAATCTTAGATATGGGAATTTCTGCCCAAACCCTAAAACCAAATCTTTGTGATTTCGAACCGTAGTATCCTTAACCATGTGTTCTCTTGTGAGAACACATGGTTAGGGATGTTACGCGTCAAAAATCTGAAAGGATTCAGATGTTTCTGACTGGCCGGAGTTCTTTGTGCTTCTGTGAGTTTTTACTGTTTCTTTTTACTCGCATGTTTGAAGTTTTAGTTACAGTTTGTTGTTTCGTTAATTTTTCTGTTAATTTTATGATTTATTCGTATTAGTTTAAGTTCTGCCAATTGTTGATTAGTCTTGAGTTGATATTTGTTTGAATGATTACGAGTTTATGGATTAAGAATTAGTTTTAGTTCATTTAATGTTGTTCATGTTAGATTAAGCTTAGTTTGATATCATTCAGTTTGATTGAGTTAATATGATTGAACAATTGGGTTTGGTCAGTCCGATTAATTGTTTTCTGAGTGCTAGTTAATCATTCTCAGTTAATTTTAGATTGGATTAGGGTATTGGTTATAGCTGTTAAGGATGAGGGTAGGTTCGGTAACTTTGAGGGGCTTTCAGGGGTAATCTGGGTATGGGAAAAGGGTAGTTCTGATAGGAATAGTAATATCAAGGTATATGGAAGGGCAGTATAGGTATTGTATGGGTAGATGAATACCCTAGGGCCTTCTAGAATGGGGTACAAGTGTAGATTTTAATAATTGTAATGCATTTACTTGTTTAGAAAGTTAAGAATAGAGGGACCAAACTGAAAATAGGGAGGAGACTAAATAGAAAATGAGAATCTGATCTATTCTCGTTGGGGTTGCCTATAAAAGGGCATGAAATGCCTTGGAAAAGGGGCTGGTTTTCTTCTTCTGCCTTGAGCTCTGAGTTTCAATTTGAGCTTTCATTCCTGCTTTTGATTTCAGTTGGCATCTTAATTCCAAGTTTATTCAGAAAGCAAAAACATCAAAAATGGAGAAATCCGAAACAACTTCACAGTTTCATTACTAGTTTTGAATTTCATTTTGGGTTTTGGGTTTAGCATTATTATAGAGGTGCTTAGGTTCAGCTGGAAGGGCTAAGAATGCATTTGAAGTATGTTGAACTGATCTGTGGAGTCTGCCTATATTTCTGGTTTTCAAAGCAATCTGCCTATATTTCTGTGGTGTAATATTGCTGAGTTTGTTGCTGTTGCTGTTCAAAGTAGCTGACTCCTCTCCTTTTCTCTATTTACATTCCAATTTCCAGGTACATTCCCCTGAACCTCACTGATGTATGATTGTTGAAGTTGAAATGAAATGTTCAAGGAGCCTGTTATTCAACTGAGAGCAGTTTGTATCTTGACTGATATTAATAATGTAGTTTCCTGTTATATAACTGGCAGTTATGTGCAATTAAACCTGTTCAGCAAGGTTGATTACATGTTAAAAGTTGCGTAATGTTGAACTGTTGAATTGGACATTTGAAATAGCATTGAGCATATGTGGTCTAATTTGAAAATTTGTGTGAATTCAATATCAATCAGTAGCAATTGGATCTGTGTAAATGATATGTGAATTCAGGAATAAGTCTGGTGACATTCAGCCTGTTTACTAGTAATTTTGTCATTGGTCGTGATAGTGTGGTAGAAGGTCTGCCTTTGATTAAAGTTTTCTGAAATCGTTGGGTAGGCAAAACATAGTTATTGTTGGGTGATTGGTATCGAAACCAGTTAAAAATCATGAAACAAGATACATTCATAATTGGTTTGGTTCATTAGAGCAGCAGGTCTCGATAGGTGATTAGTAGGACAAATCGATATAGTGATTCTGGAATTCACGGCTATCAGTTAAATGAGGGTATGCATTGTCATTGTAGTGGTTCGTTGATGTTATCTCAAATGTGACATTGGAATTGTACCCATATTCATTGGGCTAATTGGGCTGTATCAACGTCGTGAGGCAGGCCCTTTTTATTTAAATTTATTTTTTTTAGTTTACTTCAATGTAATTCAAATTCCGAATTCGTTAGTCTTTTAAAGACACATAAATAAATAGTAAATCATAGTTACTTCGGGATTGCTACTAGCCTCGCCCAAATAAAATCACATACGCGGGCTATCAACAATTGATTATTAAAAATGATTAGAATTTGGGAGGGCCATTTAGCGAACTTCACGGCCTTCCCCAAAATAATATTACGTTAGCATCTTTAGGCACGATTTAATTAAATTACTTTCTTAAATTCGGGTGCGCATTGATGCGACCCAAATCCAAATCTTGATGAAGTCGAAATGTGTCAACAACCACGGGCGCATTGATTGCGACGGGGTTCGAAACACGTTTTCACGACATCGTAATCCTTATAAAACAAATAATGATAAAAAGCGGTTTACGAATAAAATGCACATAAGCTAGCGTGTATTGAAATCAGATGAAATCAAATACAACAGTTAAGCGACCGTGCTAGAACCACAGAGCCCGAGAATGCCTAACACCTTCTCTCGGGTTAATAGAATTCCTTACTCAGATTTCTGGTTTGCGGACTGTTAACAGAGTCATAAATTTCCTCGGTTCGGGATTCAACCGGTGACTTGGGACACCATTAATATCCCAAGTGGCGACTCTGAATAATTAATAATTAAATCCCGTTCCGATTGTCCTTTAAATGGAAAAACTCCTTTACGCCCTTGCAGGGGTGTAGGTGTAGTGAAAAAGGAGGTGTGACAATAAACATACATGTGTGAAACATAAAAGGACAAATGGGGCACAATTACACAAAATATCCAGCCGGGTCATTACATTCCTTACCTCTTAAAACAAACATTCCTCCTTGAACGTGTATAAGGACATATCTGAAGCAATAATAGATGAGGCTACCAACTCCACATGTTGTGGTCGATCTCCCAGGTCACCTCCTCGACCGGATGACCCTTCTACTGAACCTTCACTAAAGCAATGTTCTTTGATCTCAATTTTCGGACCTATTTGTCCAAGATGGCCATCGACCCTTCAATATAAGTCAAATCCTTGTCCAGTTAGAGTGAGCTGAAGTCTAAAACATGAGATGGATCACTATGATACTTTCGGAGCATAGAAACATGGAACACCGGGTGAAACGCAGATAAACTAGGTGGCGATGCAAGCTTGTAGGCCACCTCACCAATCCGCTCAAGAATCTCAAAAGGTCCGAATACTTAGGGCTCAACTTGCCCGAACCTCATTACATCCTTCATGGGTGAAACCTGGAGCAAAACCCGCACCCCAACCATAAATGTTACATCATGAACCTTCTGATCAACATAACTCTTATGTCTAGACTGGGTTGTACAAAGCCAATCCTGAATCAGCTTGACCTTCTCCAAGGCATCTCGAACCAAATCCGTGCCCAATAACTTAGCCTCTCTAGGCTCAAACTAACCAATTGGAGAACGATACTGTCTCCCATATAGGGCTTCATAAGGAGCCATCTAAATAATCGATTGGTAGATATTGTTGTAGGAAAACTCTGCAACGAACAAGAACTGATCCCAAAACCCCTCGAAATCCATAACACAGGCACAAAGCATATCCTCCAATATCTGAATGGTGCGCTCGGACTGTCCATCCATCTGGGTGTAAAATGTTGTACTCAAATCAATCGGTGTGCCTAACTCATGCTGCACAGCTTTCCACAGGTACGATGTAAACTTTTTGTCTTGGTTAGAGATGATGGTTACCAGCACTCCATGAAGTCAGACAATCTTCCGGATATAGATCCGAGCCAGCTGCTCTAAAGAATAAGTGGTCACCACTAGAGTTAAATGAGCCAACTTGGTCAACCCATCCACAATCATCCAAACAACGTTGAATTTCTTCCGAGTCCGTGGGAGCCCAACAACGAAATCCATGGTGACACGCTCCCACTTCCACTCGGGAATCTCAAGTCTCTGAAGCAACCACTTGGACTCTGATGCTCATACTTTACATGCTGACAATTTATGCACCGAGCCACATACTCCACTATATCTTTCTTCATTCTCTTCCACCAATAGTGCTGCCTCATATCTTGATACATCTTAGCGGAACCCAGATGAATGGAGTACCACAGACAATGAACCTCATCTAGTATCAACTCATGAAACCCATCTACATTGGGTACACATAATTAGCCTCGCATCCATAACACACCGTCATCTCCAATAGAAACATCCTTGGCATCGCCGTGTTATATTATATCCTTAAGGACAAGCAAATAGGGGTCGTCATACTGACGCTATGTAATGCGATCATATAAAGAAGATCGAGAAACCACGTAAGCAAGAACTCGTCTGGGCTCTAAAACATCCAATCTAACAAACTGGTTGGCCAAAGCCTGAACATCCATGGCTGGTGGCCTCTTTGATGCCGGTAGATATGCTAAACTGCCCAAGCTCTTTACCTTTCGACTCAAGACATCAGCCACCACATTGGTCTTCTCGAGATGTTATAGAATAGTGATATCATAGTCTTTAAGCAACTCTAACCATTTTTGCTTTTGCAAATTAAAATCCTTCTATTTGAATAGATGCTAAAGACTCTGGTGGTCGATATACACCTCACAAGGAACATTATACAAATAGTGCCGCCAAATTTTTAATGCATGAACAATAGCTGCCAATTCCAAGTTGTGGACTGGATAATTCTTCTCATGGACCTTTAACTGCCGAGATGCTTAGGCAATCACACTACCGTCTTGCATCAACACCACACCAAGGCCAACATGTGACACATCACAATACACAGTATAAGACCTCAAACCCGTAGGCAACACCAACACTAGGGCCATAGTCAAGGCAGTCTTGAGCTTTTGAAAGCTCGCCTCACACTCATTGAACCATATGAAAGGAGCACCCTTTTGGGTCAATCTGATCATAGGTGCAACAATGGATAAGAAACCCTTTATGAAATAGCGATAATACCCGGCCAAACCAAGGAAACTCCAAATCTCAGTAGTTGAAGACGGTGTGGGCCAACTCTGAACTACTTCAATCTTCTTAGGATCTAACTTAATCCCTTCACTCGACACCACATGACCCAAAAATGCCACCAAATCAATCCAGAATTCACAATTTGAGAATTTTTCATATAACTTCTTATCTCTTAAGGTCTGAAGCACGATCCCCACGTGTTGCTCATGATCTTCTTAGATGCGGGAGTACACCAAGATGCCTTCAATAAATGTAATCACGAATGAATCAAGATATGGTTGGAATATACTGTTCATCAGGTGCATAAATGTTATTGGGGAGTTTGTCAGCTCAAATGACACCACAAGGAACTTGTAGTGTTCATACTGAGTAATAAAGGTAGCTTCAGGATATCCGGATCCCGAATCATCAGCTGTTGATACCCTGACAACAAATGAATCTTTGGGAACAACCCGACACCCTGTTGCTGATCAAATAAGTCATCGATGCGCGACAACAAATATTTGTTCTTCATTGTAACCTTGTTCAACTGTCGATAATTGATACACATGTGCGTAGAATCATCCTTCTTCACAAACAAAATTGGAGCACCCAAAGGCGACACACTAGGCAAATAAAACCCTTATCAAGCATGTATGCAGTGAAATCAGAGGATCCAATTTCTTGCTATTAAGTCATTTCAGAGGAACACCTCGAGGCCTTGAGGACGCGAAGCTGTGACCGAGTTCCCTCTCTCAAAGCTCATCGAGGCCCGGACTATAGAGAATATTGATCGAGGCTAGAGTAAAATAGGGATTCCCAAGGCACACGGCTAAGTTTGACGAAGCCGACCTACCCGGAGCCTGTATCAAGATGTCACGTCTAGCCGTCCCATCTCCACGCCTTTATAATTAATGCATTTTGTACTATGTTGGATTTCCCCTCCTATATAAAGGGGATCCTCATCACTTTGTAAGGGCTTGCTGTTGCTCCAACCATTCTACACAAGATCAATAATCTCTCTCTCTCTTTTCACTCTAACTTACTCGCTCGAGACTACCACTTTCATTTATTGCTTTCGTGTTTGTTCTTCATTTATTGCCTGCTATTAGCCATAAAGAGCCTCCTTTAATTATATCTTAACTGTTAGTCCCTTCCCGGTTAACTCCGATAGCTTGAACTCAAGCCCAGGCATTGACCTCGAGGCTCTTTATCGGTTAGCCCGAGGCCCGGATAGCTAACTCATCGGTTTGATCGTAACTCTGTTTTAGCTCGCATTTCATCTTTATCTTAACCTATCTAGAATCAACTGCTCTAACAACTAGCATAAAAATAGATCACGTTTTTTTAGAGTCCCATCAACAAATTTAATTGTCATTACCATTTTCACGATAAACAGTTTGGCGCCCACCGTAGGGCTAAAAATAATGGTGATTATTTTCTTGTTGGTTTCATTACACAACGCAAGTTATCTTTCACACTTTTTCTTATCCAAGATCTTCAATTTCAGGTCGAAATGTCTGGCTCAGTGAACAAAGTTGAGAATGACAACCTTGAAAACCACCGAGAAAATGGTGTGACCATTCCAGTTATTGGCGCGCCACCACAGAACCCTGATAACACACCTGGACCGATTCCAGCGGACATGGGTTTGCAAGACGCACAACAGGTTGACGAAACCTCACACACCGACATGAGCATACAACATGGCGACCAATTGGAAGCCCAAAGAACCCCCAGCTCGGGAAGAATGAGAAGTTAGCCTTCATGTTATTTTCGAAATGTTACAGGCACAATAGCTGGCTATTGCTCAGCTACAAAGCCACCCGAAGACTCCCAGCACGGTAGCACCGGGGATAGCTCCCCCAACCGAGCAGGTACCTGAGAGATCGAGCAATAACGGATCGATAGCCGACCCCGCCATCTTAAAACTGCTCGAGGACCTCACCAAAAGGATCGAATCGGGTGAGAAAATAATAGCAGCCAATGACAAGAAGGTTGAGACCTATAACTCTAGGGTCGACCAAATCCCGGGCGCACCTCCGATCCTGAAGGGTATGGATTCGAAGAAGTTCATACAAAGGCCGTTCCCCGAAGAAGCGGCCCCGAAACCCATTCCAAAGAAGTTCAGAATGCCAGAACTCCCTAAGTACAATGGGACCACACACTCCAATGAACACGTTACTGCCTACACTTGCGCGATAAAGGGCAACGAGATAAAGAACGATGAGATCGAGTCTGTATTGTTGAAGAAGTTCGGAGAAACGCTCTCGAAGGGGACCATGATGTGGCATCGCAACCTAGCTCCCAACTCCATAGATTAATTTGTTGTTCTAGCAGATTCCTTCAAAAAGGCACACGCCGGTGCCATCAAAGTAGAAACAAGGAAGTTCGACGTATTCAGGATTAAGCAAAGGGAGAATGAAATGATGCGAGAATTCATATCTCATTTCCAAACAGAACGAATGAAACTACCCCCGATCTCCGACGACTTGGCGGTGCGAGCTTTCACTCAAGGCCTGAATGAACGAAGCTCGGTGGCTTCAGAATAGTTGAAACAGAACCTGATCGAGTATCCAGCTATGACCTAGTCGGATGTTCGCAACTGGTACCGTTCGAAAATTAGGGTCGAGGACGACCAGTTGGGATCCCCCTCGGGCTCAGTATTCCCAAGCAGGCTCCTTGCAAAGGAACCAAAACCAAATAAAGAAAGATATCAGTCGTACACCGAAGATAGGAGGAATGCCTCGAAGAACAACCTACCTCGCAACGGTCGGAGAATGGATCGAGGACAATATCCTCGAGGGCTCATCAACAGAGCCAGGTTTGACGGAGACGCGAGGCCAACAGGGGCACCTCACCTGTTAGAATACAACTTCAACGTTGTTGTATCGCACATCGTGTTCACGATTAGCAAAACCAAGGACACCAATTGGCCCAGGCCTATTCAGTCAGATCCTTCCCAGAGGAATCACAACTTGGTATGTGAACTTCATAATACGCGCGGCCACAGGACCAAAGATTGCCACCAGCTCTGAAAGGAAATAGCCAAGCTATTCAATAAAAGTCACCGCCGAGATGAGCAATGGGGCCCAAGTTCAATTACGAGAAAGAAAGGTGGCCAAGAAGAACGAATCAAATGGCCACGACATGTTATAATGATATTGGATGGTCGTCGACACCCTCCAGGAACTTGTGACGAGGAGGACAAAAATATCCATCACCCGAGAAAAATGGACCCGGGGATACGTACCTGAAGATGCCCTCGCGTTCGGTGAGGAAGACTCCGAAACCTCGCCCCAACCTTATAACAACGCACTGGTGACCTTCTTTCTCATTCGTTCATTTTAAATAAAACATGTGCTCGTGAATCCAGATGGCTCGAGCAATATTATCGGAATAAGGGTGATAGAGCAGCTCGGACTGCCAGGCCAAATCATGCCCGTATCTCGAGTCCTTAACAAATCCAACCCGACGATCGAAGCAATGAAAGGAGAGACCACTCTCCCAATCAACATGGCCGGCGCGGCCCAAAACGTCAAAATCCATGTCATCAAAGGAGACGTGAAATACTACGCCTTATCTGGGCGACCAATGATGCACTGCATGAGAGCGGTACTATCCCCTCTTTATCAAATGATGAAACCCCCAGCAAAGGACGGAATTAAAATCATCTACGGGGAATAACATGCGACAAGGGAAGTGTTCCCGTTACGTAACGTAGCGCCGACACCAATATCTCCATTCTCGAAAGAGTCAAAGGGTAATCAAACTATGTCTTCACCTAAGCTCGATTAAACATGGCAGAGGACCGTACCGAGTCCTTGCTCCAAACAATAGGGACACATCAAGCCTCGGAACATTGCCTGCGAACCCCAAGATAATGTAAGACCACCTCCCTCTTTCATTATTTTACACTAACCCATATGTAGGCGCCCGGTTAGGGTGGTCGAAAGTGTTAACCCAACCCGAAGATCTCAAGGCCTTAATGGCATCCGTTGTACTCTTTCCCTTCGGCCGAGCTTTTATCCCGAAGAGGGTTTCATCAGCAAGGTTTTTAACAAGACAACATCCACGTGCTACCTAAGGAGGACCCAACAAGCTTACAAGGCTTCTTTTGCAATCAATCCCGAACACTAGAGGGCACCCCATTGAGAGGTCATCCACTCGGAGGAACCAGGGAACGACTAACTAAGTTCCAATAGAAAAGAAAGTACCGGGCCAAACGGTCAAGAGAGCCGTGTCCACACAAGCTGTGCTCACGGCAACAAAACAACATGTACTTATGCCAAACAATCAAAGAATATCTTTCACCAAAAGCATCTCGTACTCCAAAGAAAATTTAGCATTTTTATAGCAAGGATCCCTCCATCGGGAATGCCCCGAAATACTCGGAGACTAGCGTCAAAAATTCGACACCCGCATAGCCTCAGGGTCAGAACTCCATGCTCATAATCCCTCAACAAGGCAGCAGGGAGATCACAAAACATCTCCAAAAGGGAAAAAATGTCCCGAACACTAGGAGACTGGCATCGCAAACTCAGAAAGCGCATGACCCCGAGGTCAGAATCTCCAAAATCATAAGCCGTCAATGAGGCAACTCCGAGCCCATGAGTAACGACCTCCGGGCCTATGAAAACTCGACAACTTGAGGACTGTCACCAATCGCCACTCGTTAAAAATGCCGGGGCCATAAGACCCCAAGTGGGTAGACTCGGTCTCGAATAAAAACTCGTATCGAGTATCAGCAACTACAACTATAAGACCTCAACAGGCATGGAAAATTGTAAGACCTCAACAGGCATAAAAAACTGTAAGACCTCAACAGGTATGAAAAACTGTAAGACCTCAACAGGCATGAAAATACTGTAAGACCTCAACAGGCATGAAAATACTGTAAGACCTCAAAAGGCATGAAATATTTGTAAGACCTTACTACAGGCATAAACTCAATCTCGAAATTTAGGCTATATGTCGCATTTGTAAGACTCCCAAAAGGGCATACCCTCGATATAGACGCCTAAACTACCATACTAGGGATCAAAAATGGCTTCGGCCAAATACAAATGACTACGATCAATATGGCGCACCAGCCAAATTAACGTGACTCGGGGATGCCCGACCGTCACTATAAAATCACAGGCCATTACTTCGAATCTACTCGAAAAGACCGATTAAAATAGGCTACCCTTGATAGGCAAACGAGCTTCGACCATGTCAGCTCCAAATCACAAGGCTTCGAGCTACTCAACCTATGAGATAAACCTTCCGAGGTGCTCGAACATCGCTGCAAACGACTTGAAATCTAGGTTCTTCCCGAACCGACGACGGGTCAGGCAAAATTATTTCAAAAAGTCCTTAACGAGAGGAAAACAAAGCCTACATACGCCTAAGGGCAAAGCGTAAGAGCCATTATCGTCAGCATAACGAGCCTCAGGGCCACACACCAAAAGGTCGCAACGACCAAAAGCGTAAGAGCCATCATCGCCAGCTTCATGAGCCTAAGGGCCACATACATAAAAAGTCTCTTCGACCTAAGGTGTAAGAGCCGATGTCGCCAGCCCACGAAAACACAAAATCTTGAGGGTCAAATGAGCTCGAGTCAAAGCCCGACTTGGAGACTAAACACCAAATTGTTGAGCAAAAGCATAGGAGCTCTAACGCCAGCTTACACTAAAGGCCACATCGACCGAATGCGTAAGAGCCCCTAGGCTTGCCTGATGAGCCCCGGAGCCATATTACAAATCTAAGGATTCTCACCAACTCCAAAACCAGTCCACCCGGTCAGAAGTGAAACGGAAGGGGGTACACAAGAAATAGAGCTTCAAGTTCTCTTTTATTTGCATACATGAAAAAAGTGCATCCTCCATCTACAAACGCGCTCTGGAAATATCACATACAAGATGGAAAAGTCTACGCCCCTCCCCTAAGGGCTATGACCTACCAGCCTCATCTTCGCTATCCCCTACGCCGGACAGGGATGACCGAGCATCACGCTCGTCTGCCCTCACTCGCATCAGCTCTTCCAGGATAATAAAACCTTTGGTGCCGATCTCCTCAAGAACCCTTCTTCGGGATCTGCAACGAGCATATTCTTCAATCCTCTCTTCACGATCGAGGACCCTTTTCAACTCGGCTTGGGCATCGGTAGTATCCTTCAAATGAATCGCCATCTCCTGATCGGCCTTAGTCTGGCTCAATGCTGCTTCAGCCCGAGCATCAACGATCTCAGCCCTGACCTTCGAAAGTTCGGACTCGAGCTTCGTGATCATATCCGCTTGAACTGAAGCATTGTCACGAGCCAAGTAGAGTTGGGCCTCGAAGGCAGGAACTTTAGCCAAGTCACCCTTCTCCTCTGAAGCTTGACCCTGCACCTGAGCTCTTAGCTCGCCATAGTCATTACTAACTCAGTCGGCTTCACCCCTAAGGCACTCCAGAGCCTCCATCTTTTTTTACAACTGGGATAGGCAAAAAGTTAACCCAAAAGTTTAAAAAGCGAAATGTATACCCGCCCGGGACGAGAAATTACCTGCTCCATTAAATAGCTCTCGTAATTCGAGCTCTGGTACACCTCATATCGCTAGCGTGTCAACTCAACTTCCTTCTCCTCACGAATACATATCCCATTTATCACTATCGTCCTTTAGCTTGGAAGCGGGCAACTCCTCCCCCTCTCCGGAGGAGCACAACCTCACCTTTGGAGACCTTCCGATACCTACGACGGCAATATTAGTACTTGAAAAAGGGGAAAATGTCTTCCCAAATGTACGAAGGACTCAATGCCAAAACGGAAGGATAGCTATCTAAAATAATGGGATATCCCAAGAAGCGGGAGCAACCCCATATATATATGGGGAAACAACAATGGTTCGCCTGCCCAAGTTAGGCTCTAAAAGGCCAACCGTATTATCTCCAGTCCTGAGGTGGTACCCAACCCCGAGGACCTCCGACAAAAGGAAGCTAGGATTCAAAAGGTCAGCGACATTGTCTCCAGTCCCGAGAAGGTATCCGACCTCGAAGGTTCCTCCCAAGAAGAAAAGTAAGCACTTCAAGCTCCATCTATGAGGGTTCGACCTCAGGACATCACATAGCCATGGGTAACCTCTCCACCAGAACCCATCTACAACGCCTTAAAAGATCATCTACATCAAGTTCAAAGTAAATTTCTAGGTACCCGAAGCTGACCTCCACTCAGAGACCACTCTCGAAAAGCTCAAGGTTTGATGCGCCATCTTCATGTGACTCGAGGGTCCCGACGATCTGAGTCTATCAGATCGCTTCAGGCTTGGTCCGAGGAATAACGGTAGGCTCGAAAAGGAGCCATTTCTGTCGACCAAAGACCTAAAATAATATTGATGATCGTCAACAGAGGCATACATTCAAAATCCCCGCAAATGCACAAGAATATACAAGAATATGGCAAATATCAAAAGCAGAAGTAAAGAAGATGTCTTTATATTTTATAAACATTGGCTTACAATGGTCCTCGATGGGTCCTTACATATGATTACAAAGGCCCGCAAAGGATCCTTACACAGAAACAAAGAAACAAAGGGTGCACACACGTGGTAAAAACCTAGAGCCTAGTCTACTCTCGAAGGTCCACCTCTTGCAACAACGCCTCCGGACATTTTCTCTTCGGGTACGCATCCTCAGAAGCCTTATCCTGGCCTTACACACTGATATCCCCAAAGGATAGGCCGAGAAGCAGGGAGGGATGAAAAACGCCATAGCCCGCCAAAGGTCGAGGACCCTCACTAGCTAAGAGAACCTCGGAGAGACAACAGACCTGGAGAATGTTGGCCTCACTTGCACGGTTACTTTGGATCCACTTTTTGGGACATTGAGCCATGCAAGCTGGCAGCCCGGGGCAAAACGCCACGTCGAGCCGGGGTATGAAGGGGAGCAGCAGTGTGTAATCCGAGCCCCCTTGTGAGCAGTGGTGTATAGCCCGAATAATTTTCTAAAGCGAGGAAAATCGATCCCCGTATATCATCATCTCGAGCCAATAAGGATAGCAACAACAGACGTAACAACAAAAACAACAACAAAATGGTATAATCTTGCTCAACAAAGGGGAGCTCAGACAAAAGGCCACAACACGACCTATGGGAATGCTGCTAAACAACCTTAAGGCCGTGAACTCCTAACATAGTGATTAACAATAGAGAAAGATGGCGATGAGAAAGGGATGAATGAACAAATGAAGACACTTGGATAGAAACTAACGCCATAATGCCCCCATTTATAGGAGATAATGTCACGATCATCGAGGCTTTTGGAAGACTGGCCGGCGTGCACAATTACTACTTTCTTGAAAAATTGAATCAACGTCGATACTGCCACTTTAAAGAACGGGAATTGATAGTGCATTGAATGGCGTCGAAAAGACAAGTCCATGGGATGTCCCACTTATCGTGAAAATTCATGCCATAGATTGCATCATCGACATGACGTCATCGCGGGAAGCCCGGGGAGTCGGGTATCAGAATCGTTTCCCATCGCTTCGCTCTAAGAAACACGGAGACTATCTATATGTGGCGAAATCAGAGGGTCCAATTTCTTTCTATTAAGTCATTTCAGAGGAACACCTCGAGGCCTCGACGACGTGAAGCTGTGACCGATTTCCCTTCCTTAAAGCTTGTCGAGGTCCGGCCTAAAGAGAATATTGATCGAGGCTAGAGTAAAATAGGGATTACCAAGGCACACAGCTAAGTCTGACGAAACTGACCTACCCGGAGCCTGTATCAAGATGTCACGTCTAGTCGTCCCATCTCCACGCCTTTATAATTAATGCATTTTGTACTATGTTGGATTTCCCCTCCTATATAAAGGGGATCCTCATCACTTTTGTAAGGGGCTGTTGTTGCTCCAACCATTCTACACAAGATCAATAATATCTCTCTCTCTTTTCTCTCTATTTTACTCGCTCTAGACTACCACTTTCATTTATTGCTTTCGTGCTTGTTCTTCATTTATTGCTTGATATTGGCCATAAAAAGCCTCCTTTAATTATATCCTAACTGTTAGTCCCTTCCCGATTACCCCCGATAGCTTGATGCCGAGCCCAGGCATCGACCTCGAGGCCCTTCATCGGTTAGCCCGAGGCTCGGACAGCTAACTCGTCGGTTTGATTGTAACGCTGTTTTAGCTCGCATTTCATCTTTATCTTCACGTATCTAGCATCAACTTTTCTAACAACTAGCATAAAAATAGATCACGTATTTTTAGAGTCCCATCAACAAATTTAATTGTCATTACCATTTTCACGGTAAACAAAGCAACTATTTCAACTGCCCCTTTAACTCCTTCAATTCTGTCAATGCCATACGATAGTGTGGGATAGAAATGGACTGAGTGCCGGCAGCTAGTCAATACCAAAATGGATATCCCTATTGAGCGGCATGCTGGGAATATCTGTTGGAAATACATTTGGGAAGTCTCTCACTACCGGAACTGACTTAATGGTAGGAGTATCAGCACTGACATCTCTCACAAAGGCTAGATATGTATCACACTCTTTCTCAACCATCTGTTGAGCCTCTAGAAGTGACAAAAACCTTCTAGGAACATAATCCAAAGTACCCCACCACTCTAACCGCGACAAATATGGCATATCCAATGTCACAGTCATGGCATGATAATCCAGAATAGCATGATAGGGCAACAACCAGTCCATGCCCAAGATAACATTAAAGTCTACCATACCGAGCAAAAATTGATCAATTTTGGTCTCAAAACCACCACCAACAACTAAACACGTTCGATACACATGGTCCACAATAATAGAATCTTCCACAGGCATGGACACATAAGAATAAGTAGATCCAGGATCAAATAAGATGGATGCATCTCTATGATAAACAGAAACCAAACCTATAATGATTACATCTAAAGCGGTTACCTTCGTCCTACCCAAAAAAGCATAGAATATGGCCTGGTCTCCCCTCTAGGGAGACCTCTACTTTCTCGTTCCCCACCCTAGCTGGTTGTAGGGGTGGTGCAGTAACTGAAGCAACAACCATGGCCTGTGAAGCTTGTGGACCTGACTGAATCCGTATAGTCTATGTAGGTGCACCCCTCCCAATTTTGTGGTAGTCTCTCACTATATGACGGGTGTCATCACACTCAAAGAGAGTTCTCGGTGGGCGTGGCTGTTGGGACTGACTCAGGCCCAGTTGGTTGGATTGACCGCTAAAGGCACTCTGTGCAGGAGGTCCACTAGAAAGTGACTGAGCAAATTGTGCAACCTGAGACCTCGGAATTACTGGAGCACCACTAGAAGCTGGAAGTGTTGAATGAACTAGACAACTTACATAGCCTCTACCATGATGGGACGTAGCTACAGCGTGGCCACCACTAAACTCTCCAGTACCTCGAGCTGTTTTGGCCTCCCTGTCCTCTCTCTCATGGCCCTGCATACCCTCCAACCTCTGTGCAATGTCCACCACTTACTGATATAGGGTATTTGTATCCAACTCTCGAGCCATATTGAACCTAATACCATAGTTGATCCCCTCGATGTATTGGTAGACTAGCTCCCTAACTGTAGAAACCAAATTAGGTACATGTATGGACAAATCACTGAATCTAACCACATACTCTGACACTAACATAGTACCCTAGCGTAACTGCTCAAACTCCGCGTGCCATACATTCCGAAGGATCTAGGGAACAAACTCTCTCAAGAACATCTTTGAAAAATGAGTCCATGTAAGTGAAGCTGCATTGGCTAGGTTACCCTTCTCATAATCCCGCTACCACTAATACGTTGCTCCCGTTAGCTAGAATATAGTAAAAGCAACCCTGCTCGTCTCCACGATACCCATGGTGCAGAGAATATAATGGAACTTCTCTTGAAAACCATATGCATCCTCTGATGCTAAGCCACTATAAGTAGGGGGATATACTTCTTGAACCTCTCGAGTATAAGTTGATCCTCCTCAGATTCCCCTGCCCTAACCTCGGGTTGAACCGGAATAACAGGCCGCGCAGGCATAACCACTGGGACCTAATTGACGTGGAACTGTTACTCTAGAGTACGAGATACGGGAGTCTGAGCTCCTCCCACAACCTGAGATATCGTTGGTGCAAGTGGAATCAACCCCGCCTGAGCTAGAGTATCGAACATGCTCAATAATTGTGTGAGGGTCTCCTGAATTGTATGGGTGGCAACCGGTGCCTCAAGTGCCTGCCCCCAACCGGAGCTACTGGTGGATCCTTTGTCGTAGCTTGAGAAGGTGCTCTAGCTTCACCATGTGCCCTTCATTTGCCTCTTCCCAGCCTCGGCCTCTCGCGGCTCTAGCAGGGGGCGCAAGTGTCTGATCGTCGGATCCATTAATGCGTCCTCACTATCTGTAAGAGAATAGAAAGTCAAAGTTATAGATTCCAAAGTCAACCAATTTGCATGATAAGGGATAAAAGGAGTGGAATTTTCCTAAAAGTTTCGTAGCCTATCGAAGATAAGTATAGACGTCTCCGTACTGATTCGCAAGACTCTAGTAAACATACTTATGAATCATAATGCCTATGAACCTACAGCTCTGATACCAACTTGTCATGATCCCAATTTTCCACCATAACATGTCGTGATGACACCTAATCTCTATAACTAGTTAAGCCTAACATTCATAGAGTCTATATATATGATTAGTTTCTAAATTTGAGTCCAAATCGACTCTCAAAACTCAAATTCTTATTTTTCAAAAACCTGACAAAGTTTCAGAAAATTTTCACTTTGATTCACATGATTTGATGTTAAATATAAGATATATTAATGAAATATAGTTGAAAATAGATTAGAATCACTTACCTAAATTCCCTCTCCAAATCGCCTCTACGGAGTCTAGGGTTCTAAAATGAGAGAATATGTTGAAAAATCACGTCTCCCAGCCCTTATGACCAGCTGCAGATGTCACATTTACGACACCGGGTTTGCATTTGCAAACCCTCGCAATTGCGAATCAGGGGTCATATTTGCGAACCCTGACAACCTCAAGATATGTCGCAATTGCGACAAAGACATCAAAATTATCAAGCTGGCCAATATCGCAAATGCGACCAAATGGCCGCAATTGCGAACTAGCCCTTAGACCTGTTGCCTTCACAAATGCGAAGGGAAAATCGCAATTACGACATAAGATCTCCTACTATTACCTTCGCAATTGCGAGGCTAGTGCTCATAATTGCGATAACACATCACCAACAACACAATCAATTTATTTTCAGTTATATTCATTCTGAAACATATTCAGAACTCATCCGAACCCTCGGGGCTCTAAACCAAACATCCACACAAGTTTAAAAACATCATATGAACTCGCTCTCATGATCAAAATGCAAAAATTAACATCTAGAACTACAAATCAAACATTAAAACGCATGAATTTCTAAGTAAAGTTCAAGAACTACTAGAATTGCAACTAAGCGTCAGAATCCTACTAATTCAACTCCAAATGATACCAAATTTTGCAGACAAGTTCTAAATATTATAATGACCTATTCCAAGTCCCAAAATCAAATTCCAAACTCGATATCTAAAATTCAATTTACGATCAAACTTTTCAACTTCAAATTCCCAAATTTCGGCAATAACGTAAATCAACCTATGAACTTCCAAAATTAATTTCGGGCATACGCCCAAGTTTAAAAATCACAATATGAAGCTATGGAGCCATCAAAATACCGTTTCAGAGTCATTTTCATAAAAGTCAAAGTTTGGTCAACATTTCTAACTTAGGCTTCTAAGCCAAGAATCAAAGGGTCTAAATCAATCTGAAATCTTTCCGAAACGAAACTAATCAACTTGTAAGTCAAAAAGGCATAAACATACATGTGTAAAACGTAAAGAGGGAAATGAGACACAATTACACAAAAACGTCCAATCGAATTGTTACAATGACAGTATTGGACTACACACACATAAAAGCACCCAAATATTATTCTGCCTATTACACCAAGGAATACTTCAGGAAGACATATGAAGTGCTAGTTAATCCACTCCAGATGAGACAACACGGGACCTTCCAACAGAGATATTAGATAATGTGGTCCTAACACCAATAGTGAAGGGCAAATTAGGAAGATCGGCAAAGTCGCGACGCAAGAGACTTTATGAATATCTGTATACTGAAATAGTTACATTTGGACTGTGTGGAAAACAAGGACACAACAGAAGAACATGTAGGAATGCTCGAACGACTAGTAGATGTTGCTACAATGACTTACTATTTTATTAAATAAATTCCTTTTAAGTGTCACAATTAGAATATTGGAAAAAAATGAGATTTGCAATCAAATGCTCTTTGATGTATGAATAAAGATACTAATTTTTGTCGTAATGAAAGTAATGGTAGAAGTTTTATTCCAAATAATGTTAAATTGATATTTGTATCCTTTAAGCTATTATTTTGTTTGCTAAAAATTATGCATGTATAAATAATAGTTTTATACAATTATAGACTATCACTATACAAAAATCATACAATTATAGACTTTCACTATACAAAAAATATATAAATAGACTATTACTATAAACAAAATATATAAATAGACTGTCACTCTACAATTTATATACAGTTTAGCTGCCCCAAATATTCATTCATAAAACTGCCTAGAACAACTTAGCAACACCAACTAAATTTGCAAAAATTATCGAAACAGATTAAAACTGTAGAAATTACAAAACAACACAAAATTTGAAACTTCAATATTCCAATATTTAACTGAAAACAAATAAGTCGCTGTCACGACCCAAAACCAATCCGTCGTGATGTCGCCTATCATAGTACTAGGCAAGCCGACTACTCAGACATTTCAAACAGCGTGAACCTTTGAAAAACACCAAGATAGTTTAAATAAAGGAGAAATCTTTAACAAAATAGGAAATCATAATTCAATACATAAACTCTCAAAAAAACCCAGGTGTCACCGAGTACATGAGCATCTACATAAATATATAGTCTGGTACACCGTCTAGAAAATAAAACTAAATAATAATATGAAATATAAGGGAGGAGAGTCATGGTCTGCAAACGCCAAGCAACTACCTCAATGATCTGCGAAGGTCTGGACTCTGTAACTCCACAACCGCTGTGACCGGAAGCAGATGGATCTGCACACAAGGTGCAGTGTGAAGTGTGAGTACAACCAACTCAATAAGTCACAAATCTAACTTTTAGACTGAAAGTAATGACGAGCTCAGTAGGTACAATTCAATATAGAATTAATAGTACAAAAATATAGGCATGTTTTCAAGCTCATTAGATAAAAACTCAATATAAGTAAAATAGATCAACTCTGAATGATATGAGGGATATGGAATTTCTATACCTACATGCCACTCTGCATGCTGTATATGGTACACTACAATGGAAGTCTCCCGTACTCACACTCTCAGAGTACTCAATCACTCAGTACAGTATGAGGCAGGTTCAACTTAGGGAACTCCATCCCAAATATAAATGTATAAGGCAACTCCATGCCCATGGAACTCCATCCCAAATATGAATATATAGGGCAACTCCATGCCAGGAAACTCCATCCCAAATATATTATACATTGCGCTCACAGTGGGGGTGCAGACTCCGGAGAGGCTCCTTCAATCCAAGCACTATAATAAGCGAGATCCAGGCATAAATAAATAAAAATATGCTGCGGCGTGCATCTCGATCCCTTAATTATCACTCACAATAAGGTCCTTAGCCTCACTTAGTCAATAACCTCTCCAGTCTCTCGTTCTCACCAGAATCATAATAATCATCCCAAAATGATGATATGATATAACAAGTAAAGATAACAAAGATTGAGACATAATATGGAAGTAATAACTGCGATCGAGTACAAATGGACAGATTAAGAAATTAATTTAATAGCAAGGAACGACCACTGTGGGTCCCAATAGTACCATCATATAGCATAAGCAAGGTTTCTAATATGACTGACAGCTTAATAACTCTAACACATGATAAAAATATGGGTAACAGCAAGATTTAACAACTATTCAATTCCATGGAATTGACCAAGTCACAATTCTTACGATACACGCCTATATGTTTGTCACTTATCATATATGTATCCTCAACACCAATCACAGAACACAAATTTCGGGGTCTCATACCCTCAGAACCAAGTTTAGAAGTGTTACTTAACTCAAGCTGTGCAAATTCCTACTCCGACAAGCCTGTGCCTCACGAAATAGCCTCCAAATGGCTCGAATCTAGTCACAAACAGTTCGATACAATCAACACAAGCTAAAGGAATCAATCCCATAAGAAAACACTAAATTCTTAATCAAAAGTTAAAAAGTCAACTCAAAAGCCCGCCCCCGAGACCACGTCTCGGAATAAGGTAAAAATCACAACCGAACACCCGTTCAACCACGAATCCACCCATAAATCCGATACCGAAATCTCGATCAAAACCTCAAAATTCGGACTACGAACTTTCCTCCATTTCCCTCCAATTTTCCACCTCAAATCACTAATTAAATGACGAAATCAAAGATATAAACATGAAACTTAACAAAACTAGGTAAGAATCACTTACCCCAATCACCCACTTGAAAATCTCTCCAAGAATCGCCTCCTACCGAGCTCCCAAAATCAAATATGTGTTATGAACTCAAACCCTCAGTTTTGAAATATTTAAGTCTGCCCAGGTGACCCTTCTTCGCGAACGCGGCCCTCTTCCTGCGTTCGCATAGCACAAATAAATCTGCTGCCCAAAAATCTTCTCGCGAACGAGTTGTACCATTTGTGAATGTGGTGCCTTACTGAACGCATGCTTCGTGAATGTGATCCCCCTTCGTGAACGCGTAGACCAAACGCGTGGGATCCCAGCTGCCTCATCTCCTCTTCACGAACGCGGCTACGCCAACGCGTTCGTGATGCACTACCTGGTCAGTCTTACGCGATCATGTACCACCTTCTACGAACACATTGAGTAAAAATCCTAGCTGCCCCAATCAAGCCTTCGCGATCACGTGCCTACCCTTGCGATCACATGGAAGGAAACTAGAATTGGACACACCAGAAATTCTTTTTCTATCTTCCAAAATAGATCTGTTAATGATCTAAAACTCACCCGAGGCCCCCGGGACCTCAACCAAACATACCAACAAGTCCTAAAACATCATACGAACTTAGTCTAACCTTCAAATCATATCAAACAATGCTATAACCACGAATCATGCATCGATTCAAGCCTAATGAACTTTTGAACTTCTAATTTCTACATTCGATGTTGAAACCTATTGAATCACGTCCGATTGACCTCAAATTTTGCATACAAGTCACAAATGATACCACAAACCTACTCTAACTCCCGGAACCCCAATCCGAGCCCGGTAACCACAAAGTCCACTCTCGGTCAAACTTCCAAATTTCCAACTTTCGCCATTTCAAGCCTAATTCAACTATGGACCTCCAAATCACAATTCGAACATGCTCCTAAGTCTAGAATCACCTGACGGAGCTAACAGAACCATCAAAATTCTATTTCGGAGTTGTTTACACATATATCAACATCTTGTCAACCATTTCGACTTAAGTTTTCAACTTTGAGACTAAGTATCGAAACTCATTCCAATACCTCTCCAGACCCGAATCGACTACCCCGACAAGTCTCATAATAATTGTAAAGCATAAAATAAGCAGTAAATAGGGGATCTGGGCTACAACTCTTAAAACGACCAGTTGGGTCGTTACAGTCGCAATTAAAAGTAATATTCAACATTAGCATTTTAAACATATTGTTCAAAAATATCCCAAACAAAAGTATAAAATGTGATATAACTATGCAACTTTATCCAGTCATAAGATAATGTCATAATCAAACTATTTCATCTTAAACTACATGTACATTTTCTGCTAAACTATCCCAAACTATTTCATCTTGCCCTTCAACTTGCCCTTGTTCTTGATATCCTTCAAAGTCTCGTTATCGCCGACGACATGCAACTTGCCCTTTTTCTTGTTATACTTTAAAGACTTTTCATCACCAACAACATGCGACTTGCCCATTTTTGTCAGATCCTTCAATCTATTAGTAGACTCATTGTCACTAACTGCACGTGCTCTTTGTTTCCTCACTCCATAATCCCATAGCAATATACCATATCGGGTTCGTATCTCATCAATATCAATAGCTTTAGGAATTTTGTTGCCTTGAATTACGTACTCAAGAAATGCATCAACATAAACACCACAGCCACTACATACAAGGTCGCACATAAACGTTGAATAAGTTACTATAATATCCAAGTAGGAATTGATGTACAAAAATGAATAAGAATTGTAAATAATCAATAATAATTTACATGTTATTTTGCGTTGGCAACTCATAACGATATGAATCTCAAAAGAGGTAGTGGAAAAAATTCCCATAGGATTCTCCTTTGTATCCCAAAAACCAATACGATGAAGGAAATATTGGAATAATACTGAGTATGGCTTAATTCATCCCTGGACTGTAATATTCTGCAGTGTGCCACACATAGAATCGTATATATAAATGCATCGATCTTTGAATGACAGTCTCGCCAATATCCATTACCACTTATCAGGCAGATTTATAGGGAAACAGACTTCATCAACAGTAGACCAAGGAACATTATATCTTAAAAAATACCCAAGTATATACTTAACAATTGAATCTTTTTCAGTAATAAAATTGATGCCTCTATTTTTTTCCAAAAACTCTTTGTCCAAAATTTAAAATCAAGCAGCTACACTAATAATTAGTAGTTGTGAATCTTACTGGAACATCATCTCCATACTTCCCTTTCTTTCTCAAATAGTAAAAAATAACATCAATATGCTGAAATATGAAAAATAAACACACATAGTCAGAAAATTACTTTATGAGAAAACTAAATGTATATTTTATGTACAAACTAATTATGCATTCTACAGGAGATATTAAAAATACACAATTGAATCATAAAGATACAATAAATAGAAAAGTGGATCATATAAAAAAAATTCACTTATTATACTTAATAATAAATATGCAAAGCAAATCATAAAAATATACATTTATTTTACATTCTAAAATCTTATTTTATACAATACAGTTAAAAAAAGCATCAATAAAAATATTTTAACTATCCGGTATAGTATTGACTTACTGAATAACACAGGGGTAGACCAGGATATGCAAATATGAAGAACCGTTTTTTTCCTCTAATATCATCAACTCCAAATTCAAAATTTTAGTAATTTTATTGCTAATTTCTGTATAAACACCATCCCTGATGAATCATGATAATAAGATATGGTTCATAGCATAAAATAAGAAAAATAAACAAAAAAAGAAAAAGAAAAAGCTGAAACATAAAATTTACGGCGCATAAGTCCTAAAGTGTAACGACCCGGGTTATAGTCCTATTCCCCCATTTCTTCCTTATTTTGTATTCTTCAGCTGTATTTTGACTTACCGGGTTAGTTGGTTTGGGTCCGGAGTGGTTTTGGAGTAAATTGAGACACTTAGTCTCTTTTGTGAAGGTTTAAGTTGGGAAAGTTGACCGGATGTTGACTTATATGTAAACGACCTCGGATTTGAATTTTGATGGTTCCGTTAGCTCCGGTAGGTGATTTTGGTCTTAGGAGCGCAACCAGAATGTGATTTGGAGGTCCGTGGTAGAATTAGGCATGAATTGGCGAAAGTTAAAATTTTGGCGATTTTGGCCTGTAGTGAAAATTTTAATATCTGGGTCGGAATGGAATTCCGGAAGTTGGAGTAGGTTTATGCTGTTATTTCTGACTTGTGTGAAAAATTTAAGGTCATTCGCACGTGATTTGATAGATTTCGGCGTCGTTTGTGGAATTTGAAAGTTTAGAAGTTCTTAGGCTTGAATCCGAGGGTAATTTGATGTTTTGACATTTTATTGAGTGATTCGAAGGTTCGACTAAGTTTGAATGATGTTACGGGATATGTTAGTATGTTTGGTTGAGGTCCCGAGGGCCTCTGGTGGTTAACGGATTAATTCTTTGCTTTAGAAGTTGGCAGATTTTCTGGTGTGATGTTGAAGAGATTTCCTTCATCGCGTTCGCAAGAGGGCTCTCCCATTCGCGTAAGGCATTTGAGAAGGGCAGCTGGGTTGTCCTTCACATTCACAAAGTACTTCCTGTGTTCGCGAAGGTGTATGACAGTAAGGCTACGCGTTCGCGTAGAGTCAACCAGTGTAGGCTTCGCGTTCGTGAGTGGGGCCTCACATTCGGGAAGGAGGAAATTTCGGTCAGAGGTAGTTTGTGCTTCGCGAACGCGAGGGCACTACCGCGTTCGCGAAGAGGAAAATCTGGGCAGACAATGTTATATTTAAAATCGAGGGTTTGAGCCTATTTTTCATATTTTGAGCTAGAAACCACGGATTTGGATGACCTTTGAAGGCATTTTTAGGGAGTTGATTGGAGTAAGTGTTCTTCACTTGATTTTGGTTAAATTCCATGATTGTATCTTGATTTCTGTCATCTAAATTGGGAATTGGGGTAAAAATTGGGGGGAAAATGGAAGAGTTCTTGAGGAAGTAATTTGGGAATTTGAGGGACCAAATGAGGTCATATTTTGATAAAATTGGTATGGGTAGACTCATGAGTGAATGGGTTTTCAAGTTTTGTAATTTTGTCGGATTTCGAGACGTGGGCCCGGGGCCCGGGTTTGAGCCGATTTCGGGTTCTTGGCCTAATTTGGTAGTTTTTTCGTGGAAATAATTCATTTAGCTTATATTGATTGTATTGTACTATTGTGAATAGATTTGGAGCGTTTGGAGACCGAGTCGAGGGACAAGAGCATCGCGGAGTAGGGATTTGATCGGTTTGAGGTAAGTAACGATTGTAAATCTAGTCTTGAGGGTATGAAATCCCGGATTTTGTGTCATGTGACTATTTTGAGGTGACACACATGCTAGGTGACGGGCGTGTGGGCGTGCATCGTTGGGGATTGTGACTTGGTCCGTCCCGTATCAACTGTAAAGTTGAATATTTTGTTGAAATTACATGCTTCTCACTTTTTTTAGAAAGAATTTCCATAAATTAGACTGGATGCCATGTTTAGCCTTATGCCAGTGTTGTTTGGACTCTTAAAGGTCTTTTCTTGCTATCCTCTCATTATTTTCGATTGAAAATCTATACTCACTCATGTTTATACTTATTTATTTCATAACTCAGTCTCCATTACTCTACTTTTGATGCATCATATAAATATTGTTTGGGCTGAAAACTTTGTTATTCTGAGAGCCCGAGAGGCTGGAGAGGTTTATGACTGAGTGAGGCCGAGAGCCTGATTTGTGAGGATATTTATGGGATAGGGTTGCACGCCGCAACATGTTTTTACTGATTCGTGACTGAGTGAGGCCGAGGGCCTAGTTGATTTATGCCATGATTGGCTTGTTATAACGCTTGGGCTGGAAGAGCCCCTCCGAAGTTTGCACACCTCCAATGAGCGCAGGTACCTACTAAGTGCGAGTGTCGAGTGCTAAGTGACTGGGAGGCATGAGTGATGGTGAGGTTTGCCCGATGGGCTGTATATGAGTAATGGTGAGGATTGCCCGAGGGGCTGTTTATGATTTCATCATTTTCGATCACCTTTGCATTGAGCCTTTGTTTGAAAACTGTTGAAAGATATCTTAATATGATTTTACTGGAACTAGATTTAAACAAGCTGATTTGATGCAAACTATGGTTTAAAAAACGTGCTCTATTTTACTGAATTTTTGTGACATGAACTCTATTTGCATTACTGCTCGTCACTACTTCTCAGCCTTTATTTACTATTTTTACTTACTGAGTTGGCGTACTTACGTTACTCCCTGCACCTTGTGTATAGATCCAGGCATATCTAGATACAGTAGCGGCTGTTGACTATTCCAGTTGCAGATTTTCTCAGGGATAACAAGGTAGCTGCCTGGCGATCGCAACCTTGCTCTTCTCCCTCTTATCTTCCTTTAGTTGTATTTAGTTATTTTTTCTAGACTACGTTAGTCTCAATATTTTTAGATAAATTGTAGTAAATGCTCATGACTAGTGACACCCCGATGTCGGACTTTTTTTTCCGCACTTTTATTTTGATTTGAACTCCTTTATGAAGGTTTTATGTTAAATAGCTTTGGAATTATCTTTGAAATGAAAGTATCGATTTGTTTTGGTAATGTGTCGGCTTGCCTAGTACCACGATAGGCGCCATCATGGCAGGGTTAGTTTTTGGGTCGTAATATTAAGCCTCTAGTGATAAAAGTGTTCCACTTACACAATATTTTGAAATCAACAGGATTGTCAACATTTC
Source organism: Nicotiana tabacum (assembly GCF_000715075.1). Lineage (NCBI taxonomy): Eukaryota > Viridiplantae > Streptophyta > Magnoliopsida > Solanales > Solanaceae > Nicotiana > Nicotiana tabacum. The sequence goes on from NC_134089.1 coordinate 112,278,807, forward strand.
CCCGAAAAGAATACTTTATAGTGAAGATTAACTTATTTGACTTATTTATTAAGACGGACTTCTTAGACTTACCTGGCTTGTTTAGAGGAGTTTGGATGTTGCCACCAGAGTCAAATGTGTTCCGGAATAGTGACTTTATGACCCTTGTTGGTTCCTTTATATAAGGATCATTTCAGGTGTGTCATGATCAACAACAACTATACGATCCCCCTCCATAGTAGCAACATTTTTCTCCACTCCTAGGCAATCACCATGTATAATATTTTAATCAAAATAATTTTGGGTGATTGCAGTGATTTTAGCCTAGGCATCGCTAGTCCGACCATTGTCCTCACCAACTTCCTCATAACCATTTTTACCAACAACTAGTACAGAATCTTCCATCTCCCCTCTCTCCCTCCATATTAGCAGTATTTTTCTTCACTTGTTTTTAATATCAACTGCACTATCACCATCTACGTCATTTTCATCACAAAAGTTTTGGGTAATTGCGGTAATTTCAGGCTCGACATCCTTAATTTAGGCTTTGTCATCACCAACTCCTTCACAACTTTTACTAGCTCCTATATAATACTTTACTACATCCTCCATAACATCAACAATATTCTCTACACCTACCTTACTGTCAACATTCTTTTTACAACTTCCTCACTACCAATATTTTTCTCCATAACTTACTCACTACCAAAAATTTTCTCTACAACTTCTTTATCACCAAAATAATCATTAAGACTATTACCAGTATCATGATGGCCATGACTATCATGATGGTCGTCATCTCTTCTATCACCCTGTTCAGGAAAAATATACAAAATGTTATCAAAATTATAGTAACAAGTAAAAATAACAAACCATCATAGTCATGAGAATACCTTTGAAGCATCGCATTCACCTGGAGCTTTACAAACCTTTTCAAATGAGAAAATCATTAACTGCTCCAATGACGAAACCTTGTTGTTTACCTAGAAAAGAAAAAGTGAAATCGAATAATAATTGAGAAGTCAGAACTGCTCAAAACCCAAATAGAAATAATGTATGTATTTTGTTGATTTCGCTTCTCAGAAGTTTCAGCTTATTGTTGCTTGAACTCAATTTATTGGGCTGTGGATTGGATTGTTTATAGGTTTGGATTTCAGCTTACTTTTGGGCTGCTTCTTAGCATTTTTTCCAGGTCGAGTGTTAAAATCATCAATATCATCTCTCGGATTAACTTCATGAAAAGCTCCAAATTCGATATCCATCTCATTTTTATCTTCATATATCGGGACAAAATCATGCAATTCAAGCCTTATTTGTTCAATATTTATTGGAAAAATGTTACCAAACACCAACTACAAATAAAAAAAAAGATACTTAGAAATCATGCAATTTAAAAAAAATAAAAGGCAACCAAACATTATTTGCAGGAACTACACATCATACAGGTAGTTGATATTATGTATATTAAAGGTATAAAAATATATCATAAATGTATAATTTATGTATATTGTTAGCATATGAAGTAAATTAATATTAGCATTGCATCAAATTTTTTAAAGTAAACAAAAATATTATTTACTTGCTCTCGACTTAAAAGAAAAAAAAAAATCTTTTCTCAACCTCTTAAATGTCACCTTCTTCTTTACAGTCTAGTTTAGTATGCGTGAACAAGATCTCTATCCGGTAAGCAAGATTTTAATGAGTATAAGGGCAACATTCATAAAACCAACACTAGAATGCCAAAGGCAAACCACCATATCAGTATATCTCTCTCCTATCTTATCCGTCATTGACTCCAACATAGCATTGAAAATCACTCTTTCCCAAGGGAATGTCTCAAAATCACCAGACTCAACCAATAGAAACTCATCCTTTGTTATGAACCAGCATTCGTAATAGAAAATAGGAAAGTGTGAATGAAATGCAATACTGCAATCTTTAATGCGTCCTCATCATATTTTCATATCTTTTTAAAGAAACAGTCAGTTAATAATTTCTTGGACACTTCGACATGTTTGGAAAGTACAATTGCATCAACTGACTCGACTGGACAAATTCATAATCCTTATTGGGATTGCCATTATACTTTAAATCTGTGATGATACTTGGTGATATTCACTTTAATCCATAACTCATCATCTTTTGCTGACACCACTTTCCTAAGCAATAGTGAATGAATAAGCTGACTCTGTATAAAAATTTCGAGCAACTCCACAAAATAACCAAAACATATTCTTCTAAACATCTCAAGCTGCTGATCATCCAAATTATCTTTCAAATGTTTCACTGTCACGATCCCGATTTTCCTCCGTAGGATGTCGTGATGGCACTTAATCTTTAAGACTAGGTAAGCCTAACATTCATGTAGAATATAACTGAAATAATAAAAAAAAGCCTCAATAACACAACCACTAATATGAAATAAACTCTGCAACTCAGCATTTACATTTTCTTAAAACCCTCTGAATATAAGTCACAAGCTCTATGAAATGAGTCGTGTTTTTCGTGGTTTTCCCATGTTACAACTTCCATACCAATTCGGTCGATCCAGAGTAATTGAATAACTCTATACATCAATTTCTATAAAAGGATAATGAAATAAAGAGATCTAGGGCAAGGGGGACTCTGAGACCTCCAGATGCCGGCAGGTATACCTTGAAGTCTCTGAAGCCGAGCTCTTGCTAGTGCTAGACTGGTAGAGGTACCTGGATCTGCACAAAAATATGTACAGAAGCGTAACATGTGTACACCACAACCTTACCCAGTAAGTACCAAGCCTAACCTCGGTAGAGTAGTGACAAGGTCAGGTTAAGGACCTACTGAAATAAATAAGAAACATGACGAATAATTTAACGGTGCAATAATTAACAATTGAAATGAAACAAGGAAGGAATATGCCAAAATTTCAACTGCACAAAATCAAGGCAAATAATGCATCACGGAAGAAAACAAGAAATGTTTAGATAAGGAAACAACCAACCAAACACAAGTGAATTAATAGAGGAAAACCAACAAGAGTCACCACTGACTCGTAGTCTCAAATTACAAAAACAATCCACAATCTTTCCTCATATCACCGCGGGAGCCTTACATTTAGTTCTAAAAATTATTTTTCCGAAATAGCTTCCCGCTTTTTAGCCCACCTTATCACACCACGTTGCTTCTAGTAGTTCCTCTACTAGCCACGCGTATCAAACCCACCTTATATCGCCGTATGCGTTTCAACCCCAAAATCTTAGCGTATCACAAATCGCACCTCAAGTTCCTAATATCACAACTTGCCCAAGAAAGCAACAATAATAGTATTTTTACAATAAAGAGCCCCCAGCACAACCACAATATACAAAGAGTCTCAACAATTACAACAGGAAGTGAGTAACTCAATAGAATAGTATTTCACAACGCTTTGCCTCAATGTGAATCATGGCCCTTATAACTCAATACTAGTTTCGTCAAAAAGATATTCCAAGAATAACAACTTCAATTAAAGAATTCAAAGTTAAATAATGAATAATGAATAGAGGAAACAAGAACTTCAACTAAGCATGTAGAGCAATTAACAAGTAAGAGACAAAACAAGTAGAGCATGTGAAAATATTCTAATAATGATGAATATAACATGATAAGATAACTCAATTAAGGCATGAAAGGAATCTACATAGCTAAAACCGGTATACTTCCACATTTAACCTGTGTATGCACTCGTCACCTTGAGTACACGGCTTTCACATATCACAATTATCACAAACCAACACCAATGCTAAGGGGTATTTTTTTCCACACAAGGTTAGACAATACACTTACCTCAAAACACGCTAACTCAATCCACTAGTAAGTCGTTCCCTCGATTATCCAATTCCGAACAACTCGAATCTAACCAAAACAACTTCATACCATAAATATAAACTATATGAAACTATTTCAAACAATAAAATCACGATCTTTGCAAAGAAATAAAAAGTCAACTCAAAAAGTTAACCTGGGACCGCATCTGGGAACCCGACCAAAATTATAAAATCCGAACACCCATTCGATAACGAGTCCAACCATATAAGAATTACTCAAATCTGACCTCAAATTTCTTTTCAAAACCCCAAATTTTAGCCTAAGAAGTTTCACAAATTTTTCTCCAAAGTTCCAACTCAAATCACTAATTAAATTATGAAATCAACAATAGATTTGTGTAATATAAGCAAAATCGATTTCGGATTTCTCACCGCCAATATTTTCCTTGAAAATCTCCCGAAAAATCGCCACAAACCAAGCTCTCTAGCACCAAAAATGGATTATGAAACTCAAACCCTCGAAGACCCCTTTTCTGCCTAGAGATTCCGCATCTGCGGCCTTTTAGTTGCACCTGCGGAAAAACCATCGCAGGTGCAGTTTCCTCTAAGGTCAGGGGATTCCGCTTCTTCGAACAAGAATTGCGCACCTACGAACGCACGCCTACAGAATATTTTTGCTTCTGCGATGCCAGGGCTGGCTAGCCCTTTCCGCTTCTGCGATGATTCTCTCGCACCCGCGATGACGCTCCTACGCGTAATTGTCCACACCTGTGGAACCAAATGGCCTAACCAACTCTCGCTTCTGTGGCTCACCTACAACCCAAAATGTGCAGGTGCGATTGCACCAGAAGCAGCAGTGCTTCAGCAATGCACTGTCCAAACTTGTTCCGGATTCAATCCGAATCACACCTGGGGCCCCCGGGACCCTGTCCGAACATGCCAAAAAGTTTCAAAACACATAATGGACCTACTCAAGGCCAAAAATCACATCAAACAACATCGACTCTACGAATCGCAACCCCAATTCAAGCCTATGAAACTATGGACTTCCGAATTTCGAAACTAATGTCGATTCATACTAAAACAACTCCGATTGACTTCTAATTTTGCACATAAGTCAAAAATGACATGAGGGACCCATTCCAACTTCAAAAATCAAAATCCTACCCCGATATTTATAAAGTCAACTCCCGATTAAACTTTCCAAATCTTCCAAACCTTCAACTTTCTAACTTTCACTAATTCACGCCGAAATGACCTACAGAACTCCAAATCAACATCCGAACACGCTCCAAAGTTCAAAATCACCATACAGAGCTATTGAAACCGTCAAAACTCCATACTCTAGAGTCGTCTACACAAAAGTCAAACTACGGTCAACTCTTTCAACTTAAAGCTCTAACTTAGAGACTAAGTATCCCGTTTCACTCCGAAACTCATACGAACCAAAACCAAACACCCCCGGCAAGTCACATAACCATAATACAACATAAAGGAGGCAATAAATATGGTATCGGGGCAAAAGTACTCAAAATGACTGGCCAAATTGTTACATTCTCCCCCTCTTAAAACAAACGTTCGTCCTCGAACGAGTATAGAGGTATACCTGAAGTGTGAAAAGATGAGGATAACGGCTACGCATAACATGTTCGGTCTCCTAAGTCACCTCCTCGATTGGTTGACCCCTTTACGGATCCTTTACTGAAGCAATATTCTTCGATCTCAAATTTTAGACTTGCTTGTCCAAAATGGCCACCGGCTCCTCAACATAAGACAAATCCTTGTCCAACTGGACTGAGCTGAAATCCAACACATGAGATGGATTATCGTGATACTTCCGGAGCATAGAAACATGGAATACTGGATGAACTGCAGTTAGACTAGGTGGCAGTGCAATCTTGTAGGCCACCTCTCCAATCCTCTCAAGAATCTCAAATTGTCTGATATACCTAGGACTCAACTTGACCTTCTTCCCAAAACCTCATAACACCCTTCATGGGCGAAGCCCGGAGCATGACCCACTCCCCAACTATGAGTGCAATATCGCAAACCTTCCAATCCACATAACTCTTCTGTCTAGATTGGGTTGTGTGAAGTCGATCTTGAATCAATTTAACATTTTCCAAAGCATCCTGAATCAAGTCAGTACCCAATAGCCTAGTCTCACCAGGCACAAACCAAGCTACCGGAGACCGACACCGCCTCCCATACAAGGCCTCATACGGAGCCATCCGAATGATCGACTGGTAGTTGTTGTTGTAGGCAAACTCCGCAAGTGACAAAAACTAAACCCAAGAACCCCCCCCCCCAAACTCCATCACATATGCACGGAGCATATCCTCCAATATCTGAATCGTGCGATTGGGTTGTCCGTCCATTTGAGGGTGAAATGATGTACTCAACTCAACCCGTGTTCCCAACTCTCACTGTATGGCCTTCCAGAATTGTGATGTCAACTGTGTACCTCGGTTAGAGATGATGGATACCGGCACGCCATGAAGCGAACAATCTCGCGAATATAAATCTGAGCCAGCTACTCTGAAGAATAAGTAGTCACCATCAAAAGGAAATGAGTCGACTTGGTCAACCTATCCACAATCACCCATGCTGCATTGAACCTTTTTTGAGTCCATGGGAGCCCAACAACAAAATCCATAGTAACCCGCTCCCATTTCCATTCCGGAATCTCTAGCCTCTGAGGAAATCCATTTGGCCGCTGATGCTCATACTTCACCTGCTAATAATTTAGGCACCAAGCTACATACTTCACTATGTCTTTCTGCACCCTTCTCCACCAATAGTGTTGCCTCAAGTCATGATATCTTAGCGGCACCCCGATGAATAGAGTATCGTGAACCGTGAGCCTCCTGAACAATCAACGCACGCAACCCATCTACATTGGGCACACATAGACTGCCCTGCATCTATAACACACCATCATCTCCGATAGTGGCCTCCTTGTCATAGCAGTGTTGAACCGTAACCTTGAGGACACGCAAATGGGGGTAGTCATACTGACGCTCTCTAATACGATCATAAAAAGAAGATCAGGAAACCACACAAGCCAAAATTGGACTCGGCTCTGAAATATTCAATCTAAAAACTGGTTGGCCAAGGCCTGAACATCCAAGGCTAATGGCCTCCCCACTGCCAGATATGCTAAACTGCCCAAGCTCTCCGTCTTCCGACTCAAGGCATCGGCCACCATATTAGCCTTCCCGGGATGATATAGAATGGTGATATCATAGTCCTTAAGAAACTCTAAACACCTCTGTTAATGCAAATTAAGATCCTTCTATTTGAACATATGCAGTAAACTCAATTGGTCGGTATAGACCTCACAAGGGACACCGTATAAATAGTGTCTCCAAATCTTTAAGGCATCAACAATAGCTGCTAACTCAAGGTCGTGGACAAGATAGTTCTTCTTATGCACCTTCAACTGTCTAGATGTGTAGGCAATCACCCTACCATCTTACATCAACACCGCGTCGAGGCCAACACGTGACGTATCCCAGTACACCATGTAAGAACTCGATCCCGAAGGCAGCACTAACACTAGGGATGTAGTTAAAGCAGTCTTGAGTTTTTGAAAGCTCTCCTCGCACTCCTCGGTCCACTTGAACGGAGCACCCTTTTGGGTCAATCTGGTCATAGGTGCAACAATAGATGAGAAACCCTCTACGAATCGACAGTAATATCTTACCAAACAAAGAAAACTCCGGATCTCAGCAGCTAAAGATGATTTGGGCCAACTCTACACTACTTCAATCTTCTTCAGATCTACCTTGATCCCTTCGCTCAACACTACATGACCCAAAAATGCCATCGAATCAAGCCAGAACTCACACTTTGAAAATTTTGCATACAACTTCTTTTCTCTCAGGGTCTGGAGCATGGTCCTTAGGTGTTGTTCATGATCCTCCCTGCTCCGGGACTTTACCAAGATGTCGTTAATAAACACAATGATGAATGAGTCAAGATAGGGCTGGAATTATAGTGTTCATCAGGTGCATGAATGTTGATGGGGGTGTTGGTCAGTCCAAATGACATCACAAGGAACTCGTAATGACCATACGAAGTCCTGAAGGCATTTTTCAAAATATTTGGCTCCCAAAACTTCAATATATGATAGCTTGACCGCAAATACCGCAAATCAATCTTTGATAACATTCTAGCACCTTGTAACTGATCAAATAGGTCATCAATGCGTGGCAATAGATACCTGTTCTTCACTGTAACCTTGTTAAACTATCAATAATCAATACACATGCACATAGAACCATCTTTCTTCTTTACAAACAAGACGGGAGCACCCCAAGGTGACACACTAGGTCGAATGAAACCCTATTCAAGAAACTCTTGCAACTGCTCATTTAACTCCTTCAACTCTATCGTGGCTATACAATGTGGTGGAATAGAAATTGGCTGAGTGCCTGGCAATAAATCAATACCAAAATCGATATCCGTATCAAGTGTCATTCCCGGAAATTCTATCAGAAATATGTCTAGGTAATCCCTTACTACTAGAACTGACTCAACCGTAAGAGCATCAACACTGACATCCCTCACAAAGGCTAGATATGCCTCACACCCTTTCCCTGTCACACCTCTTTTTTCACCCGCGCCGCCTCAAAGGGGCGCGGAAGGGAGTTTTTTCCAATTAAAGGACAATCAAAACGGGATTTATTTATTTATTTCAGAGTCGCCACTTGGGAGATTTATGGTGTCCTGGTTCCGGTGGAGAGAACAGGCAGCCAGAGTTGATCCTCCAATGAGGGAAAACAAAATGGTGGACTATTTTCTGCAAACTCTAGAGCCAACGTACTTTGGTCACTTGGTGACGTCAGTTGGCAAATCCTTCAATGAAGTAGTGAAAATGGGAGTTATGATAGAAGAGGGACTTAAGTCCAATAAGATCCTGAGTTACTCGGCAATCAAGGAAATGACTCAGGCCATTCAGAGCGGCACGGAAGGTGCGCTTGGAAAGAAAAAGAGAGAAAGCGACCGTGCTAGAACCACGGAACTCGGAAATGCCTAACACCTTCTCTCGAGTTAACAGAATTCCTTATCCGGATTTCTGGCGCGCAAACTGTTAAATAGAGTCAATATTTTCCTCGATTCGGGATTCAACCGGTGACTTGGGACACCATAAATCTCCCAAGTGGCGACTCTGAAATAAATAAATAAATCCTGTTTCGATTGTCCTTTAATTGGAAAAAACTCCCTTCCGCGCCCCTTTGAGGCGGCGCGGGCAAAAAAGGAGGTGTGACAGCTCTGGCGACTCTGCTGGGGATAAAGAGAACCGCTGGTTCATGGTTAGAAATTCGAGCTTAGATAAATTGTTATATTTAGTTTTATCTGATTTTGTTACATATTTGAGCCCAATGTGCTAAATGTTGCTTTTACCGTTTTGATATTATCTGAATTGTATATAAATTGTGCCGAAACCCTTCTCTTCTTACCTCCGGGGATGTGCTTACTGGTTGAGACTCCCTATTCTGTTAGTGTCATACCCTGAAATAAAAGAGGCTCGGAAAGTTTCTAAGTCGGCTGGCCTTTTGGTCCCGGAAAGGAGCTCCTTTCTCAACTCGAGTTGTCCTCTCGGGTACACTGTCTAGAACATATACCCAGGTTAAACCTAATATAACAAAACCTCATGCCGGATGGGCGTATGAAGCCAAAATATCCTATTCGAGGGTGGATGAACCCAAAATATCCTATTCGAGGGTGGATGAACCCAAAATATCCTATTCGAGGGCGGATAGACCCATCATATCCTATTCGAGGGCGGATAGACCCATAATATCCTTTTCGAGGGTGGATGAACCCAAAATATCTTATTCGAGGGCGGATAGACCCATCATATCCTATTCGAGGGCGGATAGACCCATAAAAGTCTTGTTTACAAGTTTAGTTTATGTTGGGCGAACTACGCCAGTTTGATTCTCACAGGGCGTGAGATACGTAGGCAACCCTCATCGGTCCAACCTTCCCTTTTGCAAAAATAGCCGTAAAAAAATGTGTCAAAAACTTTAATTTTAGACATAAATAAATTGGGTGATGACCGTTTTTGTCAAAAATAGCCGAATGTTCCCAAAAGGGACGCCGGAAGGCTGACTATCCTAAATTATCCTATAAAACTAAATTAACTTATAAAAGTGTTAATTAATTATTAATAACAATTAAAACACAATTAAATAGCAATTACGATAAAATCACACAATTTGGACATTTAATGCTAAAAATGCAAACAATGCATATTTTTGTAATTTTCATCCTTGTAAAACAAACTTAATTACTTCTAATTGTAAAATTATATCCTAAATGAAAATGCGGCATATTTTTGTATGTTTTATTAATTTAACAAATAAACATGCATGGACAAATACAAATAATTATCCAAAAATACCACGAAAATTCTCAAAATTGTACACAAAGGAAAATTGTTTTATTTTGAATTTTTTGGGAGTAATTCTCTCATAGGGAGAAAATCACGTGCTTACATTCCCAACCATCCTTTGTGCCTTAAGGAAAGACACCATCCTTCTAGGAACATAATCTAAGATACCCCTCCACTCCAACTGCGGAAAACTTGGCATAGCCAACATCATCTTCATGGCATAACAATTAAGAATAGCATGATAGGGCGACAACCAGTTCATGCCCAAAATAATATCAAAATCTACCATACCGAGTAACAATAGATTGGCTCTAGTATCAGACCCACCAAAAACAACTAAACACGACCGGTACACACGGTCACCAATAATAAAATCTCCCACAGGCGTGGATACATAAATAGGAGAACTCAAAGAATCATGAGATATTTCCAAATACGGAGAAAAGTAAGATGATAAATAAGAATAAGTGGAGCATGGATCAAACATAGTGATGTATCTCTATGACAAACCAGAACAATACCTGTGATGATTGAGTCTGATGCAACTACCTTAGCCCTAGTCGGAAGAGCATAACACCTAGTCTGGCCTCCCCTTCTAGGGTGACCTGTACCTGCTCGACCTCCACCTCTAGCTGGTTGGGCGGGTGGAGTGGCAACTGGTGTAGTAACCACGGCCTAAGATGCATGAGGACCCTGTGGAATACGTGGGGCATGAGTAATCTATGGAGGTGCACCCCTCCTGAGTATGGGTCAGTCCCTCACTATATTATGAGTGTCACCACACTTAAAACAAGCTCTTGGAGGACATGGTTGCTAAGACTGACTTGGGCCTGGTCAGGTAGACTGACCGCTTGTTTTGAAAAACTTTATGGTTGATTTCAGTCCAGGACTACTGCATTTGGCTACCAAAGAAGCAGTGATGGTGTCAGAATCGACATCGGGAGTTTGGACCTTGTTCAAGGATGGAGCTTCCAATGTGAAAAGGTCCGAGAGTTTACATCTCTCATTTTCGTACGTTAAAAGTTTCATCTTCAGTTAATTGACGTAGTCTCGGGGATGATATTATCTTGAGGTTTACGTACTTATGCTATTTATAACAAGCGATAAGTAAGTGTCATGAAGGATAAAGGGTACACAAATTAAAAAAAATGAGTTTCGTTGAAGGTGGTCGATTTGGAATAAAAATACGGACCGAGCGATAATACTCGATAATTATGGACTAGTATCATGCAAGGTACCATATGACCACGGTAGTATGATGTATAAAGTATATTAAAAATAAATAGAATTTTAAGTAATTTGAGATAATTTTTAATTATGCGGTAATTGGTTAATTACCGGGTAATGAAACATTATCTAATTACCTAATAAATGGATAAAGATTACTAATTCCCACCCCACCCCTCTAAAAACGTGGCAACTAGCCACAACCTAAGATAAGTGACTCTTTAGTCTTCTTGGATAGGTGGCAACTAGGTTAGTAAATAAAGAGACACATCATATTTTATGTTCCTTGTACAAATCCTTACAATCCAAAGAAAGTTAGCTATTTCAAAAGCTTTCAACAATCAGACCCTTTGGAACTTTACAAGTCAAAGTTATTAGCATTTTGCCATCCAAAACAAATGTTAGCCTTCTTAACATTTCCTGGAAAACATTGGCCATTTTCAAGCTTTAAACAATGTGACGACCCGGCCGGTCGTCCTAAGAATTAATGCCCCAATCCCCTATTAACTGCTTTCCCCGAGTTTATTTTTGCTATTTTGATTTGCCGGGACGTTTGGTTTTGAGTTCGAGAAGTTTTGGGACACTTAGTCTCTAAATGAGAGCTTAAGTGTTGGAAAGTTGACCGTGAAATGGAAATCCGATGGTTCTGTTAGCTCCGTTAGGTGATTTCGGGCTTAGGGGCGTATTCGGATTGTGTTTTGGAGGTCCGTAGCTAATTTAGGCTTAAAATGCCAAAAGTTGAATTTTTGAAGTTTCCGGTCCAATTATGAGATTTTGATCCGAGGGTCAAAATGGAATTACGGAAGTTGGAGTATCTCTGTAGTGTTGAATGTGACGTGTGTGCAAAATTTCAGGTCATTTGGACAAGGTTTGATAGACTTTCTGATCGAAAGAGTGTTTTTAGAGTTTTTGGAATTCTTAGGATTGAATCCGATGAAAAATAGGGTTTTGATATTGTTTTGAGCATTCCAAAGGTTGGAACAAGTTTGAATGATGTTTTAGGATTGGTTGGCACGTTTAGTTGAGGTCTCGAGGGCCTCGGGTGTGTTTCGGATGCTCAATGGACCATTTTTGGACTTGGAAAGATTGCAGATTTTCTGCTGTTATGTTGCAGAGAAAACCTTCATCGCGTTCGTGAGGGGATCTCGCGTTCGTGTAGAGCATCTAGGTGAAGCAGCTGAAATGGGATTTGCGTTCGCAATGATGTCCCGCGTTCGCGAAGGTAAGGACCCGTTGGTCTTCGCATTCGCGACATGGTCCTCGCGTTCGCATAGGGTTTGCCCGTGTAAGCTATGCGTTTGCGAGTGGACCTCGTGTTCATGAAACAGGAATTTGGCCAGTAAGACTTTTGTGCGTCACGTTTGCAATAGTAGCCTCACGTTCACGCAGAAGGAATTACCTGGGCAGATATAAGATTTCAAAATCGAGGGTTTAGTCATTTTTATCAAAACTTAAGCTTGGGAGCTTGGATTTGAGCGAGATTTTGAGGGATTTTCAGAGATATCGATTGGGTAACGATTCTACTCCTTTTTGCTTGTAACCCATTAATCTAAACATGAATTTATCATTTAATTTCGAAATTTGTATGAAAATTGGGGAAAAGTTCTTAGACCAAGAAATTGAGTTTTGATTGGGGATTTGACATCGGATTTGGATAATTTTGGTATGGTTAGACTCGTGAAAGTTTGAGGATTCTGAATCTATAAATTTTACCCAATTCCGAGACGTGGGCCCAAGGGGAATTTTGGTTATTTTACATAATTTCGCGTATTAGCTTAGACTTTAATTGTAGAATCAGTTACTTGAAGTGTTATTTATATTATGAAATTGAATTGAATAGATTTGGGCCGTTTGGAGTCGAATACTCGCGGCAAGAGCATGGTTTCAGATTGATTTTTGAGCCGGTTCGAGTTAGGTGGCTTGTCTAACTTTGTGTGGGGGACCTTCCCCTTAGGATTGATATATTTGGTAATTGAAATGCCTTGTACGTGAGGTAACGAGTGTGTACTTGTGCTAATTGTTGGAAATCTAGTTTTCTTTAAGTAATTATTACCATGATTCCTTTCCTGTTTCTATTACTTGCACTATCAAGCCTGTTGTTAGCTTAGGAAAGCATGTCTAAGTGACTTAATTGCTCTATTTGTTCAACCTGCCTTACTTGAATTCTGTGCAGCATGCTAGGCTAGAATTTCTTGTTGCCTTCATATGAAATATTGCCATTTCTATATATTTTCCTGTTGCTGCTGTGTATTTATTTTGGGATTACGGATGTGGGATTCCGATAGCTCCCCCTTGTCTTTTTATCTTGGGACTACGGATGTGGGATTCCGGTAGCTCCCCTTTGTTTGTTTATTTTGGGACTACGGATGTGGGATTCCGGTAGATCCCCCTGCATAGTTATATGGAACTACGGGAATGCACCTGGTAGATTCCCCCAGTACTGGGTATTTATATTTGGGACTACAGAACAGGATTCCGATAGATCCCCGCGCACTATGAGTTGGACTACAGGACGGGATCCTGGGAGATCCATTGGATATGTACATATGGGACAACAGGACTATATCATGGGAGATCCCCGATTGTTATGATTGGTGCTGAGCTATATTTGCTTTCCGTGTTTTCCTTGTTTCTGTATAGTTGTTGTTGTCCTGTACATCCTGTGTTATTTCATTGTTGTACTTATTTATATTGTTCTGTTCTATACTGTTGACCTTATTATTTTATTTAACCTCAGTAGGGCCCTGATCTTTCTCGTCACTACCCAACCGAGGTTAGGCTTGGCACTTACTGAGTACCGTTGTGGTGTACTCATGCCCCTTCTGCGCATGTTTTTCATGTGCAGATCCAGGTACCGCTACTCAGGCCTATCATTCTTGAGGAGGCGAATGCTCTAGAGACTTCGAGGTACATCTGCTGCATTCGCAGACCGAGAAGTCCCTTTCTATTCCTGCTTTTAGTATTTAGCCCTTCTGTACTTTCCTGTTCTTATTAGACATTCTGGAGTTAGAACTATGTAGTATTGATCTTAGCTTGTGATTCGTGGATTTCCGGGTCTTAGACTGCCCATACTGGCTGACTTCCTACTCAAGGCATCAGCCACCACATTGGCCTTTCCGGGGTGATATAAGATAGTGATATCATAATCTTTCAACAAATACAACCACCTCCTCTACCTCAAATTCAACTCCTTTTGCTTGAACAAATACTAAAGACTCTTATGATCCGTGAACACCTCACATACCACACCATACAGGTAATGCCTCCAAATCTTCAATGTGTGAACAATGGCTGCCAACTCCAAATCATGCATTGGATAGTTCTTCTCATGAACCTTCAACTGCCTCGAAGCATAGGCAATGACCTTGCCATCCTGCATCAACACTGCACCAAGTCCAATGCGAGATGCATCACAATAAATGGTGTAAGGCCCTGAACTTGTGGGCAAAACTAACACCGGCGCCATAGTCAGGGCTGTCTTGAGCCTCTGAAAGCTTGCCTCACACTCGTCCGACCATCTGAATTGGGCACCCTTCTGGGTCAACCTGGTCATCGGGGCTGCAACAGATGAGAACCCCTCCACGAACCGACGATAGTAGCCTGTCAATCCCAAGAAACTCCAAATCTCTGTAGTTGATACTGGTCTAGGCTAGTTCTTAACTGCCTTAATCTTCTTTGGATCAACCTGAATACCCTCTGCTGATACAATGTGACCCAGGAATGCCACTGAACTCAACCAGAACTCACACTTCGAGAACTTAGCATATAACTGACTATCCTTCAGAGTCTGAAGAACCACTCTGAGGTGTTGCTCGTGCTCATCCTGGCTGCGGGAATATATCAGGATATCATCAATAAAGACTATCACGAACAAGTCCAAATAAGGCCTAAACACTCGGTTCATCAACTCCATAAATGCTGCTGGGGCATTGGTCAACCCGAATGACATAACCAAGAACTCATAATGCCCGTACCGAGTGTGGAAAGCTGTTTTAGGGACATCGGATGCCCTAATTCTCAACTGGTGGTAGCCAGATCTCAAGTCAATCTTTGAAAATACCTTGGAACCCTGAAGCTGATCGAACAAATCATCAATCCTCGGCAGTGGATACTTATTCTTAATTGTAACCTTGTTCAATTGCCGGTAATCAATGCACATTCTCATCGAACCATCCTTTTTCTTTACAAACAAAACTGGCGCACCCCAAGGCGAAACGTTGGGTCTAATGAAACCCTTCTCAAGCAAATCCTACAACTGTTCCTTTAACTCTTTTAACTCCAGCGGGGCCATACGATATGGCGGAATAGAAATGGGTTGAGTTCCCGGAGCCAGATCAATGCAAAAATCAATATCCTGGTGGGGTGGCATCCCCAGAAGGTCTGAAGGGAATACCTTAGGAAACTCATGAACCACGGGCACAGAATCAATATAGGGAACCTCAGCACCGAAGTCACGAACAGAAGCCAAATATGCCAAACACCCCTTCTCGACCATGCGTCGAGCCTTCACATACGAAATAACACTCCGGGTAGTATGACCAGGAGTCCCTCTCCACTCTAAATGGGGCAAACCCAGTAAGGCTAAGGTCACGGTCTTGGCATGACAATCCAAGATAGCATGGTACGGGGATAACCAATCCATTCCCAATATAACATCGAAGTCGACCATGTCTAAAAGCAACAAATCAACACGGGTCTCAAGACCCCCAAACACTACAATACAAGAACGATGAACTCGGTCGACCACAATAGAATCACCCACCGGTGTAGACACATAAACATGAATACTCAATGAATTACTAGGCATGACCAAGTACGGGGCAAAATAAGATGACATGTACAAATACATAGACCCTGAATCAAATAGCACTAAAGCATCTCTATCACAAACCAGTATAGTACCTGTAATGACTGCATCTGAAGACTCAACCTCGGTCCTGGCTGGAAGTGCATAACATCGGGGCTGGGCCCCACCACCCTGAACTGCCTCTCTGGTATGGCCTGCTGCTAGTTGGCCTCCACCTCTGGCGGCTTGAGCTCCACCTCTAGGACCTCTACCTCCACCTCTAACACCTCTGCCCCCGCCTCTAGCTAACTGGGCAGGCTGTGGGACATCTGGTGCCTGTACCATAGTACGAGAACCCTGATGCGGAGAACTGCTCGAAGCTCGAGGGCAATACCTAGAAATGTGCCTCGTGTCACCACAAGTAAAACAAGCTCTTGGTTGCTGGGGCTAACGACCCTGGAAACTTTGAAGCGGTGGTGCACTGATAGGTGTTGATGGTGCACTGTAAGGTTGCTGATCAGAATAGTGCGTTTGAGAACCACGACCACCTGAAATACCATGGGAGACCTAAAGAGCTGACTGAAAGGGCCTAGGAGGATAGCCTCTACCATATGAATCTCTACCTCCAGACGAGGTACCGCTGAATCTATCTAAATGACGGGGCTGCTTATCCGACCCATGACCACCTCCATGTGACAGAACCATCTCAACTCTGCAGGCCACATTGGCCGCCTCCTGAAATGTAATCTCACTCCCAGCCTCCTTGGCCATCTGAAGATGAATCGGCTGAATAAGACCATCAATAAACCTCCCCACCCTCTCTCTCTCGGTGGTAAGAATGACAAGAGCATGGCGAGCTAGATCGATGAACCTGGTCTCATACTGAGTGACCGTCATGGAACCCTGCTGAAGGCACTCAAACTGCCTCTGATAGGCTTCCTTCTACGTCATGGGGAGAAACTTCTCCAGAAACAACACTGAAAACTGCTCCCATGTCAAAGATGGCGATCCGGCTGGTCTCGCTAAGCAATAATCCCTCCACCAAGTCTTGGCGGATCCAGATAAGCGAAATGCAGCAAAATTGACCTCATTGGTCTCAACAATGCCCATGTTCCTGAGAACCTCATGGCAGCTATATAGGAAATCCTGGGAATCCTCAGAAGGAGCTCCGCTAAAAGTAGTAGTGAAGAGCTTGGTGAATCTGTCCAGTCTCCACAAAGCATCGGCAGACATAGCTGCTCCATCGCGGTCTGAGCCACTACACCCGGCTGAATTTCCACCACTGGATGAACCGCTGGAACCTGAATCTAGGGAGCTACCTGCTCCGGAGTGCGTATAGCAGGAGTTTGAGCCCCTCCTCCAGCCTGAGAAGTGGCTGGTGCTACATGAAGCAAACTTGCTCGGGTGACACTCTCCATAAGGCCCACCAATCGAACCAGAGCATCCTGAAGAACTGGGGTAGTGATATACCCCTCTGGGACATGAGCTGGGCCCACTGGAACTGTTGGGGCTGGAACCTCCTCCTCAAAATCAACCTGAGGCTCCGCCACTGGTGTCGCTGCTCGGGGCTGAGCTCTGCCCCTACCTCAGCCTCTAGCACGGTCTCGACCTCACCCTCTGCCCCTAGTGGGAGCTTCTGTAGGGGGCTCGGGCTGCTGAGCAGTAGATGAGGAAGCGCGTGTTCTCACCATCTGCGAAGAACAAAGTAGAAGTTCAAATAGCATTTGAGGAACAAATCCACACGACAAGAAAGAACAAAAGTGAAGTTTTCCTAACTCGGTAACCTCTGGGGGATAAATACAGACATCTCTGTACCGATCCCTCAGACTTTACTGAGCTTGTCCGTGAGTTGTGAGACCTATGTAACCTAGAGCTCTGATACCAATTTGTCACGACCCGGATTTCCCACCCTCGGGAGTCGTGATGGCGCCTACTAATGAGAGCTAGGCAAGCCAATCCTTAACTGCTTACATCGTTAACAATTACTTCTTTTAACAATTATCGGCGACGACATGAAAGAAACGGAATTAAATAAATATGCGAAAGACTTAAATTTAAAGAAAACTGAACAATAATGCGAGAATCAACATATGCCTCTACCCAAGAACTGGTGTCACATTACTCACGAACGTCTAAGAGTGCTAAATACAACCGTTTGAAAGAAAATATAAATTGTTTGTCTCGAATATATGAGATAACAGACGGAAATAAAATATAGAGGAGATGTCGGGCCTGCGAACGCCTGCAAGGCTACCTCAGTGTCTCACTGGACTGAAGGCTGGCTCTCACGCTACTGCTGCTGTCCAAAACCTGGATTTGTGCAAAAGAGCACAAAGCGTAGTATCATTACAACCGGCCCCATGTGCTGGTAAGTGTCTAGCCTAACCCCGGAGAGGTAGTGACGAGGCTAGGACCAGACTCCAGATAAACCTGTACAGTTATATAATATATGGCGGAAAAGTAAACAAGTAATAAGCAGTTAAAGCTGGGGAAGGGGAACATGCTTCGGGGATAGCAGTTAAAAGAAATAACAGGGAATAATAAGGAAGCTAGCACTATAACTTCTATCACAAATGAAGAAAATAAAGGCAACTTTCACTTTCAGTTTCCTCTTGTTGCAGGCGTGCAACCCGATCCCATTTCTCATATCTCGTGGTAGGCATACCACCCGCTCCCATTTCATTCTATCTCGTGGTAGGCATACCACCCGCTCCCATTTCATAATATCCTGTGGTAGGCGTACCACCCGCTCTCATTTCATAATATCTTGTGGTAGGCGTACCACCCGCTCCCATTTCATAATATCTTGTGGTAGGCGTATCACCCGCTCCCATTTCATAATATCTTGTGGTAGGCGTACTACCCGCTCCCATTTTATTATATCTTGTGGTAGGTGTACCACCCGCTCCCATTTCATAATATCTTGTGGTAGGCGTACCACCCACTCCCATTTCATAATATCTTGTGGTAGGCGTACCACCTGCTCCCATTTCATCAATCTTGTGGTAGGTGTACCACCCGCTCCCATTTCATAATATCACACAATCACAAGAAATCCCGGCAAGGGAACACAAGTAATATAATAACTTCCCGGCAAGGGAACAAGGATATCGAAATAGTCATCCCGGCAAGGGAGAATCAGCTATAACCAATCTCACTTTGCTAGTACTCAGTTCAATTAATGGAAATACTTAATCATAGAGGATCATTAATTAAAGTATACAGGGTGTCATTCAAAAACACAACAACTTTCAAGTTAAGACTCACGGTCATGCTTGACATCAATGTATAGATACTCGTCAATATGCCTATATGTCGTACTCAACAAGAAGCAAGTAACAAATATGACTCAACTCCTAATCTCTCAAGCTAGGGTTAAACCAAACACTTACCTCGATGCCTTGAACACCACTCAAGTCTCAATTATAGCTTTACCTCTTGATTCCACCACCAATCCGCTCGAATCTAGTCATAAGTTACTTAATCACATTAATAAATGCTAACTGAATCAACCCCAATGCATGAAAATGAGTTTTCCAAAGTTTTACCCAAAAGTCAAAATTCACCCGCGGGCCCACGTGGTCGCAACCCGAGGTTCGGACCAAAATTCGATTACTCATTCCCCCACAAATTCAAATATATGATTTGTTTTGAAATCGGGCCTCAAATTGAGGTCCAAATTCCTAATTTTAGAAAAACCTAGGTTCTACCCACATCACCCAATTTCCCCATGAAAATCTTTGATTTGAAGTTGAAATCATGTTAAAAGATGTTAAGAAGTGAAGAAAATAAGTTAGAAATCACTTACCAATCGTTTCGGAGAAGAAAAGTTGTTTGGAAAATCGCCTCTTATGTTTTGGGTTTTGAAAAGTGTAAAATAACTGAAATTCGCGTGTATTTATACCCCTCTGAAGTTCCCACCGCGGACCGCGCAAGAAGGACCACGGCCGCGTAGGCTCCCTGAAAACCTGCGGATCATTGCCCCGTGCGGACCGCACCAAGCCGGCCGCGGCCACACAGCACCCACCGTGACCGCTCAAGGCGACCGCGACCGCACTGGCCCCTCCGGGGCCGCACGTGATTGCTCGCGGACCGCGCAAGAGGGTTCAGAGACCTGTCAAAATTCCTAAACCTGCAACATCTGATCTTCTAAAACCTAAGGCATCCCGGAACCTACTAAAAACTCACCCAATCCCTCGAAACTCTAAACCAAGCATGCACACTACCTCAAAAACACCCTACGAACATATTCGTGTGATCACATCACCAATATAACATCATGAACATCGAATTGAGCCTCAAGATCCATGAAATTTCTCAGATTTCCTTTTAAACATCAATTTTTTCAATTTGGGTCCGGATCACGTCAAACGACGTCCGTTTTTTACAAAACTTTACAGGAGTGATTCGAAACATATATAAGACTCGTACCGGGCACCAGAACCAAAATATGGGCCCGATACCATTGCTTTCTAATCAGATTTCATTTCCATTTTCTTTAAACATTTTCAGAGAACAATTTCACTTAAAAATTTATAACTTGGGCTGGGGACCTCGGAATTCGATTCCGGGCATACGCCCGAGTCCCATATTTTCCTACGGACCCTCCGGGATCGTCAAATCACGGGTCCGGGTCCGTTTACCTAAAATATTGACCGAAGTCAAATTTATTCATTTCGAGGTCAAAACTTAGCAATTTTCACAAGATTTCACATTTAAGCTTTCCGGCTACGCGCTCCGACTGCGCACACAAATCGAGACAACTCTAAATGAGGTTTTCAGGGCCTCGGAGACACAGATTTCAATTAGAAACAGGTGATGACCCTTTTGGGTCGTCACAATTGTACTTTTACAAAGCACAAAACCCAAAAACTTCAGATCAAAACTTATAGAACATATTGTGTCGAGTAATTCATTGTCATCAAATACTATACTATACTATACTATACTATACTATACTATACTATACTATACTATACTATACTATACTATACTATACTATACTATACTATACTATACTATACTATACTATACTATACTATACTATACTATACTATACTATACTATACTATACTATACTATACTATACTATACTATACTATACTATACTATACTATACTATACTATACTATACTATACTATACTATACTATACTATACTATACTATACTATACTATACTATACTATACTATACTATACTATACTATACTTTTTTAGAAATAGCGACCAACTTTGGTCGCTATTTTGGTCAAATAGTCAAACATAGCTACCAACGTTGGTCGCTTTTTTGTAAATCCAGACTCAAAAACGGGTTTCCCCCTCCCATTCTCTTATTTTCTTCCCAAAATTTTCCCAAATTCTCTCTCAACACATTCCCCACCCCTTTTCTATTTCCCTCACACAAATCAATCCCCCCACCCCGCGCCACCACTGTGACTGCCTGAGCCACCGCCGGAGCCGTCGCTGCCGCCGCTGTCGCTGCCCCTTTCTCTCCTTCTCCACCTAAAAAAAACTAGGCTTGAATTATAACCTTGAATCTTTGTTATTTCTAGTTTTTGCTTCAATTATTTCAATATTGTAGTTTAAGGATATGAATTAGTGTTTAAATTCTTTGAACATTGTATTTTATTGAGGATTAGGGTTTAGGTCTTGTTTTAGTTAGCTTTGTTAATTAATTTTATTAACTAATTAGTTTAATTAGTATTGAATTTAGTTTAGTTAGATTTGAATTATACTTTGTATTGTCTTGATAGTTTAGTTAGAATCTAGGGTTTAGTTTATGTATTGGAATTTTAGTTTATAAATTGAAATTATTGTGTATGAATTGAACTTTTAGGATATGAATTGAACTTTTAGGATATGAATTGAAATTTTTGTGTATGAATTGAACTTTTGAGATATGAGTTGAACCTTTAGGATATGAATTGGACTTTTAGTTTATGTATTGGAATTTTAGTTTATAAATTGAAATTTTAGGATATGAATTGAACTTTTGTGGATATGAGTTGAACCTTTAGTATATGAATTGAACCTTTAGGATATGAATTGAAATTTTTGTGTATGAATTGAACTTTTGTGGATATGAGTTGAACATTTAGGGTATGAATTGAACCTTTAGGATATGAATTGGACTTTTAGTTTATGAATTGGACTTTTAGTTTATGTATTAGAATTTTAGTTTATAAATTGAAATTTTAGGATATGAATTGAACTTTTGTGGATATGAGTTGAAACTTTAGGATATGAATTGAAATTTTTGTGTATGAATTGAACTTTTGTGGATATGAGTTGAATCTTTAGGATATGAATTGAACCTTTAGGATATGAATTGCAATTTTTGTGTATGAATTGAACTTTTGTGGATATGAGTTGAACCTTTAGGATATGAATTGAACCTTTAGGATATGAATTGGACTTTTAGTTTATGTATTGAAATTTTAGTTTATAAATTTAAATTTTAGGATATGAATTGAACTTTTGTGGATATGAGTTGAACCTTTAGGATATGAATTGAAATTTTTGTGTATGAATTGAACTTTTAGGATATGAATTGAGCCTTTAGGATATGAATTGAACTTTTAGTTTATGTATTGGAATTTTAGTTTATAAATTGTAATTTTAGGATATTAATTGAACTTTTGTGGATATGAGTTGAACCTTTAGGATATGAATTGAACCTTTAGGATATGAATTGAAATTTTTGTGTATGAATTGAACTTTTAGGATATGAATTGAGCCTTTAGGATATGAATTGGACTTTTAGTTTATGTATTGGAATTTTAGTTTATAAATTAAAATTTTAGGATATGAATTGATGCCAATGAAGCAAGATGAGCTATTCAATGAGACTCGTATTGTAAAGAAAAAGAAAGAGACTGATCCAGAAAGGTGGGTCGAGGGCCGAGCCTCGACTATACATGTAAGTTTTTTATTTTTCATTAAGTATTTTGATATACTTTTGTATAAATTTTGAAATACTAATTCAATGTAATTTTTCTTATAGGTTCGCTTCACAGCTGACGTGGAGGAATTCAAAGGCAGTCAGCCACCTAATGAGTCGGGCGAGGCCATCCAACTTTCGGACGAGGATGCTGAAAGAACACTCCTTGAGTACTTTATATACTTTGAACTAGACAATAGAACCAATTTTCGAATGGGCTTGTAATAAGCGTTAACTGAGTTTTGTTAGCTTAATGTGTTAGTTGTATTGAACTTTATACTTTGTTGGTTTTAATGTTGTTGTTGTTGTTGTGGTGGTGGTGGTGTTGTTGTTGTTGTTGTTGGTATTGTTGTTGTTGTTGCTTGTAATAGGGAATTTGGTATGCTGACAGGTGGTGTAGCTGCCAAAACAGGCAATTTCTGCCAAAATTATACCCAAAAAAGCGACCAACTTTGGTCGCTTTTCTTATTAAAAAAAATATTTTCTGGGCAATAGCGACCAAGTTTGGTCGCTAATTAACCCAGATTTCTTAAAAAGCGACCAACTTTAGTCGCTATTCTATTAAAAAAAATAATTTCGTAAAAATATATTTAAAAATAATTATATTCTTGCAATTAGCGACCAATTATGGTCGCTTATGTTTAAAAAAATTAAAAAAAAAAAAAAGCGACCAACTTTGGTCGCTATTTTCCAGATTTTAAAATATAATATTTGGTTTATAGACCAAAGTTGGTCGCTATATTTTGATTAATAATAAATAAATAAATAACGTAATTTAAATATAGAGACCAACTTTGGTCGCTAAATTTATATTATTAAAATACTAAAGCGACCAAAGTTGGTCTCTATATTTAAAACCCGAAATATTTGGTCCTTTTACCTTAGAGACCAAAGTTGGTCGCTAATTAGCGACCAACTTTGGTCTCTAAGGTAAAGCGACCAACAAAATAGCGACCAAGCCAGTTTGGACGCTTTTTGGTCGCTTTTTGACCTGTAAGCTACCAACTTTGGTCGTTTTTTTCCGGATTTCTAGTAGTGCAATAACATTTTATTTCTTGCTTATGAATATTGTTATTATTGCCTTCGGAAGCTGTGCTCCCCGAACCAAGCTATCTGCTGTCTTATCTCGATTTCAATGCTAAGTCCTTCATTCTTATTTAAGTTATTTATCATTTTGGGATCAAATCGATTTGCTTGTCTGTAAACCACGTATAAATTCAACTGTACCGTTTTACGGCTAAACACATTCCATGATAAATTTAGTGAACTTCAAAACAATCTTATCTTCTCAATGTAAATATGTAATTGCTCTTTTACTAGTATAATTTAGAATTTGCAGATACTTCTTGTAAGTTTTTTTTGATCAGGAAAGATAACGACTTATATTAAACAAAAGTAGCGATTACAGGGAGTTAAGTGCACTAGACATGTGATGGATTCCAAGAAGGATCCAGGCTAAGTATCCATAATTGGATCAAAACGTTGTCTTAGACTAGTCATTGCTTGTGGTGGATATACAGTAGTAGTTATAAAAGAGTATCCATAAAACAAGCACTAACGAGGCGTGGTGTTGCTTCTCCAAGAAGGTCAGTATTGTAGGCATCAATGGCAAAAGGTGGTGGTAAGTCGATGAGATGCACAACACTGTTATCTACTAGGGTAATTCCATTTTTTGCTAGTTCAGTTTCCTGAGCATGCACCTGCAGTCATCGATGAAGGGGGAGAAGTGAGTATTATTATTGTGTAGCAAGAAGTTAGTAGCAATGGCGTCGACATTAATTTTCAATGGCCAAAAATGACAATGATCAGCCAGCTGCAGCCCCTTCAATAGAGCTGTGAGTTCCATTTCAACGCTTGAGCCAAGGCAGATGTGTCCTGTAAATCCTAGAACCCATGTTCCTGTAGAATTACGGAAAACCCCACCAATCCCATTTGATCGATTGTCCATACATGTAGTTCCATCTGTATTTAGTTTAAAGAACCCATGTTTTGGAGGTTGTCATTTTACATACATAGGTGTTTTTAGTCTTTTGTTGGGGTTAGGGGAAGTAAGGAAGTAAAATTCCGAGGCTCTTATCAACATGGTAGTCAACCTGTTGGGAGAGGGTGTTGAATGTGTTATTGTTACGCATCGACCATAAATGCCATAGAAGAAAAAAAAAGGAATTAAAGTGGTGGCTGGAAGTTATTAGGGAATGGGGAGAAATTCAAAAATAGTCAGGATTTTAACTGGTCGTTGTAATCGAAATTTAGCCACTTTTCATGTAAAGATAAATCTGAGCGAAAACACTGTTCAAAATCCGAAAAATACGTCAGTATATTATACTGGAGTTTCAGCATAAGTATGCTTGAACTCCAGCATAATATACTGAAGTTCCAGCAAGTATAATTGTCTAGTATAATATACTGGAGTTTGGAGCATCGGTGCTCCAGTCTCCAGTATATTATACTAGAGTCAGCAAAGTATACCGTTCCAGCATAATATGCTGGAGTTCATATACAGGTGCATCGAACTCCAGTATATTATGCTGGACCGGTCTCTGTTGCAGCAAAATAGTGGCTATTTTTCATTGACTTCGTAAACGCTGACTATTTTTGAATGACCAGTCCGAAAACTGGTTATACCGTGCTATTTTTACTATGGAATGAGATGGAACGTATGTGAGTCATGGTATAGAGCCATTGGATCGTATTGGTGGGTTGGCCTGCCAGGTTTTCCACGGCGCATAGAAGGTTTAATTGTGTCCATATACTTCTTGTAAGTTGAAGGACTGTAGACTCGCATAGTTTTCTTACTTTGGAAGCTAAACTCAATTTCACTAACAAGTAATAACATTAAAAGCTCTCTTTATTTATTTACTTATTTATTGTGGTCCACTAATATTAAAAGCTTATTCGGCAAAAACCCTTGGAGAAAAAGGAACAAGTTTACAAATGTGACTTAAGAACGTGACCAACTGATATATTTAAAAAAAAAAAAAAAAAAAAAAAAAAAACAAGGGAGAAAAAGCAAATTGACACAATCGGAAATACTCCAAGATGATTCTAGCTCCACTTGTGAGAAAAGGAGCCACTAACCTCCCCAAATCTCACTTGTGGGATTACACCGGATTTGTTGTTATTGTTGCAGAGAAAAGGAGAGAAACTCAGGAACAAAAAGGGATAAAAGAAAGGATCCATTTGCCCTGAGCCCAACGTCTGTTGGTCATAGAAAAAGTATATCAAAAAGGATAGGTAATTTCCCTGTTGAGAGTACTTCACTGCAACTCAAAGGAAGTCTTGGATTGAAAGGAAAACTAACGAGTCTCCAGCTCAATTAGAACTTACTGTCAGGCTGTTCCTCCCAGTAGAAAGAACAAAATGCTACTAATAGTAGCCTACTATCAAATTAGATCAAATCCAAAAAACCAGCCCAACCAACCAAGAAATGTTGATGATTTTCATGCTAAAACTCCACCAACTTAGTGCATAGTCTACCAATTGAAAGGAAATGATATTAACGTACAGTCACTGTTGCAAGTCTCCACCAATAGGTTTTTTCTTTTACCTTCTTCCTCACTTTTCTTTTTTGCTTTTCCGTTTTCTTAGCAGGGGTTGGAGACTTGGAGTGCATGGGCGGGTATGATGCTTTGCTGAATACAAGAGACCTCAAATGAAACTTGAACAAATTAAGAGGAAGGACATCTAAAAATGCTTAGGCGATAACAAAATGGTTCAGCAGAAACTAGTTATACAATGCGATCCTCAAAAAGAAATTCAACTTTTTCGGAAGAATGAGGGTTTCTTCTAGCTGTGATTTGCACAAGGGCACCATCACTTAGCATGTGTTGCAGTACTCTTGCTATGTTTTTTGCATCATCTATTCCAAGGTGATGGCTCCCTAACAAAGGCATCTGGAGTTCCCTCATCATTGAAAGCATTCCTTTGGCCTACCATTAATGAAGTAAAACCATACTTCGGTTAGTTCTTCTGGAAGTATAAAAAAAGGAAGAGGAATGGAATAGAGAAGTTGAGAAAACCTAAATTTCCTAAATCAATATGAGAGAATGGCACTGTTAAAAGTTTGCATACTCACCCTCCTCTTGTAGAAGTTCAAAAACACATCCTTCAAATTAATCCATTCCATGAAATACGGTGGCACTGTCATCCCTGCTACTTTGCATTGCTGAGGAACTTTAGTCTTCAGATCCCAGTTCCCACTACCATATACAAATTGATAATTCAGCCACTCAGAAGAATTTACTCGCTCTGTTGATTCCTATATATTTACACTTAATGTGGACATTAGCACCTTGGTCTTAATTTTTTTAAAAATAATACTACTCTATAATGCAAATGATACAAAAAATGTCCTAACCCCCTACCTTTTTTTAGGTGGAGATAAAAATAAAATATTATTTTAATACTCAAATATGAATGAAAGGTTTAAAAGCAAGATATTCAAGTATAACAATTCGTATGGGCATAAGCAAGTCCCAAATCATGATATACCCTTCAAGCTAATATGTCGATGCAAATTTTGCCTTAGAAGTGAAGATGCTCTTGCTGCCAAACAGGGCAAGCTCTAAGATGGGCTAATACAACGAAAAACAGGAAATTTCTGATTAGTGACAAGTGCAACATAAGAAAATAGCATTATAACCTTTTGGGGTTAGGAGCATCTGCAAATCATCCATATAGGACACAGCAAAACCAAATGACTTTTCCTAAACATTTCAGTTTGCATCTTGTTTACTATAATGTCTAATAAAAAGTTTAATCATCAACTGATATTTCATATCCAGCAGTATTTTTTATTATTTCATGCTTTCATTGCAACAACTCACCAAGTAACAAAGGCAGCTTTATTTAGACAGCCGCCCAGTTCATTTCTCCACAATTGACGTTCACCCAGCCAAACTTCAAACTGCTCGATAACTTCTCCAAATGGGATAGCTGTATCATGCCAGACGCTACAAGAATTGGCATACATACAAATGAAAAACATTAAACATCCGATCCAGGAATCAACTATTGTTGCAAAACTGGTGCATGCATCAATGGTTAATGAGGATGAATTGGCATTAATTTCTATTATTCTATAAGCAATTAAGCATGCATAGCGATCCAATTTCTATCAATCTACATAGCAATCACCATTGTGTATCACCAAAACATATAAATAGAAATCTTCTTTCCGTTGTTGATGATTTAACAACAGATTTGGATATTCCTAATATAATTCCAATAGCTAACTTTCTCAGTGCAAGTTTTTTCCCGTGCATACAATCTTATTTAGCAGGTAGTCCAGCATATAATAATAGCAACATTACAGGGTGCAGGAAGATAAATATGCGTACAACTTTACCCTTAGCCTACATGCTGCTTTACATATCTTAACCTGTTACGTTGATGCCACAATGGAAAGCTACACCTCTGGAGCTACCCACAAAGACCACATTCTTATTCTCATGGAAAAAAGGGAAGGAATCAATAATGGACTCTGCACACACAGCTGAGACCCAAAAGAAACACTTCTTCGGGTCTTCATGACAGAAATATAGGGATTCATGAGAAGCCAAGAGGGTTCTCCCATCAGATAATCAAATCAGTGGACCTTAGGCAATAATTTTTATGCTGAAGCTAATTGTCATATCTTCATTTTACAAAGAAAGAACTATCATTGGAGCTCTTCGGTTACATAATTCAAGAAAAGAGAGAAACACTGCTTTTCATGAAGAAATGAACTAAAAGACATAGACTGACGTGCTTCTAGTTTAACGTGTGAAACAACTACATTGCAGTTCTTGATATAGAAGCAAGAGGCACAAGTGCCGAGTGCTGAATCGTATTTTAAACTACTATAGAAGATACCATACCGATCAACTCCTAGCTTTCCATATTTCCCTTCTATATATTCATTTATTCTGTCTTCATGCATTTTTGTCGGCCTCACAAACCTGTAGCAATATCAAATATGAGAAATAGACAATAAAACACATCATTACATTTTCAGGATCAAAACATAGTTTTACACAAAAGTTCAAACTATAAGAAAAAGAAAGTCTTTCACAGAAGTTCAAGACGTTAAAATCTAACGACTTAACAAATGTCAAGATGTCATACAATCAATAATATGGACTTATTCCACTTCATGTAGTAGCAATATGATATGATAGATTACATTGAGAAGCCACTAGTTCATGGTGGAAAATACATACCAAACTGCCCAATGTTACACACAGCATAAAATAAAATAAAGGTTGAGTGTGTCTTCCGGAAAGGGTTATGCCACCTATTTTTGTTACGGCTAGGAAAGTTCACTGACTGTGCTAATGGATCTAATTGGTCAGCAACACAGTCTAGAGAAGAAAATGCTATGTTAAAAAGATAAGACTAACTTCCCCATCTTTCAATTTTCTAAAATCCTAACAGCCTTGTTTCTGTTTTCTTCCTCTGCTTTCTATGTGAACCAGGACTTGTCCAGACAGCTATTTCGCTTGCAAATTTTCAATCCACATGGAGTTCACCACTCCCTCGCAGTTGTGGGTTTGAAAAGTATGTGTGACATTCCCTTTCAATATATTTTCAATAGTTTCCTTGAATGTTTTACAATGTTATCCTTCCTCTTTAAGAAGTTGTTATAGAATCCTCGCAAAGCAAAGTTAATAGCTCTATTAGCATGATAAGTGCATTTTTACCTGCTTTAATTTCCTACTTATGTTTCTCTAGAAATATTATACCAGTCAAACTGTCCACTATGATCATTTTGATTGTGTGTTCATTGTGGGAAGTTCTACTCTCTATCCAGAGGCTATCCCACTCCACATAATATTAACTAACCAACCCTATTCCATCCTATCTTTCAAAAAAGGTGCAGATAAAATCGGTCGTTAAGAGTCCACAAGCCCATGTTTGCTACTGGATTATCTATTTCCTAAACATATCATGATGGTTGACTGTTAGCACAAAATTTCATACTTAAAATAATAGCTCAAGCAAATAAAACATTTGACATTGTGACAACGTGACAGTCATATTGCATTTAACAGGATGTTAAAACTAAGATAACGGAAGTTGACCTATGGAAAAACTCGACGACGTCCATGGTTTTGGCATCAAATAGGAGAACTGGAAACTCAAGAATCTCAACTTTACCCTCCAAATCAAGCACCAAAAAGTATTCCAACTCCTGCTGCCGCAAATTCTTAAGTCCCGCAACATTTTGCATAAGCTCAAGGGAGCAACTATGATTAAACTTGTCAATATGCATAGGATCATCCATCTATACAATTTTAAAAAAGGAAAGTTAAGAAACATACTCCCTATTATATGACACTATTTCCTTTACGGTCTATCTTTCTAAATTTAAAAATAATTTAACCTAAACTTCTCAATTTAAATGATAAACTTTTATAACCTCAAAAATGTTATGGCATATTTACCACTACAAGTTCTAAAAGTTCTCCTATTTTCTAAAAACTCCGTGTGTAAGTCAAACTAGTCACATAAATTGGATTAGAGGAAGTACTAATGTTGAAATCAAGTAAATAGCTACAAGAGAGGTGTGTATGAGAAGGATGAGTGTATTACCTTAGTGCACTTACCTTGAGTAAAATAGAGACATGTTGGCTTCCAACGGGTACGGGAAGTTGTGGGCTGAATTAGGGAAGAAGTAGATTCTTCGGTGGTAGAAAGAGAGGCGGAGATACTGATTTTACGGCTGGGCTGAAGTGAGTACGAAAAAGGTAGTACCGGCGGAGATACAAGGAACCGCCGCAGCAAGGGGACCCTACAAAATCCCGTAGCCATTGGAATTAAACGGCTCCTTTGAGGAGTGAGTTTCCTGAAGAAGAAATGAAGGATACGGTGGCGAGTCTTGTGACTGCTGAGTCGTGCTCTATTAGCTAAAAGTGATTTTAGTAGGCATCTGGTCAAATATGTGGTTGACGCGAAATTTTTAAAAATATGTACAGTTGAAAATTGAAAGAAAAAAAATTTGAGTTTGAGTATACATTTCACTTCTTCTAATAAATTTTTTAATATTTGATCAATATTTATTTGAAATTTAATATTTCTAGATAACAGAAATTTAGAATATGCACATATTGAAATAGTTTAGGATATGAAAGAACTGAAATGAAAATTGGGTTGAGAGGTTCTTAGTTGTATTTTTTAAATAAAAAAAAATCTATTCAACTCGCGAAATATCAAAACTATCCTGCAACTCTTTTTAAAATTCATCTTTATTACACATTTATACTGTAGTATATTAGGGTATAAAAGAAGGAACAAAAGGAAAGGAAATTAGCCTCCCTTGTTATGTGAGAGACTTTCACCAATACAACTAAACAACTAACTTTGTGATTAATAGTGACTTTATATCTTTTCAAAACGATTAAGAAAATGGTCATTTAGTAGGCGTTTGGACATAAAAATTGTCATTTTTTTTTAAAAAAAAGTAGTATTTAAAGTTAACAGATTGTTTGGATGGTTGTTACCAATTGTATTATATCGTATTGTTAATTTAAACACAATATTTATTGTGATTGTTACCTAAATTTTATTGTATCGTATCGTTAAATCTATTATTTCGTGATGACAAAAAGTATCATTTTATAGAAAGACGGATCTGGTGTGGTGACATTGTTTCCTTGCTTTTTTCTCTCATCTTGCCCTTCCTTATTATTAAATAATCATATTTTATCATTTACCCTAGTTTTTATATAATAATTCTATGTATCCTATTTTTTCTTAATAATATTACAAGTTTATTCTTCATATTGTTGGTGCGTTACATCATGAAACGATAGTAAACAATACAATCTATCCAAATGTTGCACTCATAAAACAATAAAAATACAATACAGTACAATACAATATAATACATTATGAAACGATAAGTTAAAAAATAATATTTGGAATTTGGAATTATGTTTGGACATGCATTTCACTTGAAAAGATGTTGCAATTTTGTGAGTGGAGAAAAAAAAAATTATGAAAGTTTTTTTTTTTGTAATACTAATAGTAAATGTGGATGTCCATTACTCCCATTACTTTCACCCACTATGTAAATAACCTCCCACTACTCATCACTACTATGATAGTAACTCTCACACCTCCATAATCCCTCTCCATGATCTTTCCCCGTGATCTCAATTGTTAATGTCATGTTTAAGACAATCCTTTTGTAACTTTCTATGTAATAGCATAAATAGAGGCCTGAAATGTGATATGGGACACACTTGAATACTTGATAAATAAGAAAGCTATCTCTTTTTCTCTTATTCTATTACTTATTTTCTTGTTTTTTATTGTTACTTTGAGCTACATTTCTTAACACGTTATCAGCACGACTCTAGTCTTCTCCAAAGTTAAGTGCGATTCTTCATCCGAAAGTTTTCACTATGTCAAATTTATCAGATCTTGAGTTTGTGGCACTTGATATTTCTAAAAAGAATTACCTATCATGAGTTCTAGATGCTGAGATTCACTTAGACGTTAAAGATCTTGGTGACACTATTACTCAGAGTAATGAGGCATCGAGCCAGGACAAAGCGAAAGCTATAATTTTCCTTTGTCATCAGTTGGATGAAGGTTTGAAGGTTGAATATTTGACAGTGAAAAATCCACTTGAGTTATGGACTGACTTGAAGAAAATGTATGATCACCTTAAGGCTATAGTATTGTCAAAGGCTCGATATGAGTGGATGCACTTATGGTTGCAAGATTTTAAGACCATAAGTGAGTATAACTCTACTGTATTTCGAATAACTTCTCAATTAAAATTATGTGGGGATGTTATGAATGATGAGGATTTGTTGGAAAAGACTCTTACGTCTTTTTATGCCTCAAATATGGTATTACAACAGCAATACCAGGAAAGAGTTTTTAAAAAATATTTAAATTGATCTCATGTCTTCTGGTGGTTGAGCAATATAATACCCTTTTGATGAAAAATCATGAAGCCCATCCCACAGAGTCAGCTCTTTTTCCTGAACCGAATATGGTAGCGAGGCGTGATAAGTCTGGAAAAAGTCAGAATAATTATCACGGCCATATGAATGTACATGGGAATAACAATAGCAAGAGACGATGTAATCATCGTCATCATAGTGGTCATGGCAAACGAGAGAACAATATGAGTTCTCAAAACAATCCTTCAAGAGACAAAAGCAGTAATTGCCACTGCTGTGGCATGAAAGGTCACTGAAAAATTGAATGTTGTGCACCTGAGTATTTTGTCAGGATTTATCAAAACTCCATCAAAAGAAAGGCAAATATTGTTGGAACATCTTCTGCTAATGCCCCAATAAAGTCTCACTTGGCCTTTAAAAATAATTTTGAGGCAGGGGCTTCAAACAAAACTGATGATAATGTTGAGGCAAATCTTGCTTTGAATGATGATGATTTTAAAGGCCTCAATGATATTACTCATTTGAAAGTTGAAGACTTCTTTGGAGATCAAAACTAAAGTTTGATCATTTTATTGGGGAATGCAATTATTTTGCTATTTTTATTTTTAGTATTTTTTTTGTCTCGTTCTAAAGTTTTTTTAATTTCAAGTAGTACTTAAGTTGTCTTATGTTGTTGTTGGTGTTGTTAGTTTTTCCGTATTTCTTATGGTGTACTTTTTTAAAAAATAAAATAAAATTTTCCACTCTTTGATTGGATTCAAGATGAGTAATGAAGATTTATGCCTTTTTGATAGTGCTACAACTCATACAATATTAAGATATACAAAATTTCTCTTATTTGGTTATGAAAAAGGCTTACGTTAATACAATATCTGGCATAAAATTAATTGAGGTCTCTGGAAGAGCGGCCTTATTACTATCTGGAGGAACGATATTGACTATTAATAATGTATTGTATTATAGTAAGTCTCAAAAAAACTTGTTGAGTTTCAAAGCTATTCGCCAAAATAGCTACCATGTTGAGACCTCTAACGAATGAAATGTTGAATACCTTTATATTACTACAATAAAAGCGGGGGGAAAATGTGTGCATGAAAAAGGCGAAATGGCTTCCTGACTACTTAAACTTGCATCAGTTTGTAAAATCGATATATGAACTCTTGAGTTTCCCATTTGAACACCTTTACTTGAAAAAATAGTGACTAATAAACACTTGTGATTGTGCGTGTTGTTCAATTGCTACTAACATAGATTTGATTTAATATTTTATATAGCTACATCATCCATTCATTCACATTTTGTTGACACCTGTATGTTTAAGGTCCAATTTGTGGGTCATATCCTTTTCCAAAATTAATTTATTAAATTTCTATTTTTTCTTCTCTTTCCCTTCTTTTATTCTTCACCTCCCGGACACGAACTGTAAACAAAAGCTCCGACAATGAAGATTGTAAACATAAGCTTCGATAATGGAGACTGAAGTTCAATGGAATTCTAATATTTGTTTTTTCTCAAAACTCCTACTACCACGTCATATTGGGCTCAAACAAAATCAGTTTCAGATTTGAATAGGCTGTTTTTTATTGGGTCGGACTCGACCTGTCCAGTCAGTCGGAGCGGCTGCCTGGACATATAGATAGAGAGAGAAGAAGAAGGTGCTGCTTTGCTAGTTTATTATCCTATCCTCCAAAACTCGCTCGATGTGTTCTTTCTTAGGATTTGAAGTACGCCCTTTGCAATGGCAGCTCTGCAGAGCTCCTTCACTGGGTTTCCTCTGATTGGTAACGTTATTGGTCTTGACATCACCTTACTTCCCATGATTTTGCTAGAAGTAGCTATGGTAGAATAGAGGGGGGAGGGAAGGAGAGATGAGAGTTTGGTAGGGAAGACGAGGGGAAAAGAGAAGGGGGAAATGGAAGGTTTTTTTTTATTTTATTTAAAATAAAAATAATATTATTCATGCGCCTTTGTACCGTGATTTGCACACGATTTAGCAATGTCAGTTGTGCCCCTTCCATATAGGCATAGTCAACGGCCAAATGTGTTTATTAGTATTTATCGCATCAAGTTGGAGTGTTCAAATGAGAAAAGTACAAGTTCATATATCGGCTTTACAAACTGATGCAAGTTTAAGTGGCTAGGAAGTCATTACGCCCATGAAAAATTACATGCATTTTCTTTTGGGTTGTACCACACAAATATTGATGTGGTTGAATCACATGCCATAGTAAACAAAAGGTTTACTACTTCTAATGATTTTATCATTTGGCATGATCAGTTGGACCATTCTGGTTCTAACATGATACGCACAATAATAGAGAATTCAAATGGGTAGACATTGAAGAACAAGAAGATTCTTCAATATAAGGAATTCTCTTGTGCTGCTTGTTCTCAAGAAAAATTGATTATTAAACTATCAGCAGCTAAAGTTGGGATTGAATCCCCTACATTTCTGGAAAATATACAGGATGATATATGTGGATCTATACACCATCCATGTGACCATTCAAGTATTTTATGGTCTTGATAGACGCATATACAAGATGACACATGTGTGCTTATTGTCAACTCGCAATATGACATTTACGAGATTGTTGGCTAAATAATAAAATTAAAAGCACAATTTTCATATTATGCAATTAAGACAATTCATCTTGATAATGTTGATGAATTTACATCTCAGTCCTTTACTGATTATTATATAGCCACTGAAATAAAAGTTGAGCATCTGGTTGCTCATGTTCATACTCAAAATGGTCTAGCAGAATCGTTGATTAAGCGTCTCCAATTAATAGCTAGACCATTGCTAATAAGGACAAAACTTCCCCTTTATTTGTGGGGACATGCTATTTTGCATGCAACAACACTTGTGCGCATAAAGCCAATTAGTTATCATGAAGTTTCCCCATTACAGTTGGTTTTTGGTCAGGAGCCAAATATTTCTCATCTACATTTTTGGATGTGCGGTATATATTCCAATTTCTCCACCACAACGCACAAAGACGAAGTCCCCAAAGAAGGTTGAGAGTATATGTTGGTTATGAATCTCTTTTTATTATTAAATATCTAGAGCCTATGACAGGAGATTTGTTTACAGCTAGATTTACTGATTGTCATTTTGATGAATCGATTTTTCTAACATAAGGGGGAGAAAATAAAAAGATAGAAAAAGAGATAGATTAGAATGTATTATCTCTATCTCATTTGGATCCTTGTACAAATCAATATGAAAAAGAAGTTCAAAAGATCATTTATATGCAAAATATTATAAATCAACTGCCAGATGCATTTACTAACCTTCCACGGGTTACTAAATCGCATATTCCAGCTGTAAATGCTCCAAATCAAGTTGATGTCCCAGCTGGGCGATATGATAATGCAAATGAGTCTAGGACACGCCTTAAACGTGGTAGACCAATCGGTTCCAAGGATAAGAATCCCCGAAAAAAGAAAGGAGCAAATAATCAAGTTGATCATAATGTAGATGCAATTGCTCAAGGGGGAAAAAAGAAATAACAATTGGTAAGACCTTACATGAGTTTCAAGTACCTGAAAATGATGAAAATGAAGAGATCTCAATAAGTTATGTCTCTATGGGAAAAAGAGGGAACCAAAATAATGTTGGTGTTGACAACAGTTTTGCGTATAATGTTGCAGTTGAAATAATACAACAAGATGATGATCTTGAGCTAAAATCTGTCGATTGTCAAGCCAGTGGTATACAAATAGATTTTTGTGTGAAAACGAAATGAGAAAGGTAAAGACGTAATATATAAAGCACAACTTTTGGCACAAGGGTTTTTGCAAAGGCTTGTCATTGATTATATGGAGATATATTCTCTTGTGGTAGATGCAATTACCTTCAGGTATCTAATAAATATGGCAGTCCATGAAAATCTTGATATGCGATTGATGGATGTTGTCACAACCTACTTATATGGCTCACTAGACAGTGAAATTTTTATGAAAATCCCTGAAGAATTTAAAGTTCCTGAAGCACATAAAAGTTCAAGGAAAACTTGTTCAATAAAGCTTCAGAAATCCTTATACGGATTGAAGTAATCAGGGAAGATGTGGTACAATCACCATAACAAGTGTTTGCTAAAGGAAGGGTGCAAAAATAACCCTATTTGTCCTTGAGTCTTTATTAAGAGGTCTAGATCTGAATATGTCATCATAGCTATATATGTTGATGACTTGAATATCATTGCCACTTCTAAAGAGCTTCCAAAGGCTGTAGAGTGTTTGAAGAAAGAATTTAAAATGAAAGATTTTGGTAAGATAAAATTTTATCTTGGCCTACAAATTGAGCATGTAACAAATGGAATTTTTCCATCAATCAACATACACTGAAAATGTTTTAAAGCTATTTTATATGGATAATGCACATACATTGAGTACCCCGATGGTTGTGAGACCACTTGATATAAATAAAGATCCATTTCGGTCTCAAGAAAATGATAAAAAGCTTGTTGGTGATGAAACTCCATATCTTAGTGCGATTGGAACACCGATGTATCTTGCCAACAATACCCGACTAGATATTACTTTTGCATTAAACTTATTAGTAAGATTCATCTCCTCCAACAAGAAGGCAATAGAATGGTGTTAAGAATATATTTAGATATCTTTAGGGAACTATAGATATGAGATTGTTTTATTCGAATGAATTTAAGTCAGAAATGATTGGCTATGCTGATGCAGGTTATTTGCCTGATCCACATAAAGCCCGATCTCAAACATGCTATTTGTTTACATATGAAGGTACAACTATATCATGACATTTAATGAAGCAAACAATAGCTGCCACATCTTCAAATCATGTTGAGATAATAGCCATTAATGAAGCTAGCTGGGAATGTGTTTGGTTGAGATTAATGACTCAACATATTCAGGAAATGTATGGTTTTCTTATGAAAAAAGATAATCTAATTACACTATATGAAGACAATGCTACTTGCATTGCTCAACTGAAAGGAGGATACATCAAAGGAGATAGAACAAAACACATTTTACCAAATTCTTTTTTACGCATGATCTTCAACAAAATGGTGAAACTAATGTTCAACAGATTCGTTCATGTGAAAATTTGGTTGATCTGTTCACTTAGGCATTACCAACATCAACATTTGAAAAGTTGAGGTAGAAGATTGGAATGCGCCGTCTTCGGGAAATAAAGTGATGTTTGCATGAGGGGAAGTAAGATACGAGCTGTACTCTTTTTCCCTTAGCCTAGGTTTTGTTCCACTGAGTTTTCATGGTAAGGTTTTTAACGAGGTAGCAAATAAAATGTATTACATATATGTGTACTCTTTTTCCTTCACTAAATTTTTTTTCCCACATAAATTTTTCTTAGTAAGGTTTTAACGAGGCATATTATCTATTTTTGGACATTCAAAGGGGAGTGTTGTAAAACTATTAGTAAATGTGGATGTCTACTACTCCCATTACATTCACCAATGATGTAAATAACCTCTCACTATTCATCACTATTATGATTGTAACTCTCACACCTCCATAACCCCTCCCCATGATCTTCCCCATGATCTCAATTGTTAATGTCATGTTTAAGACAATCCTTTTGTAACCTTCTATGTAATAGCATAAATATAGACATAAAATGTGATATGAGACACACCTGAACACTTGATAAATAAGAAAGTTATCTCTTCTTCTCTTATTCTATTACTTATTTTCTTGTTTTATATTGTTACTTTGAGCTACATTTTTAATAGAAAATGGGTTTTGAAAAACTCATTTTTGAAAAATCTCCAAAACCTTGCAAAATTTTGAGGACAAACACATTTTTGAAAAAAAATTAAAAAAAAAAAATCTATAGATAAACGGGTCTTTAGTTTAGCAATTTTTAACTTGGTCCTTAAAAACTACTCTAATAGTATCAGGCACAAGTGTAATTTGGGGTCACTTTTGATCCATAAAGAACCAAAATAATTCTTAACATTTTAGAGATTAGACTAATAAATCCGTCCATTAAATAACCAATTTGCAAATAACTTACTTCTACCTTACTTCTTCCTGAAGCCTAAAATAAAAATCGAGATGAAAACAAAATATTATAGGAAAATAATCTCTGCTAGTCATTCCCCTAAGAAAAAGCTTAAAAACTAATATAGGTTCTATCGGAGATAAAATTAAAGATGACTCCGATTTATAAGCATGGAGTTCATGAGATCAAAAGGTTGCATGCCTTTGGATAATGCTGAGGGAGAACAGGTACAAAACAAAGTGGACGATATCAATCTGAAAAAAAAAAGGAGAAATCGAGTTTCGTTGAAGATGTGAATCAAAGGAGCAGCAGGTGGAAATTGGTACTTAGAATTTAAGACGGCAACTGTTAAAATATGGGCAGTTTGACTGTCGGTAAAAGAAAAAAAAAAGGGGTAATGGTTGATACCTGTGAAAGAAACCCAATTACAGCTTACAAGCAAAGACAAAATCAAGATTTTAACTTTCTAGGTTTTGGATTTTAGAACAATTATTTCAAGTATTAATAATTGAATTTTAAATTTAATATGTGTACATATTTACTGAATCTATAAACAATAGATTATCGAGCAAAATTTCTGGGTTATACCGAGTTTGTATTGAGTTTCTACCTCCGCCCCTAGTTCAAGGATTTAGAAAATTCTGAATTGAATCACCAAACTCATTTTAAAGAAACACAAAAAACCATTAAAAATGCAACATTGCTTAAATAAAAAGTCGAAGGAATAATGTTTTTGCTTCACCAATGTCAATTCAATGAACCAAAAGAAGAGGTATTTGGTACTTGGAATATAAACAATAAGACCAAAAATAACACAAGGTCCAAAAAGTATTTAATTTGGTTAACATTAGTGCATCTGTTCAGGGGCCAACACGTTTGGACGTCGGCCCTGCACATGCACATGCGGTCACAGTTACTAAACCAACACCAGGGACTATATTATCATCTCATAGCAAGAAGGTACAAACTAAATGCATCAAAGTGCAATTGCTTAAGCTAACAATATATGGCAAAGGGCAACAAAGACTTGCCAAAACTTGGAAAATAACATGAGGACAAAGCGTAGACCTATGTGAGATCCGGATGTTGGTTGAGGCCCAAACAAGACAAAGAGGATCCTACACTAGACTTGAGATCCAGCTTGGCTTTTGCTGTTTGAAGGGTGAAAAAAAACTGTGTTTGAGCTAAACTAGACAATTTAATTTCAACAGTAATAAATTCAAGTTAAAGTATATATTTTTGTGTTAAATTATAAAAATCTTATGCAAGATATATGTTTATTTTCATCATTTATTTTGATGTAAACACTGGGTTCGAATAAGCATTTTATGTTGGATAGAGAAAAGACATTGGTAGAAAAAACAAGTAAGCTTATGTAGATTTAAGGATTTATCTTTTATCCAATAATACGTTAATGTTTTATTTATTTATTATAA
The DNA here is from genome assembly GCF_000715075.1 of Nicotiana tabacum. Classification (NCBI taxonomy): domain Eukaryota; kingdom Viridiplantae; phylum Streptophyta; class Magnoliopsida; order Solanales; family Solanaceae; genus Nicotiana; species Nicotiana tabacum. The sequence continues at coordinate 112,319,266 of NC_134089.1, forward strand.
ATACAATGTAAGTTAAGCGACTAAAACAACTTATTCTTCCTCTTGTTCAGTTAGGTATTACTTATAGATAATCCATAAGTATCTTGTATAAAATCTTAAATTCAAAATTTGAAGATAAACATACAAGTTATCTCATATTCTCAGCAACTAAAGTACTAAACAAACTGAAGCACCTCTTTGATATGATTGAATAAATTATAAGGTCTCTTAAATAAACGTCAAAAAAATGCAATCAGGTAAGACTTATTCTTTCTTGGGTTGTCCAACTAAATATATTATTAGTAAACTTAGCTGTTACATTATGAGAAAGAAAACAAATATTTTGTTGATGCTGTAATCAAACAAAAATACAGGTTCCATCACATGGTATGTGCTGGCATGAGCTAAGTGTTTGCCTTCAAATACTTCCCCATATTTCCTTTTTTGTTCCAATTAAATGCATACACCTCCCTTTAATTTCTCCTTTCTCTCTCACACACATCAATTTCTTAATTTCATGTCTTTTTCTTCCTCTCTCTCACATAAAACATTTACACATATCTCTGTCTTTTTTTTTTCATAGTCTTTGTGTCCACATTATATTGAATAAATACGCAACTGTTTTATGAGCACATGACATCCAATCCCACAACATGGCCTCTCTAATCAGCCCCATTTGACAGCTTTTTTCCTATAAATAAAGTATAAAAAGACACCCCAAGAATCCCATGTGGGACTCCAGCTTATTTTTGTGAGGACAAGAAAATTTTAACTTTGTTTTGTAGCCATGGATTTGTTTGATGATACCTCTATTCCATCTTCTCCTAAAACCACTCAAGATGACCAAATGGAACCCGGATTACTTCTTGAGGAAAGTTGGTTTTTTGGTAATTTGCTTGATAGAAAATCAAGAATGTTGAGATGTTATTCTGATCCTTGTCCTTCCTCTAAAAATACTCAAGATATGTTAGCTGGAAAATCTTTAGAAGAAACATTTTCTTCACTTCAGAAACTCCCACAAGGGGAAAAATTAAATCTTGATTCAAGAAGAAGTAATCCAAAATTACAAAGAGCATCACAGAGTAGTAATTTGGAGAGGACACCTTCTTTGCCAGTTTTTGTAGACTACAAAGATGAAATCCAAGATGAAGAAAGTGATTTTTCTATGGGAAAGTTGATTAGACAAGCATCTATAAACCATGTAAAAGTCTCACATCCAAAACAAAGTTCACAGATTAATTTACCAAAAGCACCACAGAGCAGTCTGCAGAGGGCACCTTCTTTGCCAGTTTTTGCAGAAAGGGAAGAAATTCATGATGAGGAAAATGATTTTTCTATGGGAAAGTTGATAAGACAAGCATCTTTAAACCATGCACGAGTCTTGCCTCCTAAACATACTTCAAAGGTATTTAAATTTCCAACTTACGTGATTTTTTCTTAGATCTAATTGTTTCCAAGTAGCTTTTAATATGGTTTTTACCTGAGGAGGATGAATTATATGACTAATGAATTCAATTGAACTCAGTATATTCGACACATAATTTGAATATATATGTAAAATACACTAAATTTCAACTAATATTAAAATCTGAACTCGTAATCTCAAAAATACAATGAGTTGATGTTATTCCTTAAAGTTTAACTCGTTAAGTTTAAATTCTGAATCCACCATTGGTTTAAACCCTTAGGGATTGTTTGGTTGGAAAACCAGTTATCCCGGATTTAGTTATCCCACCCTCCCATAGGGATAAAAAAATACTACTATGGATTAGTTATACCCTGATTTTATCCCAACCAAACGTCGGATAAATAGACCTCAAATTTAATCCCAGGATTAATTATCCCTTATCCTCGTACCAAATAAGCCCTTAATGGTATTTGTTTTCGTGGTATATTATTAGTTCAACCACATTAATTTGTCACCATGTTGCAGGGTCTAACCAAAAGTCCAACCATATCAAGCACCATAAGGCAGCATTCAAGGAGAAGACAAGAGCAAAAAAGCAAGACTAGAAATAGTTCAAGTGAGATTGAAGATTTGCAAGGTTTTAAGAACTTAGACTTAACCTATGAAAAGAAGGATTCAATCCCAAAAATGGCAAATACAATTCCAGGCTACAATGAGAAGAACAAGAAGAAACCTGTTGGCTTATCAGAATTAGACAAGATCAGAAAACCACCTTATTCACCAGAAGATCACATGAAAGAGCAGATCAAGTTTTGGGCTAGAACTGTGGCATCTAATGTGCGCTAAAAATGCTGATTTTGGAATTTTAGTTTAGGATATTATGCTGATTTTTCACTCTCTGATTACAGAAACATCCTCTGTTTCTACACTAATAACCTTTGCCATAGACAAAATTTATTGTTACAAAACTTGTTGCATAATTAAAGTATTCATTAGGGGAATAATTTTGTAACACATTTGTTAACTGCTATTTGAAAAGATTGATTTTTCGCAACATTTTTACGTGTTGCTTCTGAATACTAGCTATAACATGTTTTTCAAAAATCAATTATACCAGTTTACACCTATTTAATCTAAATGCATCCTGTGAAATTTAAGTGCTAAAGGTTACTTGTGAAAATGTGCCAAGATCAATTGAAACTCTTGTCAATTAACGCTTGATGGTGTAAATATAAGTTTCCCCAGAGATGTTTTCGGCCGTGTTATACAAGCAGTTAATTCATGGAAAAACATTATAGTTTGTAAATAAGGAGGGAAAAAAAACGTAGAACTCAAGTGAATCTTTAATTTGTCTTTTCCGGTTAACTTATAAAAAAAATTCTCCTAAACTGAAAACTGTTGCATAGTTGCTGAAAATGGTGTCAAATAAATTTGTGTCCCCAATTTCTTGGCTTATTGTGCTGTCCAAACATGGACTAGGAACGGCATTTTCTTTTTATAATAGTAGTGATAACATGTAAAAAAAAAACTTCAGTGTAGATTTATGTAGATACTAACCTAGCGTTTATACATAGATTTGATTGAAATTTGAAAAAAAGATTTATGAAGTTGTGTTGGAAAATAATTTTTAGAAATTGAAATTGTGTAAGGACAAACATTTTATTTGAAGAAAAGTTGATGTTTTGTTAGTGAAAGAAATATTTTCAAAAAAATTTGAAAAAATGTAGTCAGAATCTATGGCCAAACGTGATCTAAGTAGGCATTTGGACATAAAAAATATGATTTTTTGAACAAAGTAGTATTTGGAATTACGTTGAAAAATAGTTTTTAAAGTTTAAAATTATGTTTGGACATGCATTTCACTTGAAAAAATATTACAGTTTTATGAATAGGGAAAAGAAATCCGAAAGACTTGAAAAAAAAATTGGTGAAACAACTTTTTGATTTTGAAAAACTCATTTTCAAGATTTATTCAAAAATTTATACATTTTCATGGACAAACATGTTTTTAAAGAAAAGATATTTTTTTATGGACAAACGGTCCTAAGATTGCTTTTTAAATTCATACTCCCTCCTTTTCATATTAAGTGAGGTACTTTCCTTTTTAGTCCGTTCCAAAACAAATGACACATTTTTAAATTTGGAAATAGTTCAACTTTAAACTCTTTCATTTTACCCATTTACCCTTAATGAGAAGCTTTTATAGCTACACAAATGTCATGACCCCACAATTTTTTTGCCCCTTAAGCTTTTAAGACCACAAGTTTCAAAAGTCTTCTTCTTTTTTCTTAAACTCGATGCCGAGTCAAATTACCTCATTTAATATGAAACGGAGGGAGTACTTACCAATATTTTTTAAGAAGATATAAGAAAACCAAAAAGACTCTGCAATCAAGGACTTAAATAATCTTACATTCAATGACAACAAGAAACTACCAAAGAAAAAGAACAAAAAGGAGAAAGAAAAAAGAAGAGAAAATGCTAAATTCAGCCCAAAAGCTTCATATGATTTATTGCTTTATCCTTTTCGATACTTTGGAAATGTAAGATTCATGATCCATAAAGTTGTCATATTACTCCAAAAAGAAAAAAAGGTAAACAACAAAGCAGAAAACTGCTTAAGTCATGTGTTTTTGTGAGTTACTTTTTCTTTTTCTTTTTTAAGGTGTCAAAGTGGAAAAGGTTGTGGACACCCTTTTGGCATTTGCACTCATTTTTGTTGCGGAGTAGATGTTATATTTTTCAAAATTATCCTGTTAATATCAGAAAATAAAATTCATTTAACTTGAAACTTGTTATAAAATAAAGGCTGGAAAGTAAAGACAAGTATATAGAAAAACTGATATATTATTCGAATTCAAACTGATGTACATAATGAACTGAAACTTTCTCTATTTATAGAAGAAAGGAAGCTGTTGTGTAAGCTGCTACTATACCAGATATGGATAATTTTCTACTGAGAGTAATGTTTATCCATAACAGAGTACTGAAAGGATAAGCTCATTGTACCAGGTATAGATAATTTTCTAATGAGGGTAATGTTTATCCATAACGGAGTACTGAAAGGATAAGCTCATTATACCCGGTATGGATAATCTTCTGCCGGGAATAATGTTTATCCATAACCGAATATTGAAAGGATAAGCTTATTATACCCGGTATGAATAATCTTCTACCGGGGATAATGTTTATCCATAACCGGGTATCGAAGTGATAAGCTTCTTCATGAGGCTTATTTTCAATAGAGTACTAAATAGATAAACATATTTACGGCGGAGTCCCATATGGATAAGCTTCTTCAGGAAGCTTATTTACAACGGAGTACTAAATGAACATCCATAATATAATATATTCATAGCACTCCCCATTGGATGTTCATTAAAAGATAATGTACCTCATTAAAACCTTACTAGAAAAAACCCCGTGAAAAAAATCCAGTGAAGGAAAAAGAGTACACATATTTAGTAATACGCATTGCTGGTTGCCTCATTAAAAACCTTATAAGGAAAACCCTGTGGGAAAAACCTTAGTAAGGAAAAAAGAGTACAACGCACATTTTACTCCCCCTGAAGAAACCTTATTTCAAATATTTGAGTCTCCGCATTCCAATCTTGTATACCATATTCTCAAAAGTTGAAGTTGGTAAAGACAATCTGCTGGATTGTCACTTGAACTAATTTGATGCACATCAATGTCACAATTTTCCTGAAGATCATGTGTGTAGAATAATTCTGGTGAAATGTTCTTCGTTCCATCTCCTTTTATAAATCCTCACTTTAATTGGGCTATGCATGAAACATTGTCTCCGTATAATATTGTGGGTCTTTTATCACATTCCAACCCACATGTTTCTCGAATGAATCATTGATCTCAATCATATGCACTCCCTGCTTGCCGGTTTGAGATCGAGCTTTATGGGGATCGGATAAATAACCTGCATCTGCATAACCAATACGATCTGCATCACTTTTGTTAGCATTAGCAAGATAAATAAGTGCACCATCTACACCGAGATAGAGTATTTTAGGACCAAGGAGTTCCTCATCCTCTTCTAGAGGTTAGAACGGATCCTTATTCACTTCAAATGATTGAATATCCATTGGTGTACTTAATGGGTACACTTTGTCCATGTAAAAGCATTTTTAAGACCCTTTTGGAGCTCTTCTGGAGTTCCAATAAGATTTATTCCATCAACATAAATAATAAGTATAACAAATTTTGATGACATTTTCTTTAAGCGAAATACATAAGTTACCACCTGATCTATGGACCAAATCCCCTTTACACACTTCCTGACAGCAAAAATCATCTTACACACTCAACCTTTCAAAAGTGTATCTAATACACACTATTTTTTTTCTTGACCAGTTTTGTAGAACATGTGTAATGTCACGCACCAATAAAATCGTGACACGTGTCAGTACTGTTTTTCAAAGAATAAAACACTTAAATTTTCAACTCCACCCTTTAACCATCTTCTCCCTCTCATCTCTTTCTCTTCTCCGACAAAGTATCCCCTGCCGACAACAAGAAAAAATCCACCAAAAATTAAAATAATTTTTCCTTCCTTCATTATCACCACCTTATCACTATTGTTACCGCCATAGCTGCCACCAACGTTGTAGCTACCACCATCACCATTAATGTTCAAAACAAATCAACAAATACCACAGTCCCCTTTCTCCACACCCATTTAAAAAAAGAAACCTTTATTTGAAAACGAGAAATCCAACAGCAATTGAAGAGGAAAATACTTTAAATGTTTGTTATGATTCTTTTTATACATGGGAAGAAACATAATATCAAGCTGGATTATAACTTCAAATGCAAAAACCACTTTAAATTGGCTTTAATTTGTTGTAGTGAGAGTTTGCCGGAAGGTGATTTGGGGAAGAAATGTAAAATAATTTTTTTTGTGTCTATGGGGGGGAGGGGGGGGGTGGGGGTGGGGGTGGGGGGGGGGGGAAGTGGGAGGATGGATCTAAGCTGGGATGACAAGGAACAAAAAAGAAAGCCAGATCTGGTTTCCCCTTTTCTAGTTTCTTTTTACTATCAGATTAAGAAAAAATATAAGTAAACAAATTATGACATGTGGCATTTAATTAAGGGTCTGAATAAAATTTTAGAGGTTATATGCGCACAATGTTTTAGTTAAACACGCGTATGCCATCTGGAAAAAATGGTGTGTCTTAGACTCACTTTTGAAAGGTTGAATGTGTAAGATGATTTTTGCCGTCAGAAAGTGTGTAAGGGGGATTTGGTCCATAGTTCAGGTGGTAACATATGTATTTTGCCAAAACTTTATAAAAATATATGTACAAATAATATCATTTATCTAACCTTCTTTCAACAAATTTTCACCGAGGCGATTATACCACACGCGCCCAAATTGCTTTAAACCGTACAAAGATCTTTGTAATTTGATCGAATACATTTTTCGAGAGTTTGAATTATATGCTTCAGTCATTTTAAATCCTTCAGGGATCTTCATATAGACTTAATCAAATGAGTCATATAGGTTATGCCTTACATTTAAATGGCATGACATCTCCAAGTGCCTGGACTACAGGTCTGATCCTCACAATCTTTTATAATATTGTGCACTATATTGTATCAAATATATCGTCGACGATTGTTTACCATGAAAATGGTAACAACAATTAAATTTATAAATGTGATTCTAAAAATACGTGATATATTTCCAAGCTAGTTGTTAGAGCAGTTGATGCTAATAATATGAAGTTTAACGACAAAATGCAAGATAAAACGAGATAGTAATTGAACCGAAGGGCCTGCTGCTCGGGTATAGGTCTGGTCGATGGGGGACCTCGAGGTCGACGTCGGGGTCGAGCTATCGGGGATGGGATAACAGTTGAGGATATAATTAAACAAGGCTCTTCACAACTAATATTAAGTAATATAATGAAGAACAAGTAAGAGGGAAATGGATATTAAGGTGACCTCGGGCCAATGAGAACAAACAAGTTAAAAAGAAAAGAGAGAGAGAGAGATTATTGCACTTGTGGAGAAATGGAGCAACATCAGTCCCTTACAAGATAGGGTGAGTCCCCTTTATATAGGGGGAACTCGGCTATACGTATGTGGGCATTAATTACAAAGTATGGAGATGGGATGGCCTAATGCGATGCATCAGCATAGGCTCTGGATAGGCCGGCCATGTCATACTCAACTGTGTGCCTTGGGAGGTTCCCCCTCTGTCCTGGCTTCGATCTCCATCTTCTCTGAGTCGGGCCTTGACGAGCCCCGAGATTGGGAACTCGGCCGTGGCTTCCTGTCCTCGGGGTCTCGAGGCATTCAAATGACTTTAGAGCGAGAAATCAAATCCTCTAATTTCACCGCGTACAGATAGTCTCCGCATTTCCCAGAGCGAAGTGATGGAAAACGATTTTGACGCTTGACTCCTCGAGCTTTTTTCGGCGATGTCATTCTGATGATATGACTCCTGGCACGAGCTTTGTGATAACCGGGGCATCCACGAGCTTATGTATTTTCGACTTCATTCAATGCACTCCCGATTCCCACCCTCCAAGGTGAAGGTACCGCCGCCGATTCGGTTTTCCAAGGATGCATCAATTGCATCCGTCGGTCAATCTTTCAAAGCCTCGACGACTGTGTCGTAACCCCCTATAAATAAGGTTGCTTTGGAGTTGTTTTTCCTATCCCAGTGCTTTTGTTGGCTTATTTGCCCATTCCTTCTTATCATCTTCTTCTATCCTTGCACATCATGCTTGGGGATCATGGCCTCAAGCCCACTTGGCGGATCTTCCACAGATCGTGTTGCGGCCCTCTGCCGGGGCTTCCTTTTGTCGAGCATAATCATGCTGTCCCGTTACTACTGTGGTCGTTGACATTCTTGTCTTTGCTGCTGCTGTTGGCTCGAGATGGTGACATATAAAGGCCGTCTTTCCTTATTCGCAGGAAGCTCTTCGGATTACATACCGCTGCTCAAAAGGGGGCTCGGATTACACACCGCTGCTCACCTTCATACCCCAGCTTGACGTGGTGCTCTGCCCCGAGTTGGGGGATTGCACGGCTAAATGTTCCAAGAAGTGGATTCTACGTAGTCGTGCAAGTGGGACCAAGGCTTGTTCGGTCCGCTGTCTCTTCGAGATTCTCTTGGCCAACGAGGGTCCTCGAGCTTTAGATAGCTATGGCGTTTTTTCATCCCTTCCTGCCACTCGCCTTACCCCTTGGGGATATCAGTGTGGAAGGCTGGGATGAAACTTTTGAGGACGTGCGTCCAGAGGCACATGTTGCGGACCTTCGAAGGTGGACCGGTCTTCGGGCTTTTACTTCGCATGTGCATCCCTTTGTTTCTTCCTTTATGCATAGAGATCCTCCGTAGGACTTTGTAATTGTATGTAATGACCCCTCGAGGGCTGTTTGTACACGTATTTTTATGAATATGAATATATTCTATTGACTTCTGCTTTCAATCTTTGCCTTATTTTTGTATGCTCTCATGCCCTTCGAGGCCTTTTGAATGTCTTCTTTTATTGTTGACCGCTGATATCTGACTTGGGTGCAAGCGTTCTTTCCGATCCTCTGCCGATCGACACGGCTCTCTTCCGAACCCATCGTCGAACCTTGGACCAATCCTGAATTGATATGATAGGCTTAGGCTATCGGGGCCTTCTGAGTTGTATGGAGATAATATGCCGAATTTCGGGGCCTTCGATGATGTTATCCTGAATGAAGGTTAGCTTTGGGTACTTGAGGGCCCCTTTTGATCTTGCTGCAGATAGCCTTCTCAAAACGTATAAGATAAACTTCTACTGAGGAGTTGCTTGTACTCAGGCGCTACCTCGGTCCTTCGTGGAGCTTTCGTGATCGGAGCTTCCTGTGCTTATTCCTCTTTTTAGAAAGGGAACCATGAGATTAGGTACTGCCTCGCATCGAGTGATGACATTGAAAGCTTCCTGAAGTCCGACTTCTTTTTGGTGGGGATCCTCGAGGTAGAGTGCTACCTCGAGATTGGAGATAATACAGATGATTCCTCGAGTCTTGGCTTCTCGTTGAAGGATGCTTTCGGGATCGGGTATCACCCTGTCGATCTGCATCGAGGCTGTGATTTCCTGGGGCTCGCTCCGGGTAGGAGAGTTAGTGGCTGCTTCTCGCATATATGTGGAGCGGCTTCGGCTTCTTCGCAAGACCTCACTATTTTTAGATAGCTGCCCTTTCGCTTTGGCATAAGGTTCTTCTTTCCTTGAGGTGCAAAAGTGTTGGCGCACGCCCTTGCTCTGATCTATTAGTTTTACCATAGTCATGGCAGCCACTTTGGGGCCGACCCAACAGAGAGTGGGGAGTGCTGCTCCCGGCACTCGGGAACCGCGGGAGTTCGCTCTAAAGACGGCGTCTTCGATAAGAGGGGAACATCTGGAGATGGTGAGAAAATACTGTGGATGGAGCGAGGGGATAGCGCTGCAGGTGCTTTCCCCGGATGAGAGTATTATGGACTCTACTGATGGATTCTTGAGCATATACCTATATCCTTTAGCATTTGGTCCCCTTGATAGGGTTGTGCTTGATTTTTGCTTGAAGTATCGGGTTACTTTGGTGCAGATACATCCGTCATTTTGGCGGGTGGTGCTGATGATGAGGTTCTTTGCAGAGAAGGCTGGGCTTGAATTCACGCTTAACTACCTCGTCAGGCTATACTAGCCCTTTCATCACCAGGCCTCCTAACCCTGAGATGTTGTTCGTCCACGCCCTTTGTAGTTGACGACGAAGAGGACGGGGATCGAGAGTGGGCCGATTGGTTTATTCAGGTCCGGATGGTCGATATTATCCCCGTGGAGCTTTTGCCATTTCCCGAAGGGTGGAATTATGCACATAAGCGGAGCGTCTGGTGCTTTTTCAGATTTTGCCTATAGCAAAAATTAGTTGAATAATAGTGTTTTCTCCCTTGTTACAGCAACTTCATAGACGCCGGGCAAAGTCCTTGACCTGCCCGACTAGGTCCGGAGGCTGGTGACCTATTCGACCTGCGATGAGCGTCGGTGGAGAGCTGTATTTCGTGCCAGATGGGGAGTGAAATACCAAGGTATGTGCGTACACTGCCTTTGCCTTCGTATATTTGAGGTAACATTTCCCTCCTTTATTTTGCACTGGCTTTGCCATTTGCAGGTATCAGGCGGTTCTTTGGGATGACGCAGTGCTCTTCCAAAGAGGGGAATGAGTCGTCGGCCTCCGAGTCGAAGGACGATGGCGATAAGAGGGATCGGCTCCCGCGGTGTGATGGAGCTTTTAGCAGTGCTAGACGGGTCCATATGTTTGAGAAGAGGGCATAGTCCGGGTCTGCTGTTCCCGGAGTATCAGATTCCTAGGCGGCGGTTCCATCGAGTGAATATGCTCTGCCCGAGGTTGGTTCTCCTGGGGCCGAAAAGGCGGGATCATCAGGATTGTGTTCTGGCTTCGAGGAAGTCCGCCGGCTTCACTCCGTGGTGAGTTTAGGCGCATATTTCCTATATTTCGCGTCCTCCTCCCTTTATTGAGCTTTTCTTGTGTAGGCCTGTGATAGGTTTATGTCTGAGCTGCTCAGTCAAGGGGCCAGGCTTCAGAAAATTCTGGATGAGGGCGAGTCCCTTAGGCTCCTTAGTGAGGAGAAGGAGGTTGAGTTTCTGCATTTGCGATATGAGGCATACCAGAGCTCGAATTACGAAAGATATTTGATAGAGAAAGTAACTTTTTGCAGCTCGTGCTTTGCTCCCTTTGGACCTTAAGGTTAACGCCCTTTTTGTTATATTAGCTGCAGAAAAAGACGGAGGCCTTGGAGTACCTCAAGGGCGACATTGGCCGCGTCAGGACTGTTTGTGGAGAGCTAAGGGTTCAGGTGCAAGCTCAATCATTAGAGGAGACAGTCGCCTCGGCCAAGGTCCCTGCCTTCTAAGCCCAACTCCGACTTGGCTCGTGACAATGCCAAAGTTCAAGCGGATATGATCGAGAAACTTGAATCTGATCTCTCGAAGATCAGGGCTGAGATAATTGACGCCCGGGGCTGAAGTGGCACTAAGCCAAACCAAGGCTGATCAGGAGATGACGATTCGCATGAAGGACGCTGCTGATGCCCAAGCTGAGCTGAAGCGAGCCCTCGAGCGGGAGAAGAGGATCGAGGAATATGTTTGTTACAGATCCCGAAGAGAGATACTTGAGGAGATCGGTGCAAGGGGCTTCGTTCTCTCGAAGGAATGGGCTCGAGCAAGGGTGGACGAGCGTGACGCGTGGTCACGTCTTACTGACGACACGAAGAGCGAATCCAGCAAGCTGTAGCCCTTTGGAGCGAAATGTAGATTTCGCTGTTTTCCCGCTTTGTATTTGATACTTGTATAACATGTTTGTAGATGGGGAGTGCCCGTTTTTTGTGTATGTATGATAATAGGAGACTTGAAGCTTTATTTCTTCTACATCTCTTTCTTTATTGCTTTTGACCAGGCGGGCTGGTTTCGGAGTTTGGCGGGATCCTTGTCGGTCCGGAATTTATCGGGCAGGCCTGGAAGCTTTTAAGTGTGATTATTAACGAGAGTAGGCGTCGCGACCTTCGTGTTTTGCCCAGTTGTTTAGGCCCAGTCTCTGATTCAGGTCTTGACTCAAGGTTGCCTGCCTTTTGTGAGCACGTAATTTTTGCCCTATATGAATTACTCCCATAAATTCAAAACAAAATAATTTCTTACAATGTTTGCAATTTTGTGGATTTTCTGTTAATTGTTTGCATTTTTGTTTGTGCATTTTAATTAGTGAAAAAATACAAAAAAAATGTATTGCATGTGCATTTAGGAGTTAATTTTGCATTTTAAGAATTGTTTAGTAATTAAGTTGTTTTATAAAAAGGAAAATCACAAAATAGTCATTTTGCACTCTTTAATTTTAATTTTTGATTTTCGAGTAGTTTGTTTTCTTTAATTTATTAATGGTGTTACTTATTTAGGATTAGTTAGTTTTTTTTATGAGTTAGTTTGGTTTTTAATTTAATTTAGTATTTTTAGTTTTAATTTTCAGAGAAAAAAAAAGAAAAAGAAAAGAGAAAGAACGGGAACTAAAAAGAATTAATGGGAAATGAAGAAATTAGGTCTTGGGCCATCTCTGATTGGAAGTTTGAAACACTCAGCCCAAACGGACTCCTCCCCCAAACCCATTAAATCAGGCCCAATCCACCCTCACCCGATCCGTTTCCCCTGATAATAAAATGACCCGTTTGACTAAGTGGAATCTAATCTCAGCCGTTGATGTCCTCTAATCTGACGGCCTGGAGCTGATAGGGTTGTCTCTATTTAATTGTCCGAAAATCCCTACCCCCCTTTTCAATCGTCTCTTCCAGAAGCCCCCTCCCTAAGAGACCTCTCACCCTTGAACCCTAGTTCCGCCATTTTCACCACAGAAGAGCTCCAACCACCACCCAAAATTACACCATACAACCCTCACTCACCCCTGACCCCTAATCCATCACCATATTCCCTCAATTCATCACCAACAAAGACAAATTTCAGGTCTAGGAAGGCAGATAGGAAAACAAAATCACTCGAGTGTTTTCCAGTTTGACGAGGTGATTTGGAGTCGAAATTGGCCTTGCTCGGTTGCTCTTAACAAGAACATGCGATTGAGGCCAATTTCGGCTCAAATTCGAATCTTCAGAATTTATTTTCAAGCCATGTTCGTTGCGGTTTGCAGTAGGTATCATCTTTCATTTACTTCGTTTTTTGTTCGTTGGGTCCTTCTCTCCGACCTCATCTCTTTCTGCTTCACCTTTTCTTTGTCATTATTTGTCATTCTAAGTAGTGTTCTGCTTTGCGTGATTAGGGAAAGCATGTTAGTTGCGATTCATGTTTAGTTTTAATTCTGTCTCGTTTGTTTTGGGTTCCATTTTGAAAAGTTGTCCAGTTCTGGGCAACCCCATTCAGCCCATTATTTTTGTTCTGATTTTGATTGGGACAGAGGCCCGGGAAGGGGAATAGGGCAAGTTTTGCAAAACTGATTTGAGATTGTTGTTTGGGTCAATTTGACCCAAGAGTTGAAGGGTAAAATGATTTAGGCTTAAGGGGTAATTTCAGGGTCTTTCGGGGGTAAGGTGGGTAGTTTAAGTAGGGAATCTCTTTGTAACCAACTGAGAAGCTTCTAGGAAGCTGGGTGGGGGTTTAACTTGATTTTCAGATTTCTAATTAAGGTTATCTAGGCAAAAACGAAAAATTGGAAAAGGGGCAAAATGCAAAACTGAATTGTTTAGCCTGCCCTGCTTTCCTTGCCTATAAAGGCACCTTTTCTTGCCTTCTAAGAGACCTAAGAGAAGAAAATTCTGCAAATAGCAAAAAAAAATAGCTGAAAATCTTTGAAAAATACTGTTTCATTGGTTCTTTTCTTCTAATTTCCAAAGTTTTGAGTTCCTTTGATTCAATGGTTTGAAGCTGATTAGTTTGGTGTTAGAAGGCAGATTTTGAGCTCAATTTGTGTTTGGGACGCTGTTTTAATTTGAAGTTGGAGATATGGAACTGAATCTTGGTTATGTTGTTCCTGCTCCATTTTTGCTGTTATTCTGCTGACCCTTCCCGTTTGCTTTTCCATTTCAATCTCCAGGTATTATTCAGCCTTGTGGATATCATTTAGATGAATTTGAAGTCTGGAATTGGAATTTGAAAATGAAATGAAATGAATCCTATTCCTGTTGTCTAAGCTTCAATATGTTTGTAATGTTCAGCCTTCAAAGTGTTCAATTAGTGTAATGACTCAATTTATTATTATGGTGTGTATAAATAGGACAGTACTGTGAATGGTGAACTTTAGGACTGTTTAACGTTGTTTAGCCTGCTTTAGGATGAATCTGTGATTGAAGTCATGCGTGTTCATGGTATCACGAACATATGCCTGAAAATAGGAGTGAATTTGAGTTTGCACAAATAGTTAAACTATAAATTTCAGTTGTTCAGCTTTATTTCTTTTGCTTTACTGTCATGAAAAATAATTCTGGGGTCGTTCCTTGCTGTAGATCATTAAGGTTTTAACCTTGGGTGTTTGATTAAATCCTTTGGGGTACTTAATCAATTGCTTAAGTGTAAGGATTTCATCCTGTTAGTGTTTTAATGGCTGTCAAGTTGTGAGTAATTCAATGATTATCACATGAATATGTTTGGACTCAAAATGGTTTGAAATGGTTGTTAGTTTAATGTTAGTAATTGTTGCAATGACTTAAGAAGTAATCAGTCATAGCTGTTTAGTGGTTAACTTCTTAGGATTTGCTAAGTTTTGCTTCCCTATTTGGTATTTAAAGGTAGCTCGAGTTTTTTTTGTAGTTTAAAGCTGCACATTATTCAGTATCAAATTGAGTTTTAATTTTTTGTTTGAAAGGATTTGTGGATCAGCATATTTGCCCTATTAGATTGACTCCTCCAAGGGCTCGATCCTGGGCCCTTGTCTTTCAATTGTAATATTCTTGAATTGGGCCTACTATCGAGGTCTGGCCCAAACCATTAAAAAATAGCCAGTTCCCCGGCCATGGCATATTGGGCTACCAAGTTTTGGCCCGATTGTGTTAGTCTCCTTTTGTTAAAATAGCGTGGTCGCTGGACTGGGCTTCACCTGGAGCTCAGTCTCTTCATGTATTAGGCCTGCATCAATGGTTGTTCAAACTAGGCTTCGTCAATTGGGCCACATAATCGTTGTGCTGGGCTGGTCTTTTGACTTAGCTTTAGCGAAATAAGTCACCAGTTAAAGGAAGTACCAATAACATAGACAGTTATGGCCCTCTGAATGTAGTTGAATTAATCCTTTTAATTTAGAATTGAGGTGTGCCATTCCATGCCAAAAATGACAATTACGTGGCCCTCGTTTTAATTAGTTTTAACTTAACCTTAGAGTTCGAGGCGTGCCATTAGCAAAATTCCATGGCCCTCGCAAAGTTGCTAACGCGTAGTTGCTTTAGGCGTGTCATTTAATAACTTTACCTTCCTAAATTCGGGTGCGCATTTATGTGACCAAAATCCAAATCTCAACAATGTTAAAATATGTCGAAGACTGCGGGTGCATTTATGTGACGTGGTTCAAGACGTGTTTTAGCAGCGTTGCAATTTTCTCTAAAAAATGAATAAAAGCGATTAAAATTAAAATTTGCACATAGGTTTAAAATGTTTTAAAATCAGTTAATTAAGTCAAATATAACAGTTGAGCGGCCATGCTAGAACCACGGAACTCGGGAATGCCTAACACCTTCTCCCGGGTTAACAAAATTCCTTACCCGGATTTCTGGTTTGGGGACTGTTAAACAGAGTCAATCTTTTCCTCGATTCGGGATTCGAACCGGTGACTTGGGACACCACAAATCTCCCAAGTGGAGACTCTGAATTTAATAAATAAATAATCCTGTTTCGATTATCACTTTAAGTTTAAAAAAACTCCCCTTATATACCCCTTTACGGGGGGTGCGGTAAAAAAGGAGGTGTGAAACCTTTAAATCTTCTATGCCCTTGCCTGCCTTTAAATCTTCTATGCCCGTACGGGCAGGTAGTAGTTTTTCTTATTTCTTGCCCTTGGGCATTTTTCATTTCGACTATTTTGGGTCTAGTCTCCGAGTCGCATTGCGATTCGAGCTTCAATTAACCCTCAAGTTGTTTTCTGCCTGCATGGGCGGACGATGATGGCCTTTTGTGCTTCGGGTCGAAGTGACCTTACAGGTGGATGGCCTGGAGGCTCACTCGGCTAGCGATAGTGGCATTTATGCCGTGCCCTTAGGCATGTTGTAGTTTAACTATTTTGGGTCCAATCTCAGAGTCGCGTTGCGACTCGAGCATTAATTGACCCTTAAGTTCGTTCAATTTTCAGACCAGCGATAGTGCCTCTTACGCTGTTTTGGTCGTTGAGACCTTTTAATATGTGGCTCGGAGGCTTGCAAAGTTAACTATTTTGGATCCGGTCTCTGAATCGGGTTACGATTCGAGCTCATTTTAATCCTCAAGTTGTCAAATTTTAAGCTGGCGACAATGGCTCTTACACTGTTTGGTCATAGAGACCTTTCAATGTGCGACCCGTAGGATTGTTTTGCTGGCGACAATGGTTATTACGCTGTTTTTGCCCGTAGGCTTTTTGTAGGCTCTGTTTTCCGCTCATTAAGGTCTTTTGAAATAGTTTTGCCTGACCCGTCGTTGGTTTCGAAAAACCTCGATTTCAAGTCGATATAGGCGATGTTTTGAGCACCTCAGAAGGTTCATAGTTCGTAGATCGAGTAGATCGACGTCTTGCGATTTGGAGTCGATGTGGTCGAAGCTCATTTTTTTGCCTGTTGAGGGAAACCTATTTTAACCGGTTCTTTCAGAAATATATTCGAAGTAGTGGCCCGCGATTTTTGTTTAGCAACGATCGGGCGTCCCCGAGTCGTGTTAGTTTGGCTGTATCAGTCGTTTTGACCGTAGTCATATGTGTTTGGCCGGAGTTATTTTCAATCCCGTGTGATAGTTCAGGCGTCTACACCGAGGGTATGCCCTTTCGGGACTCTTACAAATGCGACGTATAGCCTGAACTTTGGGATTTTTATACCTGTTGAGGTCTTATAGTTTGTCATGCCTGTTGAGGTCTTACAGTTTTTGTTGTTTTGTAGAATAGATCTGGTTACGCTGAGTCTGCCCTCTAGGGGTCTTACGATTTCGGGTTTCCCAGTGTATGGCGATTGTCAATGAATGACAGTCTCCGAGTCATCGAATTTGTTTAAGCTTGAAGACCGCTTTTCATGAGCTCGGAGTTGCCTTATAGGGGCTTTATGAGCCCGAAGTTCCGACCCTGGGGTTGTGTGGGTGCTGAATTGCTGATGCTATTTCTTAGAGAGGTCCCTGCCGGGAGTATACTTGAGATTTCCTTGTTTGGAGAATAAGATGCTGAAAAGATATCCTTTTATTGCTTGGTGTAAACATATATTGTTTCATTGTCGTGAGCTCGGCCCGCGCGGGCGCGGCTCCTCGGACCATTCGATCCGGTACATAATTCTCGATTGGGTCATAGTCTACCGTTTCCCGGTCCTCCCGAGGGGACGGTGCCCTTAGAAGACTATTGGACTGTAGGAGAAGGCCTACGACCTTATCGGATCCTCCTCTGGGGGGTACGTTGCTCTGCTAATAATCTTGCTGATGAGGCCCTCTTCGGGGCGGAAGCCTGATTGAGGGGAAAGAGCATGACATGCCCTTTTTTAAGGCCTAGGGATCTCTGGGTAGAGTTAGAACTTTCGAATGTCCTGGCCAGCTGTCTGCATATAGGTTAGTGAAACAATAACAAGGGAATAAAGTAGTTCTTCCTCACCGCGGGACGCGTGGGCGACGTTTTGAGATTTTGTACGTTCCTACCCTTTCGAGGTGTGAGCCCCGATACAGCCCTCCATTGTGTCTTATCAGGCTTGGCCGAAGATGTGGTTTGCTTAACCTTTGATCCTTCTGAGGGTGGGGGCATTGATGCCGGCGATGTGCCATATGGTGAAGAATTTCCTCTCATCACGTATTACTTTCTGTTGACTTATTTTAGTTCCGCCCTTTGCGAGGGATCTCATTCTTTTGGCGAAATGGGGCCGACGCTGTTCCCGGGCCAGGATGCCGAGCTCTGTACCATCAGAGAAGGCGCTGATGGGCTGTATCAAGAGAATGGTCTTTGTGGCGACTGTCGTTTGGAATTCGCCAGGGATTTGGGATGCGGGAGCGATTTGGTCCGTTAGTCCGGATCGCCCCATTGACTTTGGTCCGACATCGTTGTTGTACGTGACCGAATCACCTGAATTCATGAACACATGTTTTAGTTAAGATAAATTAAATGAGGGAGAGGGTTACCAATGCGTCAGTGTGACGCCAAGGCAGAGTCTCAGTGCCCTTTTCCCTGGATGTAAGGGTATCCTCCGGAATATTTCCCTGGACCCATTTTTCCCTAACAACGAACATTATCACTTTCCATTTTATGAGTCCTCGGATTGTTCCCGGTTGTCGTGGATTATGTCGGCTGGACTTGTCTTTACGGGATCATTGGGCATGCTTCGTTTAAGCTTCGAGCGAAGGCCTGTGTTTCCCAGTCATCCGAAACCGGGAGCGATCTCATTCGTCCTATCAGGGAATGAGGCGCGACTTTCCGTGGTATTTCATTCTTTCTTTGTTCGGCCTCAGATGTGTCGGGCTCTCTTGTTACTGCTTCTATGGCATCGGCATGTGCTTTTACGGAGGAATATGCTGGTACGGTAAGCGAGTTTGTGAGGTCAAGCGCTAGGCCGCGGTGCCACATCACGGGTTCCTTCGAGAGTGTCTCCCTGAACTTCTCCAATGAGACGAAGTTGAACTCATCATCTTGAAGGTCGCTGCCTTTACCCGCGCACGCGTAAGCGGCAGCGCGCTCGTCGCGATCCGAGGTCCTGTCGCACCTAGGGAGTTCCGACATTCTAGATTTTTGTGAAGTGGGTTCCGGGACCGCTTCCTCGGGAGATAACTTTTGCATGAACCTCTACAAACCTGACTCGATTCTTTTGGAGAGATCCTCAAGCGTCTTTGTTATGGCAGGGTCTGTTATCGATCCGTTGTTGCTTGATCTTTCGGGTATTCATTCGGCGTAGGGAGCTGTTTCCGGCACTACTGTGCCGGGAGTCTCCGGGTGGCTCTGCAATTGAGCGATAGCCAACTACTGTGCCTGCAATATTTCAAAAATATCATGAAGACTAACTTCCTGTGTTTCCCGAGCCGGGGTTTGTTGGGCTTCCTATTGGTCGATATGCTGAACGCTCCCATCGGTGTGCGAGGCCCCGTCAACCTGCTGCGCGCCTCGCGAAAATGCATCCGCTGGAATTGGCCCAGATGCGTTATCAGTGTCCCGCGGTGTCGTGCCAACCACTGGAACAACCTCACCATTTCCGTCGCAATTTTTGGGGTAGCTGTTCTCGACTCTGTTTACCGAGCCAGACATTTTGACCTGAAATCAAGAGATCTTTGACAAGAAAAGGTGTAAAAGATAATGTGCATTTGTGCAATGAAACCAGCAAGAAAATAATCACTATTATTTTTAGCTCCACGGTGGGCGCCAAACTGTTTACCGTGAAAATGGTAACAACAATTAAATTTGTAAATGAGATTCTAAAAATACGTGATCTATTCCCCAGCTAGTTGTTAGAGTAGTTGATGCTAATAATATAAAGTTTAACGATGAAATTCAAGCTAAAACGAGATAGTAATTGAACCGAAGGGCCTACTGCCCGGGTATAGGTCTGGTTGATGGGGGACCTCGGGGTCGACGTCGGGGTCGAGCTCGAGCTATCGGGGATGGGAAACAGTTGAGGATATAATTAAACAAGGCTCTTCACGGCTAATATTAAGTAATATAATGAAGAACAAATAATAGGGCAATGGATATTAAGGTAACCTCGGGCCAATGAGAACAAGCAAGTTAGAAAGAAAAGAGAGAGAGAGATATATATTATTGCACTTGTGGAGAAATGGAGCAACATCAGTCCCTTACAAGGTAGGGTGAGTCCCCTTTATATAGGAGGGGAACTTGGCTATAAGTACGTGGGCATTAATTACAAAGTATGGAGATGGGATGGCCTGATGCGATGTCTCAGCATAGGCTCTGGATAGGCCGGCCCTGTCAGACTCAACCGTGTGCCTTGGGAGCTTCCCCCTCTATCCTGGCTTCGATCCCTGTCTTCTCTGAGTCGGGCCTTGACGAGCCCCGAGGTTAGGAACTTGGCCGTGGCTTCCTGTCCTCGGGGTCTCGAGGCATTCTTGCGAAATGACTTGAGAGAGAGAAATCAAATCCTCTGATTTCACCGCGTACAACAATCATTTTGTATCAGTTCCTAAGTGTCACGACCCTAAACCCGGACAAGGTCGTGATGGCACCTCTCGTAAAGACAAGTCCAGCCAACACAACACTCAATTCATTCTTAAATAATTGAAATATCATAATTTAAGTCATTAACATAATTAGATCCCAAAAAGAAACAACAAAATAGTATAATTTGTGGAAAAACCAACACTGCCCGGCATCGGGGTGTCACTAGTCATGAGCATCTAACACAAGTCTAGGAATATGCAAAAGGAACTACACCGTCTATTACAAAATCCAGTACAAGAGAAATAAATAATGATAAGAGGGAGGAACACTAGGCTGCGAACGCCGAGCAGCTACCTAGTGAACCCCGAAACTCTGCTGGAAGCTATCAACCCTCGCTAGCAGGACCTGAAGCGCCTGAATCTGCTCATAGGGTACAGGGAGTAAAGTGAGTACTCCAACTCAGTGAGTAATAACAATAAATGAAGACTGAGCGATAAGAAATCACGTAAAAACACAACAACATGCTATACAGAGGTAGAGCAAAACCAGTAAAGTGCACGAAAGCAGTGAAATCTCATAGAAGCACCTTAGTTCAGTTTAAGCTTCTTTGAAATACCTTTTTAACAGTTAAATAAGTAAATGACAGGCAGTTAGAAGAGATAAACACATAAATACCACCCATCGGGCATAATACCAACATAATCAGCCCCTCGGTCAACAACATGGAACAACACCAGTCCCTTGTGCTATATCTCATATCACACTAGGTACGCGCGCTCACTGGGGGTGTACAGACTCCGGGAGGGGCCCCTTACGGCCAAAGTGAAATATCAAGACATCTCGTGGCATAATGAATAGGCTCTGGCCTCATATCAAGCCACCTCATGGCGCATAATCTCAAGCCCTCAGCCTCATAATCATAAATTAGTGTATCAGTGCTGCGACGTGCAGCCCGACCCAAAAGTATCCTTACAACACATGCTCTCGGCCCCTACTCAGTCAGAAATCTCTAAAAGCCACTAGGGCACAGTAAAATATGATGCTCAGCCCAAAATATCATTTAAAGTGTTTAAAACAGAGTAAACATGGCTGAGTTATGAAAACAATATAATATATCATGACTGAGTACAGATATAAAATCAAAACAGTGAGAAAATAGCAATAAAATATCTCCTAAGGGTCCAAATAGTTGGCTCGAGGCCCAAATATGTCATTCAGCCCAAAACATGATGATATCAAATAGTTTTCAATCAAATACGCAATAAAACAGTCATTCGGGATGGACTAAGTCACAATCCCCAACGGTGCACGACCCCATGCTCGTCATCTAGCGTGTGCGTCACCTCAATATAGCACAACGATGTGAAATCCGGGGTTTCATACCTTCAAGACAATATTTGCAATCATTACTCACCTCGATCCGGTCCAAACTATAGCCCACGACGCCTTTGCCCTCGAATCGGCCTCAACTCACGTCGAATCTATCCAAAATCAGAATCACGGAGTCAAAATATGCTAGGGGAACGAAGCCCATGCAAAAATAATCAATTTACAACATAAATCCTGAAATTAACCAAAACTCGACCCCCGGGCCCACGTCTCGGAATTCGATAAAATTTACATCAACAGATTCCTTATTTCCCCACGAGTTCATACATATCAAAAGTCCCAAAATTCGACCATAAATGGCCCCTCATATCCTTAAGTCAAGGTCTCCAATACCAAGCCCTAGTTTTCCAAATTTTAACCCTTAATTTCTATAATTACAAGCCTAGTCTGTGAAATAATGCCATAGGATCGATTATTAGACTCAAAATTTTTACCTCCAGACGTTATCCCTTGAATCCCTCTTCAAAATCTCCCAAAAAGCTCTAAAAACGACTTGAAATGGTGAAGAACAACTGAAAAATCGCGAAGGAAGTCTTTTATACCTTCTGGCCCAGGCTTTTCGCACCTACGGTCCAGATCCCGCTCTTGCGGTCCTGCTTTTGCGGTCTAGACCACCGCACCTGTGGTTTCCACTTACTTGACCATTTCCACATCTGTGGTTGAAATACCGCACCTGCACCACCGCAGGTGTGCCTCATCGATCGCTTCTGCAGTTCCAGCTAACCTTCTATTTGGCCACATCTGCGGCTCCCCCCTATGCTTCTGCGAGCCCGCACCTGCGGTTCCCTAGCCGCATGTGCGGTTATGACAACAATGGAACATCTTCAGCTGCCAAAACCAACTTCCAAACTTTCCACCAACCATCCGAAATCACCCCGAGGCCCTCAGGACCTCGACCAAAAGCACAAACACATATTATACCACTACTCAAACTTGTACCAATCTTCAAAACACCTCAAACAACAACGAATCAACCAAATCACATCGAAATCAAGCCTAAGATTCCAAAAGTCCACAAAACCACGTCCAAATGACATGAAATTTTGCACACACATCCCAAATGATGCAACAGACCTACTGCAACTCCCGGAATTCCAATCCGACCCCTATATCCAAATCTCACCTATCAACCGGAAAACACCGAAATTCCAATTTCGCCAATTCAAGCCTAAATCTACTCCGTACCTCCAAAACACATTCCGATAACGCTCCTATATCCTAATTCACCTCTCGAAGCTATCCAAACCATTGAAATTCACATCCAAGCCCTCTAACACATAAGTCAACATCCGGTTGACTTTTTCAACTTAAGCTTCCTCAAAAGAGACAAAATGTCTCAAACCTTACCAAAACTTTTCCGAACCCGAGCCAACCAACCTGATCACACATAGTACCAATAAAAAAGCAATAAAAAGCAGAAATGGGGGAAACAGAGTGGTAACTCATGAAACGACCGGCCGGGTCGTTACATCCCCCCTCTTAAATAAACATTCATCCTCGAACGAGTCAAGAAACATACCTGAAGCCTTAAATAGGTGAGGATTGATCGTGGCCTACTCCGCACTACTAATTATGTAGCGAGAGAGGGTCAGAGCAGGTTTTACCCGATTTTCGGTCGGGATCGATTTCCACAGAGAGCTAGAATTTGGAATCGAGTATCTATCTAGTTTAGGATTACGTATGTGTTCCAAATTACACTTCTAATCATTTTTGGGGTTTTCTTTTTTTTACTTCTACTATTATCAAACTACAAATGGTAAATGCAACTAGATTAAGCTAAGAGTTAATGCTGCGGGTTGTTCAAATAATTTAAAAGGCAGTAGGGTAGTGACTTCTGCCTAGGTGATCAATTGACGAGTACTTGAGTCTAAACCATAATTGACATGATTGGGGAGTATGATATAATCGTTGCACTATTTTACCCACTCTACACCTCTCTGTGGTTTGAGTGATTTTGCCCGAATTGACTTTCTCAAGACCAATTGGGTATGCAAATTTGCACAAGCAACTAGGTTCAAGTCGGGTACTACTCTCTCGAGATTTAACCCTTTAATTGGGGATATCAATCTCTTGAGTACGCCCCAATTCCTTGTTGGACCAATTTCAGAGACTTAGGCTCTCTGCCTCAAGAAGAACCCAAGTCAACTAAACACAAATAGTGTTTGCAACCACTAATTCAGAAATTAACCATGAAATAGGCCCAAATATCAAACACCCATAGTCAATTTAGCCCTAAAATACAAGACCCATCAATTACCCACACTAGGGTTGAGCCACAACGCTAACTTATGGGTCTAGCTACACATAATTAAAAAAGGAAAGCAAAAAATAGATGAAGAACAACTCATATTAATTAATTGCTAAGCTAAATAACAAGATTCAATGATGAAAAGTAGATAAAATTGCCCAAAATAGCTAAGAATCTCGAACCCACGAGCGCAGCTACTTAATTACAATATCTGGTACACTAAAAATGGGAAAAGAAGTTATTTATACTAAGCTGAAAATTCTGGACAAAAATCCCCCTGCGGGGTTAGTGCGGACCGCACAAAATGGTGTGCAGCCGCACTAGGGATCTGAATCTAAAGATCTGACTCTCTGAACTCAGGCACTGCGGACCATCGAGAATAGACTGCGGTTGCAGAGGCTTCTAGTGCAGTCCGCAAAAAATGAAATGCGGACCGAATTGACTTGAATCCTTGAAACGGGAACTTCTCTAATCTTGGGTTTTGAAGATCACACTAAATTGAGTGCGGCCGCATTGCCTCAGTGCGGACTGCACAAATCCTAGTGCGGCCGCATTGCCTTTATGCCTTGAAAGTCATGCTCTCTGAACCTCACAGTGCGGACCACACAGAATGTAGTGCGGCCGCACTGGCCTTGCTTTGCCTGAGCTTTGTCTTGTCTTGGTATTTGTGTAAGTTTCATTCCTTTTGAGCTTATCTTTGACATCTTGTCACTTTGTTGATTAAACCTGAAATCAAACACAACATGTGAGCCTTTTGGGACTATTTTGTATGAATTTATAATCAAAGCATAAGCAAGAAGGAGTATAAAATGCTTTAAAATCCCTAGTTATTTTGTACTCAAGCAAACAAAATAAGACCCACCCCTTAAGGGAAAATCTAAGAAGTTTTTAGCTGACCTAAAGTAACCTCATCTAGCATCAATTGGGACTAACAATTGCCCTCAATACAAATGAATCATTAACAACTTTTACTCTTTGAAACACCATGGATTAAGTGCGACACAAGAGCATCAAGAGTTGGCTCAACACATCAAAGGACTCTTTCTATTACTTTGGTCATTGTGGAATCCAAACTCACACATCCTCAACTCTCCCTAAGCAAACTTCAGCTTTAGAATAGTGGCACTCAAAATGAGGTTAATGGAAGTTCACTCATCTCTCTCAAGAAAAAGCCACAAGTCCAGATCTAGATACCATATGCTTGCCCCTTATGTGAGTATCCACTAATGTAAGCTTCATTCAAGTCAAGATCATATATAGCTTTTGTGGAGACATTGTGAAGGCTTTTGGTTCGGGGTAGGAAATGTTTTGGTCTTAGTAAGTTCCATCTTCCCTTAAGCACTTCTTTTGATTCATTTGTCACACATTCACTTGACTCTTTGAGTCATTTCACTACTTTCTAAGGGGTTAGAGAGACACACTGTCACTCTTTCTTATGCATTTCAAACCTTTTCTCCTTTTTCAACTTTCCACACCTTTCATTCTTTGCTTTTCTTGAATCCCTTTTTGTTCGTTTTCATATTAAACATTCTATTTGCCATTTTGCTTCTCTTTCTTTTTTATTGCCTTTCCTTTTCTTCATTTTTGTGCCTTTTTACCACTTTGTTGCAATATTCGTCTCCCCCCAAACTTATACTTTTGCCATGTGCTAAAGGAAAGATTGGGTTCCAAGAGAGGGTATCTTTTAGAACGGGTATATGCTTGTATTATGGTTCTTGAAGGAAAAAGGTCTAAGGCTCAAAAGGGTTGACTAGGGATCTTATCATTGGTAGGTTATGTGTGTGTTCAACTATCATTTGGACCAAGGAGAGCCTATAATCATGTCTCAAGTCAGAATTCACTTAGGATTTTGCCTCAATAAACATTCAGAGCAAGTTCTAGACCAATGGCTCGGGACTTGGACTTGCAATGTGATTACTCACCACACAAGCTATGGGATTGCTTAAGACGCAGAGTCAGGGGCCCACAACGACCTTAGATAAGATTTGAGCACACAATGGTCCCGAAAAGCCACTTGATCATTATTGGTCAATACAAGAGTCTCAAGGTCACTACTTTCACCATCCTAAACACAACAATTTGTTTTTGATTGTAAGATCAAAGGAAAATGTGCTAGGCCCAAGTGAAGCTTTGCTTGAGGCACACTTAACTACTAACTACTAAAAACAAAAAGAAAAATGGACTCAAACCCTTAAGAAGGTTGTCACGCCATCCATCATTGGGAAGAGCCACCCGGTTCACACAACACTCCACCTTTGGAAAGAATCGTGGCATTAAGAAAACCAAAGGCTTATTGCAAACTTGAGAAACAAGAAGCTACAAATCACAAATAAGAAGCTAAGAACAAAATATTTGCGGAAAGTAGAATAAATATATACAAGAAGGGATTTTAATATACAATAGATGGGATGAATATGTACAATGTAACATAACTTTATATACCGACCCAAAGTAAAATAAAAGTGCGATAAATGTATGAAATGTTAAAATTATATACAACCAAAAGGTGAAAAATCAAGAAAGCATAAAAAAGTATCAAATATATATACAATCATCCGAATGAATAAAAAGTAAGGTCTACATATATATATATACAATCATACAATCATCCAAAATGTAGGGCCTACCCCCTCAAATGAAAGCTGGCATTATCCCCAATGCCAACTAAACCAAATAAAGCATCAAAAAGAGATAGGAAAAATGATATAGGGACTCCCTATGGCTTGTCTGTCTGCATAGGCTCCTGAGTGGTCCCAGGGTCCTCACTATGCTCGAGAACCTCAGACTGGTTCCCGGTAGCCTGCTGCTGTGGTGCTGGGACCTGGTCCTGGACCTGGACAGGCTCCTAAAGTGCATCCTGGGACTGATTGGAGGAAGCCTCTAGTGGGTCGGCCAACTAGATGACTGCATCATCCGCTCTAGGAATTATCCTCTTCCTCTTGGGAGGCCTCTGTGACTACTCTGGCTGGGAATGAGCTGCGGGTACTGGGTCCTGGAGCAGTACGTCTAAAGGCAGTTGATCTGCCTTCAGTCTGTCAATATCAGCTCTCAACGCCTTCACGGACTCCTTGGATGCCCGTATCTTTCTCAGCTTCTTGTGCTCCCTAGCAAGCTCCTTGAGAGACTGGATGTGTGAAGCAACTACATCTATGAGCACCTTCTGAGTGTCGAGGATTTTCTTCTGGTTGTCTAAAATCTCTTTCATAGCATCCTCTATCAACTAGGAAACCTGTGGGGCTGGAGGTGCCGACTGAGCCTCTACCGTGGTAGTTAGGATGGACAACTTGGATGAGGCAGTCTGCATCTAGTTGTTGATACTCAGAAGTGCCTGGCTCAGTCGGTAGGTAGTAATAGGATGGGCCCGGGAAGATGGAATCTCCGGGTCCGTAGAGGTGGATGGACCAGGAGGGGCAGCAGTGGAAGTAGATGCAGGATCAGCTGGAGTCAATAAAACAACTGGCTCTTCAGACTGGCCAATTGGAGCAGTAATTGTACTCTTGAAGTTCTTGCTCTTGGGGTTGTCATCCCCCTGCATGCTGTACCAGGAGAAAGGGGCCTTCGCTTTGACTTTGATGTCAAAGGGCCTTTTCTCCACTTTCAGGTCCCGGAAGTACATAGTGAGGAAACTGGGGAACGAGTAGTTTCTGTCATGCTCGGCATCTACAATAGTAATAATCCACGACATCACATTCCCCACATTGATTGGGTACCCCGCCATGATCGAAGCCACTAACACAGCCCGGTGGAGAGGGAGGGAGTTGTCATGTGTCGTGGGGTCTAACCTTCTACATACAAAGGTCTCCCACCCACGTGCCTTAAGTTCAAACTCCGTCTCAAGATCTTGAATCCGACAGTCAACTAGTCGGGGGTGGTACCTGGGATTGCCAGGTACTGTGCTATCCAGGGACGAACCTCCTCACCCATTTCCATCTTTGCCATGTACAAGGTCTCATCTTCCTCATTAAACCCAAGGTAATCATTGATTGTCTTCCCGTCGAACAACACCTTCAAATTTCGAACCTTGGTCACTTTGGAGCCCTTTTTGATTTGGGCTACGTTGATGTAAAATTCCTTGACCAAGTGTTCATTGGCATCCACACACTCATCTAGAAAGTGTTCCCAGCCCACTCTTGTCCTAAACTGCCTCCTCAACGTTGGGGTTGTGAGGTAGCAAGTCTCTATCAATAAAACTCCGCTCCGGGATTAACTTCCTCACCGGCCACCATTCCCGGAACTTGTGGTACGCTACCTCACTAACAAACCGGTCCTGCTACACCTCCAGCTTCCTAGTTCGGGCAATACCCCCCACTTGTGGTTCACCTCCTTCTCCTACTTCTTCGTCTCCCCCTATTTCCTCCTCATCACCTACTGCACCCTCTCCAGATAATGAAGCTATGGGAGAGGTGGAGTATTCCCCACTACCATCACCTGAGCCCTCAGACGACCCAGAAGAGATGTTCACTGA
The DNA here is from genome assembly GCF_000715075.1 of Nicotiana tabacum. NCBI lineage: Eukaryota > Viridiplantae > Streptophyta > Magnoliopsida > Solanales > Solanaceae > Nicotiana > Nicotiana tabacum. Next base: position 112,347,541 of record NC_134089.1, read on the forward strand.
TGCTTAGGCAGTGGGGGATGGTGGAGGTGTATTTCTCAGTCTATGCCTCTCTGGCCAATCAGGGATATATTCTAGCTCAGAGTCCGAAGAGATCTCCCGGGAAGGCTCGTACTCACTCCCCGACATGTCAATGGCTTTGTCAGTAGCTTTTATCGCTTTCCTCATGTTCTTGATGTTTTGCGTAGCTTAGGGAGTGAGTTTTATCTTTTTCTGCTTCCCTCCCCAGGAAGATCCACCTCTGCCAGGTTGTTTAGTTCCTTTGCCTCGTTGTTTTACCATTGTCCTTTACTAGTGTGGTCCACACTAAATGTAGTGCGTCTGCACTAACAACTTCAGAGACCTGGCACTTTTTTCCACTATGTCCTGCACTGCACCAACACAATCCTGTAACATCTCACAACCAGTTAGCCCAAAAATAAATCCTATCCTATAATGAAAATCAAAGAAAAGCAAGAAGAAAAACACATGGGTTGCCTTCCAAGAGGCACCTGATTTAACGTCGTGGCACGATGCAAGTTATCATCACATCATTTGAAATGGAGAAGTGCCACCACGTGGCTGTCATCAATTTTTCCAAGTTAATGCTTGACCCGGTGCCCATTAACTCTGAAAACTTCACCATTTTTGTTCTTTAAATCAAGAGCACCAAACGGGGTCACATACACCACTTCAAAAGGTCCACTCCATTTTGATTTGAGCTTTCCCGAAAATAGACGTAACCGGGAGTTGAACAAGAGAACAAAATCACCTACTTTGAACTCCTTTCCACGAGCATATTTATCATAAAGGTACTTCATCTTGTCTTTATAAAAGGATGAACTGGAGTAGCCATGGAATCTGAATTCATCAAGTTCATTAAGCTTCTCTACACGAAGATTGGCAATCAGAGTCTTGTAAGCAGTCCTATAAGCCCATAGAGCGTCATTCAACTTCTTCGACCAATCGGTCCTATTTGCATTGACCGTCTTTGACAATATTCTTTTGATTTCCCTGTTGGAGACTTCAACTTGACCACTTGCTTGAGGATGATAGGGAGTAGAAACTTTGTGATTGACACCATACTTTGAAAGCAAAGTGTCGAAAGCTCTATTGTAAAAATGAAACCCCCCATCACTGATGATTGCACGCGGAGTACAAAACCTTGTAAAAATGCTTTTCTTGAGGAATGCAACAACACTCCGGGCCTCATTGTTGGGCAAAGCCACGGCTTCAACCCACTTTGAAACATAGTCAACCGCTACAAGAATGTAAGTGTTCCCACAAGAGCTAACATATGGGCCCATGAAGTCAATGCCCCATACATCAAAAATATCAACCTCAAGGATGGCATTGAGAGGCATCTCATCTTTCTTTGAAATTCCACCCGCTCTTTGGCATTCGTCGCATCTCTTCACAAAATCACCCGCATCTTTGAACAAGGTTGGCCAATAAAACCCACAACTAAGAACTTTAGAAGCGTCCTCGCCCCGCCATGATGGCCATCATAGGGAGAGGAATGACAAGCCTCCAAGATATTCAATTGCTCCTCCTCCGGGACACACCTTCGGATCACACTATCCGTGCAAATCTTGAACAAGTAGGGCTTATCCAAATAGAAGTCCAAACTGTCCCACTTGAGCTTCTTCCTTTGGTTAGAAGAAAGCTCAGACGGGATTATACCGGCCACGAGGAAATTAGCAACATCGGCAAACCATGGCATATCATTCATCGATACCGAAAGGAGTTGTTCGTCAGGAAATGAATCATTGATCTCTAGGCCATCACTAGGCCTCCCCTCCTCCTCCAAGTGGGACAAATGGTCCGTCACTTGGTTCTCACTACCCTTCTGGTCCACAATCTCCAAATCAAATTCTTGAAGTAACAATACCCATCTCATCAGTCTAGCTTTGGAGTCCGTCTTCGTCATCAAGTACCGAAGTGCGACATGGTCGGTATGAATAATAACCTTAGCACCCATAAGATACGGCCAGAATTTTTCCATAGCAAACACAATAGCCAAAAGTTCTTTTTCGGTCACCATGTAGTTCACTTGAGCATCATTCATTGTCTTGCTCTCATAGTATACCAGATGAAACATTTTGTTTACTCTTTGACCCAAAACCGCCCCAACCACAACATCGCTCGCATCATACATGAGCCCAAAGGGCAAGCTACAATTAGGCACGATAATGATAGGAGTGGTGGTCAACTTATGCTGGAGAAATTCAAAGGCTTGCATACACTTTTCATCAAACACGAACTTAGCATCTTTTTCCAATAACTTGAACAAAGGATTCACTACCTTTGAAAAGTCTTTGATAAATCTACGGTAGAACCCCGCATGGCCAAGAAAACTTCGGACTCCCTTGACGGATGTAGGGGGAGTGAGCCTTGAAATCACATCGATCTTTGCTTTATCTACCTCAATACCATGCTTCGAAATTTTATGTCCAAGAACAATTCCTTCTTCCACCATAAAGTGGCATTTCTCCCAATTGAGAACAAGATTAGTTTCTTCACAACGAGCCAACACCCTATCAAGATTCTTCAAGCATTAATCAAATGAGTCTCCCACAACACTAAAATCGTCCATAAATACCTCCAAAATGTCTTCTACCATATCGGTGAAAATGGCCATCATACACCGCTGAAATGTAGCCGGTGCATTACACAACCCAAAAGGCATCCTAGAGAAAGCAAATGTGCCATACAGACAAGTGAATGTGGTCTTCTCCTAATCTTCCGGAGCAATCAAGATTTTGGTTGTACCCAGAATACCCATCCAAGAAGCAATAGAAGGCACGCCTAGAAAGTCGATCTAACATCTGATCCAGAAATGGCAAAGGAAAGTGATCCTTTCGGGTCACTTTATTCAACTTGTGATAGTCCATGCATACCCTCCAACCGGTAACTTTTCTTGTCGGAATCAACTCATTTTTAGAATTTGTCACCACGGTCATGCCATCCTTCTTCGGTACACATTGCACCGGTGAAGTTCAAGAGCTATCAGAGATGGGGTACACAACCCCGACATCCAACCACTTGATCACCTCCTTTTTCACAACTTTTTGCATTGCCTTGTTCAACCTCCTTTGATGCTATAAGGAGGGCTTTGCATCATCTTCTAGTATAATCGTGTGCATACAAAATGTGGGGCTTATTCCCCGAATATCAGCGAAAGTCTATCCAATTGCCTTTTTCCACTTTTGAAGCACCGCCAATGTGGCATCAACCTGCATGTTAGTAAGGCAAGAAGGAAGATAACTGGCAAAGTAGAATTTGAGCCTAAGAAATCATACCTGAGGTGTGGAGGAAATGGTTTCAACTCTAACACCGGAGGCTCCTCAATTGATGATTTGGTTGGTGGAGTCTTTCTATTATCGAGATCCAAAGACAATTTCCTAGGCTCATAAGAATAAGAGCCCATTCCATGTAAAGCATTCATGCACTCCACTCGACTTGCATCCTCATTGACATGAAGATTCAACAATACAGCCTCCAATGGATCCTCCACATTGATCATTGCACTGGTGTCATCAATTATCACTGCTGTGACGAGGTCAACAAAAGAGCACACCTCGGTACTGTCGGGCTTCTTCATAGACTTGCACACATGAAAGACCACCTTATCATCACCCACCCGGAAGGTGAGTTCCCCTGCTTTCACATCTACCAATGCCTTCCCCGTAGCTAGGAAAGGTCTTCCCAATATGATCAGAACTTCGTAGTCCACCTCGCAGTCCAAGATCACAAAGTCAGTTGGCAAGATAAATTTGTCCACACAGACAAACACATCATCAATAATACCCAAGGGTCTCTTTATCGATCTATCTGCCATTTGTAACCTCATGGAAGTCGGCCTAGGTTGCCCAATACCCAAAGTTTTGAAAACTGAGTAGGGCATCAAATTTATACTATCTCCCAAATCACATAGAGCCTTGGCAAAATCCGCACTCTTAATGGTGCAAGGAATGGTGAAAACACCGGGATCTTCAAGCTTCGGGGCCATTGAATGCACTATAGCACTAACTTGGTGAGTCATCTTTATAGTTTTACAATCCATAGAATGCTTCTTTGTGACCAAGTCTTTCATGAATTTTTCATAGCCCGGTATTTGTTCAAGAGCCTCCACCAGAGGAACATTAATGGACAAGCTCTTTATCATATCAATGAAATTCTTAAACTAATTATCATTCTTTTGCTTCACGAGCCTTTGAGGATAAGGTGGAGGTGGCCTTGGCAAAGGGGCCTTGGCTTTAGGCACAACCAACTCCGGCATGTCAATTATGTGTTCCCTAGATGGGTTCACATCATTTTGAGTTTCCACCTCGACATCTTGAATATCAATCCTCACTTCGTTATTCACATTTTCATCAACCACATCTTCAACTACCAAAGGGACTTCATTTTCTTGCAATTCAACATCATCATCCAAGATTTACTTTTGGTTGGAGGCATTCACATCAACGCCTCTCCCACTTCTCGTTGTAACCGCCATAACATGATTGTTCCCACCCTTTGGGTTTACTACCGTATCACTTTGTAGAGCACCCTTAGGGCGAGTATTTAAAGACTGAGAGATTTGGCCCAATTGTACCTCCAAGTCTCTGATAGAGGTATTGTGGGAAGCTAACTGTGCATTAGAATCCACATTCTTCTTCATCATCAGTTCAAACATCATTTCAATTCTACTCATATCATTGCGAGAAGAACTAGGACCTTGAGATTGAAATGGGGGTGGATTGTTCGGTTGTTGGTACATTGGGGGCCTTTGAAAGCCTTTCCCCCGATTTCCTTGGTTTCCATTGTTCCATCACCTTGACTGTTATTGCCACCCCAATTGTTGTTATTACCATTCCAATTCCCTTGGTTTCCTTGATTGTTTCTCTGATTGCCCCAGTTGTTGTTTTGGTTGTTGTTCCCCCAATTACCACTATTTTGTTGTTGGTTGCCCCAATTGCCTTGAGGTCTCCACTGTTGTTAGTTGGAAGAGTTGCCCCGTTGGCCTTGATAATTGTTTACATATTGAACCTATTCAATTTAGTCATCATAACCATCATTTTGAAATCTATCACAGTCATCAAGAAATTGCTCAGAATTCCCTTGGTTTTGTTGCCTTCTTTGCCTTATTTTGTTGACAAGCATATTGACACCCTCCATAGCATTCACTTGGCGAGGATTTTGAACTTGTTGCAACTGTGCCTTTGCCAATTGGTTCATAGTAGTTGTCAACTCTGCTATAGCCTGCCCATGATCATGTAATTCCTTGTGCAAATGAATAACCGTGGGGTCACCCTGAGGCACATTGGCTCTACTTTGCCATGCGGAAGAAGTGTCAGCCATCTCGTCAAGTATATCACATGCCTCATCATACGACAACTTCATAAAGTTTCCCCCAACAAGTTGGTTCACTATGCATTGATTTGTTGTAATGATGCCCCGGTAGAAAGTTTGTTGTATCATATCCTCGGTCATATCATTGTTGGGGCATTCTTTCACCATTGTTCTATAACGCTCCCAAATCTCATGCAAGGTTCCGTGGGATCTTGCTTGAAAGCCAATATCTCATCACGCAATGCCGCCATATGCCCCTGTGAGAAAAATTTAGCAATGAATTTATCTGCCAACTCATCCCAAGTTGTGATGGAATGGTTGGGAAGTTTCTCGCGCCAATCTAATACCTTCCCTTGAAGTGAGAATGGGAAAAGTCTCAACCTAAGAGCATCCTAGGACACATTCGTCTGCTTGCTCCCCCAGCATGTATCCACGAACCCCTTGAGATATTTGTAGGCATTTTGATTTGCAGCACCCATGAAATACCCACGCTGCTCAAGTAAGGTCAACATCACATTGGTTATCTGAAAATTGCCCGCTCGAATTCGGGGTGGGACAATAACACTCGCATATCTCTAGTTCAGAAGTACTCTGGGAGCCACTCTTGGAGGTGGCGGAGGAGGGTCAAGAATATTACCATTCGGATTAACATTGAAGTTGCGGCCTCTTCGTTGTCCTTGAGGTATAAGAGACACCTCATCTTCCCCGACATCATCTACCTCCTCCCCCGCAATCACGTTTCCAAGAGGGATTAGCGTTGTTCGCTGCCATTTGGTACCTGAGTTGTGACACAAACAAGTAAGTAACAAAGAAGGAAAGAAGAACAATACACAAAACTAACTAAATAGATAGCCTAAACCGTTATCTCCCCGGCAATGACGCCAAAAAGGTGATCGCGGCCTACTCCACGCTACTAATTATGTAGCGAAAGAGGGTTAGAGCAGCTTTTACCCTATTTTGGGTCGGGATCGATTTTCACAAAGAGCTAGAATTTGGAATCGAGTATCTATCTAGTTTAGGATCGTGTATGTGTTCCGAATTACACTTCTAATCATTTTTGGGGTTTTCTTTTTTACTTCTACTATTATCAAACTACAAATGGTAAATGCAACTAGATTAAGCTAAGAGTTAATGCTATGGGTTGTTCAAATGATTTAAAAGGCACTAGGGTAGTGACTTCCACCTAGGTGGTCAATTGACGGGTACTTGAGTCTAAGGCACAATTGACATGATTGGGGAGTATGATATAACTGTTGCACTATTTTACCCACTCTACACCTCTCGGTGGTTCGAGTGATTTTGCCCGAATTGACTTTCTCAAGACCAATTGGGTATGCAAATTTGCACAAACAACTAGGGTTCAAGTCGGGTATTACTCTCTCGAGGTTTAACCCTTTAATTGGGGATATAAATCTCTTGAGTACGCCCCAATTCCTTATTGGACCAATTTCATAGACTTAGGTTCTCTGTCTCAAGAAGTACCCAAGTCAACTAAACACAAACTAGTGTTTGCATCCACTAATTCAAAAATTAACCATTAAATAGGCCCAAATATCAAACACCCATAGTCAATTTAGCCCTAAAATACAAGACCCATAAATTACCCACACTAGGGTTGAGCCACAACCCTAGCTTATGGGTCTATATACACATAATTAAAGAAGGAAAGCAAGAAATAGATGAAGAACAACTCATATTAATTAATTACTAAGCTAAATAACAAGATTCAATGATGAAAAGTAGATAAAATTGCCCAAAATAGCTAAGAATCTCGAACCCACGAGCGCAGCTGCTTAATACAATATCTGGTACACTAAAAATGGGAAAAGAAGCTATGTATACTAAGCTGAAAATTCTAGAAAAAAATACCCTTGCGGGGTTAGTGCGGACCACACAAAATGGTGTGCGGCCGCACTAGGGCTCTGAATCTGAATATCTGACTCTCTAAACTCAGGCACTGCGGACCGCCGAGAATAGACTGCAGCCGCGGAGTCTTCTAGTGCGGTCAGCACAAAATAGAATGCGGACCGCATTGACTTGAATCTTTGAAACTGGCACTTATCTGATTTTGGGTTTTGCGGACCATACTAAATTGAGTGCGGCCGCATTGCCTTCAGTGCGGACCGGACAAATCCTAGTGCGGCTGCATTGCCTTTGTGCCTTGAAAGTCATGCTCTCTGAACCTCACAGTGCGGACCGAACAGAATGTAGTGCGGCCGCACTGGCCTTGCTTTGCCTGAGCTTTGTCTTGTCTTGGTATTTGTGCAAGTTTCACTCCTTTTGAGCTGATCTTTGACATCTTGTCACTTTGTTGATTAAACCTGCAATCAAGCACAACTTGTGAGCCTTTTTGGACTATTTTGTATGAATTTCTAATCAAAGCATAAGCAAGAAGGAGTATAAAATGCGTTAAAATCCCTAGTTATCAAGGATATCTGCTCCGCATCTCCCACTCGGTCTCCCAAGTAGCCTCCTCCACGGGCCGACCTCTCCACTGCACTTTCACTAAAGCTATATCCTTTGATCTCAACTTTCGAACCTGACGCTCCAAAATAGCTGCTGGCTCCACATCATAAGTCAAATCACCATCTAACTGAACCGTGCTAAAATCCAGAACATGAGACGGATCCTCAATATACTTCTGGAGCATAGAAACATGAAATACCGAATGCACACTCGACAAGCTGGGTGGCAAAGCAAGATCATAAGCTACCCCAATCCTCCGAAGCACCTCAAAAAACCCAATGAACCGAGGACTCAATTTACCCTTCTTTCCAAAACTCATGACACCCTTCATGGGCGAAACCTTCAACAGAACCTTCTCACCAACCATGTAGGACACATCCCGAACCTTCCTGTCAACATAATTCTTTTGTCTCGACTGCGCTGTATGAAGCCTTTCCTGAATTATCTTCACCTTTTCTAAAGAATCCTGCACCAAGTCTATCCCCAATAGCCTAGCATCTCCTGGCTCAAACCAACCAACTAGAGATCTAGACTGCCTCCCATACAAAGCCTCTATGGAGCCATCTGAATACTCGACTGGTAGCTATTGTTATAAGCAAACTCTGCGAGCGGTAGAAACGGATCTCATGACCCTCCGAAATCAATGACACAAGCACGCAACATGTCCTCCAATATCTGAATAGTGCGCTTGGACTGCCCATCCGTCTGAGGGTAAAAAGCTATGCTCAACTCAACCTGAGTACCCAACTCTCACTGCATAGACCTCCAAAACTATGAAGTAAACTGGGTGCCCCTATCTGAAATGATGGAAACTGGGACACCATGCAAACAAACAATCTCCCAAATATAGATCTCTGCCAACCGCTCTGAAGAATAGGTAGTACACACAAGAATGAAGTGTGCGGACTTGGTCAGCCTATCCATAATCACCCAAATAGCATCGAACTTCTTCAAAGTCCGTGGGAGCCCAACTACAAAGTCCATGGCGATCCGCTCCCACTTCCACTCTGGAATATCCATCCGCTGAAGCAAGCCACCCGGTCTTTGATGCTCATATTTCACCTTCTGACAATTGAACACCGAGCCACAAATCCCACAATGTACTTTTTCATTCTCTTCCACCAATAATGCTGTCTCAGATCCTGATACATCTCCGCAGCACCTGGATGAATGGAATATCGCGAGCTATGGGCCTCCTCCATAATCAACTCCCCGAAGCCCATCTACATTGGGCACATATATTCGGCCCTGCATCCTTAACATCCCATCCTCAACACAATGGTCACATCTCTAGCATCATCATGTTGAACTCTGTCTTTAAGGACAAGCAAGTGCGGATCATCATAATGGCGCTCTCTGATGCAATCATATAAGGAAGACCGAGAAACCACACAAGCCAATACCTGACTGGGCTCCGAAATATCTAACCTTACGAACCAATTGGCCAAGGCCTGAACATCAACTACAAGAGGTATCTCCCCAATTGGAATATATGCCAAACTCCCCATACTTATTGCCTTTCGGCTCAAAGCATCGGCCACCATATTGGCCTTCCCCGGATGGTACAGAATAGTAATGTCATAATCCTTTAGCAACTCCAACCACCTCCTCTGCCTCAAATTGAGATCCTTCTGCCTGAACAATTGCTAGAGGCTATGATAATCAGTAACTACCTCACAAGACACATCATACAAATAATGCCTCCAAATCTTCAACGCGTGAACAATGACAGCCAACTCCAAATCATGAACAGGGTAGTTCTTCTCATGGGGCTTCAATTGATTAGAAGCATAAACAATAACTCTACCCTCCTACATCAATACACAACCAATACCAACTCTCGAAGCATCACAATACACGGTATATGAACCTGAAGCTGATGGCAAAACTAACACTGGAGCTGTGGTCAAGGCTGTCTTGAGCTTCTGAAAGCTCTCCTCACACTTGTCCGACCACCTGAATAGAGCAACCTTTTGAGTCAACTTGGTCAAGGGCGATGCGATAGATGGGAATCCCTGAACAAACTGTCTGTAATAACCCGCCAAACCAAGAAAGCTGCGAATCTCTGTGGCTGAGGATGGTCTGGGCCAACTCTGAACCACCTCTATCTTCTTCGGATTAACCTAAATACCCTAACTGGGCACCACGTGCCCCAGGAAAGCCACTGAACTGAGCCAAAACTCACACTTGGAGAACTTTGCATAAAGCTTCTCCTCCCTCAATCTCTGCAACACAACTCTCAAATACTCCGCGTGCTCCTCCTAACTACGAAAATACACCAGAATATCATCAATGTATGACACACGAGTCGAGATAAGGCCGGAACACGCTATTCATAAAATGCATGAACGCTGCTGGGGCATCGGTCAGCCCAAAAGACATCACCAAGAACTCATAATGACCATATCGGGTCATAAAAGCCATCTTAAGAATATCCGAGTCCCTAATATTCAACTGGTGATAACCTGAACGGAGATCAATCTTGGAGAACACTCTCACTCCCTGAAGCTGGTCGAATAAATCATCAATGTGATGCAAAGGATACTTGTTCTTACGTGTTACTTTGTTCAACTGCCTATAGTCAATGCACATCCCCATAGTGCCATCCTTCTTCTTCACAAATAGAAACGGCGCACCCCAAGGCTACACACTAGGCGGAATGAACCCCTTATCAAGGAGTTCCTGAAGCTACTCCTTCAACTCCGCTGGTGCCATACGATACGTTGGAATAAAAATGGGCTGATTGCCCGGCACCAGATCAATACAAACATCAATATCCCTATCCGGCGGCATGCCCAACAGGTCTGCAGGAAACACATCGGGAAAATCCCTCACAACTAGAACAAAATCAATATTGGGAGTCTCTGCACCGACATCCCTCACAAAGGCTAGATATGAAAGACAACCCTTCCCAACCATACGATGTGCCTCCAAGAATGAAATTACCCTACTGGGAACATAATCAGTTGAACCTCGCCACTCAATCCGTGGCACACCCGGCATAGCCAATGTCACTGTCTTAGCATAACAGTCCAGGATAGCACGACACAGAGATAGCCAATCCATGCCCAAAATAACATCTAAATCCACCATACATAACAACAAAAGATCCACTCGGGTCTCTAGACCCCCAATAGTCACCACACACCACTGGTACACACGATCTACAACAACAGTATCGCCCACCAGAGTGTCATACCTCCTTTTTACTACCCCCGAGAGGGTATAAGGGAGTTTTTCCAATTTAAGTGACAATCAAAACAGGATTATTTATTTAAAAATCAGAGTCGCCACTTGGGATAATTTATGGTGTCCCAAGTCACCGGTTTAAAATCTTGAATCGAGGAATTGACTCTATTTATGCTCTGCGAATATAGAAATCCGGGTAAGGAATTCTGTTAACCCGGGAAAAAGTGTTAGGCATTCCCGAGTTCCGTAGTTTGAGCATGGTCGCTTTGATCATACTTGGCTTATTAAATTGTCTAATTACTTATTTTAGAACCTATGTGCATTTACCTCTTTTAATTAAGAAATTATCTTAAACAGGTCACGCACACGTGTACCCATTTGTTTGGTGCGTTAAAAATCATGTCACGCGAATGTGTCCACAATTAGTGACACTTTATTATTATTAAGAATGTTTAGTCGAAGTTGCGCGAATGCATACTCCGATTTTGTTTTCAAAATCATAACCATGTCACGCGAACGTGTCCACAATCACGATGATAGATTAATTCGTGCATAAAGAAAACTACAAATATTCATTCTTAATACCTAAGTTATAATATTAATGCGAGGGCCATATGTGATTTAATTATGGATGGCACACCTCGACCTAAAAAGACTACATTAATAACAATTTTATTATTATTGAGAAAGTTTGGCCGAAGTTGCGCGAACACATACTCCGATTTGATTTTTTAGAAATAAAATCATATTTATGTTATGCGAACGTATACATAATCACGATAATAGGCTAAGTCACGCCTAAAGCAAGCTACAATGTTCATAAGTGATTATTTCCTAAGTATGATCCTAATGACCCGAATAATTAAAAGAGAAACAACACGAAATTAACATAATCTTTCTTAAGCTCGAATTCCTTTTCATTATTTACCAAAGTCCCAAATCCAATTTTAAACCAACCACCCCATGGCACAAATTCAAATCTTTTACTAACACTACACTAAACCGAAGTTCAAAGTTGGGATCAGATTCATGGTGTGGTAAACGAGCACGAATAAAACAAGATTAATAGCTAACTAAATGGAATTTAAAATGAAACCAAACATAGTATAATAATGAACGCAGAAATTCTTACAAGCACGCGTACACAGATCCTAATCCGAAACGCTGAAACAAAACTCCTCGCCGAAAAATAGATATCTACTGCCACTTTATTGCTCAAACAAACCCGTTAACCAAAAACCACACCGAAAAACTCGACCTCGACGACTCGAACGACAAACTCACTGTAATTGAACTCCATTTGAAAACCAAAAGTTCGAAATCAATGGGAGGAAGCAGAAGACACAAGATATATTTTCTAATTTTCTGAGATTTCAAACCAACTTAAAAGTTTAAACAAAAGTCCGATTTTAACTCTAAATCCCCCTTTTTTTTATATATTTTTGTTTTGTTCTGCTCGTTTTCTGTCCTTCGTATGTGTGTGAGTGTGTTCGCCGGTTTTAATGGTGGTCGCCGGAACTCGAAACCAAATAGATAGGCGTACAAGCTTCACTGTCCGATCTGAACTTTCCAGCCAAACTCCAACGAGAAGTGTCGATTTCTCCAACTAGTGAGCTCTTCGAAGAGAAGCGACGATGGGAGTCACCGTGGTTGCCTAGCCATCGCCGGTGACCAACTCCGACGGACAATAGTGATGCTAAAAATAAACCGAGGGAGAGAGGGCTGAGGAGTGAGCGGCGATATTGGTGGTAGCTCCATTTGGTCATTGCTGTAGGTTGTGAGTGTGGTTGCTGGCCGGAGTTCAAGTCATGGAGGGGAGGGAATGAAGTTTTGCTGGTTTTGGAATGGAGAAGAAGAGGATCGCTGGGGGTGGGGTTCTTTGGGTGTCAGCGGCGGATCACTCTCCTTAGAGGTATAGGTTTGCTTTTTCAGATATTTTCCTTAGGTCCCTAGGCCTAGTCTTTTTGTTTTATTTTCGCTGATAGTCTTGTCCCATAGAAAACAGCAGATCCCCTTTTTAAAGACTAGGTTTTTAGGGTTTTAAGGGTATTAGGGTTAGTTTAGTGGGTATTGGGCTTGGGTTGTTATGGGCTAGGTCCAAAAATTAGGCCTAAAAATGGGTCGCTGAGCCCAAATTTTATTCTTTCTCTGTGAACAAGACTAAAATACTACCTTATTTACTAATTAACCCTACTTAAATAAAAAAACTATTAAAATAAGACTAACCGTTAAAACAAACCTATTATTGGTATTTTCCAAGATTAAAAAAGACTACAAAATATTAATGAAACTATTTTTTGTAATATTCATTTTCTTGTAATAAAATAAAGTAAAAGAGTCAAAATTAGTTGAAATAGTGATATTAAGCCTAAATTAAATATTTACATGCTAAAATATAAAAAATCGCGGGGAGAGTCAAAAATTACATGTCTACAGCTGCCCCTCTTTGACTGGTAATACGAAATATTTTCAGACAAATAACGACTAAACATGTTTTTTGACCCGACCCTTATTTACAGAGACCAAAAGCTAAAGGAGAATGTGATCGAGCCCTGGTATCTGAGTTGCCTATATATCCTTGGCTATGAAGGAATCAAGCCATGTATAGTTCAGAAGTGAGTGATATGATAGAGTATACCGAGGTGGAGAGCCGATCAAGGTGCCATTCTGTCGAGGTTCTGGTCAGTGGTCCTGTTATTATATCAAAATCAAAAAATGAAAAAGACTAACTAAGCCTGTCAACTATGAGTTATAAGATTCCTATCTATAAGTCTTCTGAAGCTTGATCTTGAGTCTTGAATGGTTCTTCATTCAGACTTTGGATTTAAACCTTGATGCTTGCTAGTTGCAGGTGCTAGTTCATTCTTCTTCAGCTTTTCGAATCAAAACCGGACATACCATGCTTGTGACTTCAGTCATGTCTTGAGCAGCTCACATCTTTCATCAACTTCTGCATTTGGATTCACTTCTTGCCTTTCTTTTATTTTTATTCTTGATTGTGACTAACGTCCGTTGATCATCTCGGACTGTTGGCTCGCATTTTTGCCGCGAGCTTCTTTTGTTGCTGACTTGAATTACATTCTGAAGTGAATTCCCTTATTTTCCAGTTGGGTGCCTGATTGCCAAAACTTGAACTGTCTTCCTTCAAAACTGCTTTCCCTTGAAACTTGAACTGTCTTCCCTTGTTCTCCAGGTGGGCGCCTGATTGCTCAAACTCGAATTGCTTTTCTTTGAAAATGCTTTCCTTTAAAACTTGAACTGTATTCCCTTGTTCTCTAGGTGGGTGCTTGATTGCTGAACTTGAACTGTCTTCTTTTGAAACTGTTTTTCCTTGAAACTTGAACTGTCTTCCCTTGTTCTCCAGGTGAGCGCCTAATTGCTGAACTTGAACTGTCTTCCTTCGAAACTGCTTTCCCTTGAAACTTGAACCGTCTTCCCTTGTTCTTCAAGTGGGTGCCTGATTGCTGAACTTGAACTGTCTTCCTTCGAAACTGCTTTCCCTTGAAACTTGAACTGTCTTCCCTTATTCTCCAGGTGGGCGCTTGATTGCTGACACTCGAACTGCTTTCCCTTGAAACTTGAACTGCTTTCCTTTGAAACTTGAACTGCTTTCCTTTGAAACTTGAACTGTTTTCCTTTGAAACTTGAGTTGTTTTCCCTTGTTCTTCAGGTGGGAGTTTGATTGCTGAAACTCGAACTGCTTTTCCCTGAAACTTGAACTGTCTTCCCTTGTTCTCCAGGTGGACGCCCGATTGTTGAACTCAAACTGACTCCTCTTGAAACTTAAGCTGCTTTCCCTTGTTCTCTAGGTGGGCGCTTGACTGCTAAACTTGACCCACTTTCCCCTGAAACTTGAGTTGTTTTCCCTTGTTCTCCAAGTGAGCGCCTGATTGCTGAAAATCGAACTGCTTTCTCTTGAAGCTTGAACTGCTTTCCTTTGAAACTTGAACTGCTTTCCTTTGAAACTTGAGTTGTTTTCCCTTGTTCTCCAGGTGGGCGCCTGATTGCTTAACCTGAACCGCTTTCCTTTGAAACTGCTTTTCCTTGAAACTTGAACTGTCTTCGCTTGTTCTCCAGGTGGGAGCCTGGTTGCTGAACTTGACCCGCTTTCCTTTGAAACTGCTTTCCCTTGAAACTTGAATTATCTTCCCTTATTCTCCAGGTGGGCGCATGATTGCTGAAACTCGAACTGCTTTTCCTTGAAACTTGAGCTGCTATCCCTTGAAACTTGAACCATTTTCCCTTTTTTCTCCAGGTAGGTGCCTGATTGCTGAGCTTGACCAACTTTCCTTTGAACTTGTGCCATCTTTCCTTATTCTCCAGGTGGGCGCCTGATTACAACAAAACAGACAAAACAAAAGAAATTTTTCTGCCCCAGTTTGATATTGGGAACATCTGTGAGTGTTAACCAATTCTTGTTATCAAAATAAGTTCTAAGCTAAATTCCCTTATCCTAAAAAATTTCAAACCAAGTCTTATCTCAAAAGTGAAAAACATAAATGCTAAATTATACTTCCCAAAAGTAAAACTCTCGTCAGACCTTGTCACTTGCGTGGGTCTTAAAACTTAATAAATCTCGTTATCCAGGAGGGTACTAGAAACTTACTGCCGAGCCTGTTTGGCACCTGCTTTCCTCATGGAGGGTTTCTTCGGAACAAACAAAATTTTCTGCCCCTGTTTCAATCAAAGAAAACTTGTGAGTTCAAACATGGTGGTTGGTTTGCGGCCTTGACTTTGAGGGCGATTGCTCCTTCACTTCCCATGATAACTGCAATTTTAACTTGAAAGACCTTGCCTGTTTATTGACTGACCACTTTCTCTGTCACCCTTATCACGGAAAATACCTCTGATCCGTTCAAACCCAATACCATTCATCTATTGCATTGTGCTCATGCATTGACATATACTGAACCTTTGTGTTTCACATGAATCCCAAAGCACGTCAATTTTCACCCACTCAGTGTGCATGCTGTTCTTTCCTAACTTAAACCACTGGCCTTGGCCTTGAGGTCTATTGCTCCTTCACTTGCCATGATAACTTTGATTTCTGCTTGGAAGACCTTTCTTGTCATTGGTTAACCACTTTCTCTGTCAATTTTATCACAGTAAATACTTTTGATCCGTTCACCCAACATCCTCGATCTGTTGCACTATTCATGAATTGACATATACCAAACCTTTGTATTTCACATGAATCCCAAAGCATGTTGATTGTTACCAACTCAGTGCGCATGCTGTTCTTTCCTGACTTATGCCACTTTGATGTGCTAGACAGATCCCGTTTTGTGCAATTGGAAAGATGGTGGTGAATTTTGAAGTCATTTCTCACTTGTTCTGACCAAACAGACTCAGGAAGAGGAAGTAAATAAGACACAAGGAACAGAGTAAAGGACAATGGAAAGAGATGATTCCTAACAAGAAAACTACAAAGTAGAAACTTATCAGATGTGGATACCAACTCTAATGACCATGACATGCATGCACTTTTGGATTAAGTAGCCTAATCTGTCAAGCAAGTCTAATGTTCGACTCTTTTTGTACCTCTGAGCTGTGAAACTGGTCTTCCATGCTCCGATTATCCTATCTGATTCACGGTCCTTATTCGACTTGTAATGCCCGAAGGGTTTTCACCATCAAGCCTCTCTCATTTATTCTTTCTCTCAACTCACCATCGCCTTATGGTGCCTGTGAAAGTTTTCACCAATAAGACTCTCTCATTTTGTTCTTTTCTCCTTATTTCCTCTGATTCTGCAGATGACAAGGCATTAACCATGGTAAAAACATCATATACTCTTGGCATATCTAAACTCAGCACTCTAAAAGATTATCTGGGAGGTCTTTTTTGGACTGTGATGTGGCCTTTGGACAGGGTTAGAAAGAAAGGATATCATAAAAGCTCAAAATAACTAAGACAACGGGGTTAATTTATTTACAACTTTTGGAATCCATTATAAAAACTTTGCCCCAATTTTTAAAACAAGGGAATCTGATTCTTTTTTTTCTTTTTCTTTTGATGGAGTTACCAAGAAAGACTGCCCCACTCTCGACTTCGTGGGATTATAAAATATTTTATTTGGTATGACCGAACCGTAAGGCTGCCTACATATCTTGTCGTGACAAGAATCAGGTCAAACGTAGTTCACAAGGCTACTTTTTGTTACTATTTTCATTTTTCTTTATCTCTATTTTTCTCTTTTTTGTTTTTTTTTTGAATTTTCCTTTTGGAATGAACTTTTTTTTAAAATAAACCTATGGGGACATGAACTTTTTTCGTATGACTCTAACTTGATTCCAAAAGAGGGGAGGTCAAAGAAATCAGTACAGTCTCAAAAGGGGTACCAAAGGGTATAAAGTTTTTGGATAGCTGAAAGAGGGCCTCCCAATCTCTAAGAACACTAAGTATAACACATGCAACTTGAAAATAAAAATGAAGATCATGCATAGCATTTCTTTTGCAGCATCAGCATTGGTATCACTGATATGCCTTCCACTCTTTTTAGTGCCTTGTCAAGTACAGAACATTCATTGGGTGATTCCTTCTTCACAATAGATATCCTCCGTCAATTTGGAGAAAACTTTCTTGACTTTATCTTGTAACTTGAGATGCACTTGAACTCAAAGTTGTTTGCTTCAAATTATCCAGGATGCACTCTACTTTAACGAATTCTTGTCATCCTATTAACTTCCCAAATTATCTGCCCCAGTTTCACACAGTTCTGGCTTCAAATGATCTCAAAATGTCCAAATCTGTACTTATTTTCCTCAAGTGCCCCTATCATCTTCAAAATTGTTTCATTGCTTCATAATTAAACTAACTTTTAAAACCAGACTAAAAATTATGCGTGCATGTCATGTCACTAGAGCCAGCATGAAAAGAACTATAAAAGGAAAAGAGAACGAAACAAAATGACTAGAAATAACAGAAAACAGAAAATTACATTACACAGACGGTGAAAGGGTTTGAACAACAAGACAAGCAAAATAAACTAGGGTACAACCCTGGAACAAACCTAGATAACACTAGATGAGTTACTACGACTAAAGGAACTAGGAAAAATAAAAGGATAAAAGGGTTTGAGTCACAAGACAATATCCAGATTATAACCCTAAAATAACCCGGACAACAGAAATGACAACAAAATGAACCACCAAGACTCATCCCTGGCTAGCCAAGAAAGGAGCATCTTTCCAATTACCAAGCTCGACATCTTATCCACTTAGTTACACATCAATATTACTAAGACCACTACCAATTTCAATATCATTAACTTCACCAAGTGGCTCATTGACTCCTTTGGCCAACCCTTCGTCATTGCAAACCATCCCAACAATCTGTGCGTTGCCATGTACCTGTAGAGGATTATGTGTGACACTTGGGGTATTACTGCCTTGGACCACAATTATTCCTTCTTGAATCATTCTTTCTATTTCCCTTTTCAAAGCACGACAATCTTCAACATTGTGCCCCTGGGCATTGGAATGGTATTCACATCTTTTAGCATGGTCAAAGCTTCTCGCACGTGGGTCTATATAATTTAGAGGAATAGGTGTAATCATGTCGCAATGTTTTAATCTCTCAAACAAGCTTGCATAAGACCCACCTATTGGTGTAAAATTATCTTTCAGCCTTTGTTCTCTTCCCTACCCTTGGCTTGAATGTGGGTTATAGGGCACTTGAAAATTTTGTGGAGGTTGGTGAAGCTTTTGCGGTGCTCGTGCTCGCCTTTTGGAGTGACCTAGTGGTTGGACAAATGGCCAGACGTTGTTCAGAGAATAATATTAGAGTGGATTGTGTGGAGTTTAGGGATGTTCATGGGGTCTGTATTGAGGCTGAAAGCGTTTAGTAGGAATGCCCATTGGATCCTGTCGTTGGCGGGGCTCAGCAACATCTTTTCTATCACAGGGAGGACTGTCCCAAGCAACTTGTTCGTTCCATCTGAACCAAAATTCCCTAAAACTTTCCTTGGGTTTCTTTTCCGTTTGAGATAGGGAGGAGAGATCTGGGACAATGTATATATTATACTGAAAGTGTCGCACAAAATCTTGAGCCATGTCATCCTATGTATGCCACTTACCGACATCTTGACGAGTATGCCATTCCAAAGCTACCCCAGTCAGGCTCTCACTGAAATACATCATCAGCAACTCATCTTTCCTGCCAACACTTCTCATTTCACTACAATAACCCCTCAGATGGGCTACTGGATCTACACGCCTATCGTACAAATTAAACTTTGGCATCTTAAACTCTTTCAATTTTCTGGATATCTCATCTTGCTCCACTGTCTTAGTGGGCTTTGCGGTCTCACCGGGAGGCTCAAAATGAGGAGCGTAAGAGTATGGACCCAAGACCTTGAAAATTGGTTCTAGAGCATAGTGTTGGGCCTCGGGAATTTTGAACACAGTCTCGCCAGAGGATCGAGGAAAAGTAGCAGGTGGATGAGCTACAAAAACATGAGTGGTCAAAGGAGCGGGATATGAGGTGGTTCTGGGGGGTGGAGTGTGAAAAGGTTGTGAGGAGATATCCTGGACTTGTGAAAGTGGCGGAATGGTGACAAGGCTTTCAGTGTAGTTAGTGGTAACTGATGGTGGAGGACACCCACTAATCTAGGCTTGGTATATTTCGGCCATCTATCCTTTCAACCTTAAGACCTCTTCTTTCAACTCAGATTCTGATTCAACAATTCCTTTAGACGGATCGAATAACCCCTGTGTCCAAGTCTTTGCTAGCCATGGCTACCTTGCTCTTTGACCTTATGTTGTATGGATGCGCTACTTAAGAACCACAAACCAACCACCCTTCTGCTTAGTGAAGATAATAAAAGGAGCAAAATGAGGTCATCACGTTAGCGTTAGGGAATTTTTACAGCTAAAAATATCACATTGCGTGCAATACACCTAGCAACAATTAACGATTCTAGAATGACTTCGACGGTCACAAGGTCACTTGGCATCATCCCAGTTTTGTTCATTTCAATCTTCTCTTTTCTTTTCTTTTCTAGCACTTCTTGGCTTGCTTATTTTCCTTCCTTTTTTTTCTTTCTGATTATCGCTATTTTCTTTTCTCTCATTTCTCACGTTCCACGACTTCACCCTCTTTTTTTCTTTTCTCTTTTTTGTGTTTTTTTCTTCTTTTTCTTTTCTTTTAAATAATAAAAAAATGATTCGATCGAATCCTACGTAGATTGCCTAGGTATCATGACGCCGCATGAATCAGATCTTTGCGCAGTTCGGGAAGATCGGGAATAAAGGAAACAAACTAACGTTCTTTTTTTTTCTTTTTTTTCTTTTTTTTACCTTAATGACTAATCTGATGAGAAAAGGGAAATAAAAGAAACAAATCTCTTTTTTTTGAGTTGTCTAGACCTAACGTTCTATAACCTATTCTAAACTAAAGCTTAACGGATTTTTTTCCTTTTTGAAACAAATACTCTATTAAGAAAAAATCCTAGAAGAGAAAAATATTTTTTGACTTTTTTTAAGGAAGAATGAACCAAAGAAAAATATTTTGAATTTTCGTTTGATATCGTGAAAGAAAGATTTCGAACGAAGAAATGAAAAAGATAAAAAATGTTTTTGGATTCAGTTTTTGATTACCTAAGGGAGAAACTCTAAAGATAAACAAAATATAAAGTATGTTTGTTTTCTTTTTTTTTTCTAAGTACAATGTCCTAAAGTTCTAGTGACAATAAAACGATTTTTTTCTATTCATTTTTTCAGTAATTTAGCAAAAAAAAAAAAAAAAAAACCTCAAAAGAAAATCTTTTTTTTTTGGATTTTTCGAATTAATATCTTAAAGAAAACTTTTAAAGAGGTACTAAAAGAAAATTCTTTTTTTTTTGAATTTTTAGTCTTAATATACTTAAGGAAATATAAAAGCAATTTTTTTTTATTTCTAGATATTAATTCAATAAAGGAAAACCACCTCAAATGATTTTTTTCCTATTCCTAGAATTAGTATTCTAAAGAAAACTTCTAATGGAAATATAAAATGCAACATATCTTCTTTTTTTTTGGATTTTTGATTTATAACACACTTTTTCAAATGCAAAAAAGAAAGTACAATAATAATAAAAAAAACTCGACATTAATATACAAAACTAGAAGGTAAAAGACGACATAAAAAGAAAAACAGACTCAAAACATAAAAAAGAAAAGAAAATCTCCTTTTAATACACTCTTGAATGAGCGATCCTGACTAGATGGTCCCGGGGTTCTGTCATGCTCAAACTCCAGTAAGTAAATCCACACCTGTATGAGAAAATTAAAACTAAATTAAATTAAAGACCTGAAACACTATGTGAGTTTATAACACTTCATATTGGACAACATGCAAGACATGATTGAGGCTATTTTTGCAAAATGGCTTATGCGGCCTAAAGATGGCTAGAAGTGCAAAATTTGGCTAAGACCCCGCAAAGCCAAGAACCTAAGATTTACTAGGAAGACCGGACCCTATGTGGGTTGCCTACGTATCCCGCCCCGAGAGACGAGAATCAGGTTCGCGTAGTTCGGGCAGATTGGATACGGGCGAGAATTAAAAAAAACAACAACTAATTTAGAGAAAAATATGTTTTTTGTCTTTTTTTTTTTTGAAAAATGATGAAACATGTAAACTCTTTTTGGATTTTCTTTTCCCTTTTTTTTTATTTTTGATTTTGGAAAATGATGAAAAAGTGCAACATCTTTTTTTTTTTGAATTTTTCATGTTTTGTTTCTTAACAAAAATGTGACAGAAAACATAATTGGGCCCTACTTGCTTTATTTTTCACACTTCACCCTCTCATTTATTTTCTTTTTTTATTTGCTCTCAACTATCATTGGTACGCCAAATGAACCTTTTACCCTAGAAGAAATGCAACATGTAGCACATAGGATGCATCAGGATGGTATTTTATTTTTGGGTACACTTGTCTTAGACGGACCCAACCCCTGTGTTGAGTCCCCAAAGTCAAATGCACATGATGCAAAACAAAGTGCCTACTAGGGATCCGGCATGAGGTTATGTTATTCTAAGTTTAAACCTGGGGTTGTGTTCTTGACCTGGCTTACCCGAGCGGACTACTCGAGCCGAAGAGGGGGCAATGTACTGGGAGCACTAAAGTCTACCCGACCTTGTTACTGTCCCAACCTCGTTCTATTTAGTATGACTTCTACAGAAAAAGCAGGTCGCGCAAACATGTGCACCATTTTTAGAACACTAAGAGGGGTGGCGTAAGAAGACAATTATATACAACTCAAATAATATCAAAGCGATAAATAGACGGCAATTAGCACATTGAGTTCACAAAATACAGTAATATCAACAATAAATAAAGCCAAGTAAAAATCATATTAACAAGCTCGAATTCTTAAACCCTGAACCAGAGATTCTGGGTTCGTTCCCCAGCAGAGTCGCCAGAGCTGTCACATCTCCTTTTTACTATCCCCGAGAGTGTATAAGGGAGTTTTTCCAATTTAAGTGACAATTAAAACGAAATTATTTATTTAAAAATTAGAGTCACCACTTGGGATAATTTATGGTGTCCCAAGTCACCGGTTTAATATCTCGAATTGAGGAAATTGACTCTATTTACGGTCTGGGAATACAGAAATCCAGGTAAGGAATTCTGCTAACCCGGGAGAAGGTGTTAGGCATTCCCGAGTTCTGTGGTTTTAGCACGGTCGCTTTGATCATACTCGACTTATTAAATTGTCTAATTACTTATTTTAGAACCTATGTGCATTTACCTCTTTTAATTAAGAAATTATCTTAAACAGGTCACGCGCACGTGTACCCATTTGTTTGGTGCGTTAAAAATCATGTCACGCGAACGTGTCCATAATAAGTGACACTTTATTATTATTAAGAATGTTTAGTCGAAGTTGCGCGAACGTATACTGCGATTTTGTTTTTAAAATCGTAACCATGTCATGCGAACGTGTCCACAATCACGACGATAGATTAATTCATGCCTAAAGCAAACTACGAGTATTCATTCTTAATACCTAAGTTATAATATTAATGCGAGGGCCATATGTGATTTAATTATGGATGGCACACCTCGGCCTAAAAGGGCTACACTAATAATAATTTTATTATTATTGAGAAAGTTTGGCCAAAGTTGCGCGAACACATACTCCGATTTGATTTTTTTAGAAATGAAATCATAATTATGTTACGCGAACGTATACATAATCACAATAATAGGCTAAGGCGCCTAAAGCAAGCTACAATGTTCATAAGTGATTTTTTCCTAAGTATGCTCCTAACGACCCGAATAATTAAAAGAGAAACAACACGAAATTAACATAATCTTTTTTAAGCTCGAATTCCTTTTCATTATTTACCAAAGTCCCAAATCCAATTTTTAACCAACCACCCCATGGCCCGAATTCAAATCTTTTACTAACACTACACTAAACCGAAGTTCAAAGTTGAGATCAGATTCATGGTGTGGTAAATGAGCACGAATAAAACAAGATTAATAGCTAACTAAATGGAATTTAAAATGAAACCAAACATAGTAGAATGATGAACGCAACAATTCTTACAAGAATGTGTACGCAGATCCTAATACAAAATGCTAAAACAAAACTCCTCGCCAGAAAGTAGATACCTACTCCCACTTTATTGCTCAAACAAACCCGTTAACCAAAGACCACGCCGGAAAACTCGACCTCGACGACTCAAACGACAACTCACTATAATTGAACTCCATTTGAAAACCAAATGTTCGAAATCGATGGGAGGAAGCAGAAGATGCAAGATATATTTTCTAATTTTCTGAGATTTCAAGCCAACTTAAAAGTTTAAACAAAAGTCTGATTTTAACTTCAAATCCCCTTTTTGTTATATAGTTTTGTTTTGTTCTGCCCGTTTTTTGTCCCTCGTATGTGTGTGTGTGTGTTCGCCAGTTTTAATGGTGGTCACCAGAACTCGAAACCAAATAGATCAGCTTTCAAGCTTCATTGTCCGATCTGAACTTTCTAGCCAAACTCCAACGAGAAGTGTCGATTTCTCCAACCAGTGGAGCTCTTCGAAGAGAAGCGACGATGGGAGTCACCGTGGTTGCCTAGCCATCGCCGGTGACCAACTCTGGAGGACAACAGTGATGCTGAAAATCAACCGAGGGAGAGAGGGCTGAGGAGTGAGCGGCAATATTGGTGGTAGCTCTGTTTGGTCACTGCTGTAGGTTATGAGTGTGGTTGCTGGCCGGAGTTCAAGTCATGGAGGGGAAGGAGTGAAGTTTCGCTGGTTTTGGAATGGAGAAGAAGAGGATCGCCGGGGGTGGGGTTCTTTTTGGGTATCACTGACATATCAGTCTCCTTAGGGGTATAGGTTTGCTTTTTTCAGATTTTTTCCTTAGGTCCCTAGGTCTAGTCTTTTTGTTGTATTTTCGATGATAGTCTTGTCCCATAGAAAATGGCGGATCCCCTTTTTAAAGACTAGGTTTTTAGGGTTTTAAGGGTATTAGGGTTTGTTTAGTGGGTATTGGGCTTGGGTTGTTATGGGCTAGGTCCAAAAATTAGGCCTAAAAATGGGTTGTTGAGCCCTAATTTTTATTCTTTCTCCGTGAACAAGACTAAAATACTACCTTATTTACTAATTAAGCCTACTTAAACAAAATAACTATTAAATAATACTAACCATTAAAACAAACTTAATTTTGGTATTTTCCAAGATTAAAAATGACTACAAAATATTAATGAAACTATTTTTTGTAATTTTTATTTTCTTGTAATAAAATAAAGTAAAAGAGTCAAAATTAGTTGAAATAGCGATATTAAGTCTAAATTAAATATTTACATGCTAAAATATAAAAAATCTTGGGGAGGGTAAAAAATCACATATCTACATGGAGTAGATACATGAACAGGTGAAACAAGAGACTCACGGGTCGCATCCAAATAATGAGAAAAGTATGATAACACATATGAATAAGTGGAACCGGGATCAATTAATACAGAAGCATCTCTGTGGCAGACTGAGACGATACATGTAATAACAACATCAGAAGCAATAGCATTGGATCTAGCTGGAAGTGCATAGAAACGGGCCTGATCGACCTCCCCCTATAGGGCGATCCGTAGCTGACTGACCTCCACCCCTAGCTAGCGGGGCGGGTGGTGGTGAAGTAACTGGCGCTAAAACCGATGGGTGACTCCTTTGCTGAGATGAACCCGCAAGACGACGAGGATAGTGCCTCCACATATGACCCATCTCTCCACACTCATAGCAACTCCCGGGTGATGGAGATGGGGACTAAAAGGAACCCCTAACACCGGAATGACTAGAAGATGCACCCGACATAGAAGAGCCCTGAACTGATGGAGCACAGGACAAACTCTGAGCTAGAAGGGCACTAAGTTATGACTGGCCCTGACGAGAACTGTGAGAACAATGACCCGATGACGCCCCACGATAACCTGGGCGAGCTGGCTGAGCATGGCTGAATGGATGGCCTCTGTCGTGCTGAAACTAACCTCTCGAAGGAGCACCACCATAACTACCAGATCCTCGAGGACTCTTGGCCTCCCTCTCATCTCGCTCCTGGTGACGAACTGACACAATCTCACGAGAAATGTCAACAACCTCCTCAAAAGTAGCACCAGACACCCTCTCCCTAGTTATGAGAATACAAAGCTGATATGTGAGGCCATCAATGAACCTCCTGATCCTCTCTATATCTATCGGAACCAACCAAATAGCATGACGAGCTAACTCAGAGAACCTTATCTCATACTGCGTCATAGTCATATATTCATGACACAACCACTCAAACTACCTGCGCAACTCCTCTTTGCGAGACTACAACACATACTTATCTAAAAAGAGAATGGAGAACTGCTGCCAGGTAAGGGGTGCTGCACCAACAGGCCTACACCTCTCATAAGCCCTCCACTAAGTGAAGGCAGCTCCAGAAAATTGAAAAGTAGTGAAAGCGACCCCGTTAGTCTCCAGAATACTCGTTGTGCGAAGAATCCTCTGACACTTGTCCAAGAAACCTTGGGCATCCTCGCCCTCTGCACCACTGAAAGTCGGAGGCTAAAGTCTACCAAACCTCTCCAACTTGCGTTGCTTGTCCTCTGGCATGGCATGAGCTACATAGTCCTGAGCAGCTGCAACCGGCTAGGCTGGATGTGCCCTCGGTGTCTGAAGTCCCTGATGACTTGCTCGGGTATGCGAGCGGCGGGAGTCTGAGTGCCTCCCCCGACCTGAGAAGTATTCGCGGTTGTGGTAATTAAGATCGCCTGAGCTAGGCTAGTGCATACTGATAGAATCTGAGCTAGGGGCTCCTGAAGACCCGAAATCATAATGGGCACAACTGGTGCCTGAGCTGGTACTGCTGGAGCGATCACAACTGGGACCTAATCCTGAATTGTGGCGGCTGGTAGATCTGCAGGTGCTGCCCTAGCTGCTGTGTGGGCCACACCCCTGCCCCTACCGTGACCACGACCGCATCCTCAGCCTCTAGTGGCCACAGATGGTGGTACTGGTGGTCGTCCATCCTGACCGATAGTGCGTGTACTCACCATCTGCGAGAGAATAAAATAAGAGAAGTTTAGTACTCGGATCAACAGATTCGCACGACAAGAATATCAAGAATATGAAGTTTTTCCTAAAGGTTCTACAGCCTCTTGAGGATAAATACAGACGTCTCCATACCGATCCGTGAGACTCTACTAAACCTAATCATGACTCATGAGACCTATGTAACCTAGGCTCTAATATCAACTTGTCACGACCCTAAACCCGAACCCAGTCATGATGGAACCTCTCATAAAGACAAGGCCAGCTGACACAATACCCAATTCATTCTTAAACAATTGAAATAGCATAATTTATGTCATTAGCATAATTAGATCCCAAAAAGAAATAGCGAAATAGTATAATTTGTGGAAAATTTAACACTGCCCAGCATAGAGGTGTCATCAGTCATGAGCATCTAACACAAGTATAGGAATATGGATAAGGAACTACACCGTCTATTACAAAATCCAGTACAAGAGAAAGAAATAATGATAAGAGGGAGGAACACTGGGTTGCGAACGCCGAGCAACTACCTAGTGGATCCCGAAACTCTGCTGGAAGCTATCAACCCTCTCTAGCAGGACCTGAAACACCTGAATCTGCACACAGGGTGTAGGGAGTAAAGTGAGTACTCCAACTCAGTGAGTAATAACAACAAATGAAGACTGAGCGATAAAAAATCACGTAAAAACACAACAACATGCTATATAGAGGTAGAGTAAAACCAGCAAAGTGCACGAAAACAATAAAATCTCATAGAAGCACCTTAGTTCAGTTTAAGCTTCTTTAAAATACCTTTTTAATAGTTAAACAAGTAAATGGCAGGCAGCTGGAATAGATAAACACATAAAAACCGCCCCTGGGGCACAATACCAATAGAATCAGCCTCTCGAGCAACAACATGGAATAACACCAGCCCCTCGGGCTATATCTCATATCACACTAGGTACCCATGCTCACTAGGGGTATACAGACTCCGGGAGGGGCCCCTTACGGCCCAAGTGCAATATCAAGCCATCTCGTGGCATAATCAATAGGCCTTTGGCCTCATATCAAGCTACCTCGTGGCGCACAATCTCAGGCCCTCGACCTCATAATTATAAATCAGTGTATCACTGCTGCGGCGTGCAGCCCAATCTAAAAGTATCCTCACAACATAGGCTCTCGGCCCTACTTAGTCAGAAATCTCTAAAAGCCACTCGGGCACAGTAAAATATGATGTTCAGCCCAAACTATCATTTAAAGTGTTTAAAACAGAGTAAACATGGCTGATTTATGAAAACGACATAATATAGCATAACTGAGTACATTATAAGATCAAAACAATGAGGAAATAGCAGTAAAATATCCCCTTAGGGTCCAAATAGTTGGCATGAGGCCCAAATATGGCATTCAACCCAAAACATGATGATAACAAACAGTTGTCAATCAAATATGCAATAAAATAGTCATTCGGGATGGACTAATCATAATCCCCAACGGTGCACGACCCCATGCTCGTCATCTAGCGTATGCGTCACCTCAATATAGCACAACGATGTGGAATCCGGGGTTTCATACCCTCGAGACAACATTTACAATCATTACTCACCTCGATCCGGTCCAAACTCTAGCTCGTGACCTTTGCCCCTCGAATCGGTCTCAACTCACGTCGAATCTATCCAAAATCAGAATCACGACGTCAAAATATGCTAAGGGAACGAAGCCCATGCAAAAATAATTAATTTACAACATAAATCCCGAAATTAACCAAAACCCGACCCCAAGGCCCATGTCACAGAATTCGATAAAATTTATATTAATAGATTCCTTATCTCCCCACGATTTTATGCATATCAAAAGTCCCAAAATCCGATCACAAATGGCCCCTCAAATCCTTAAGTCAAGGTCTCTAATACCAAGCCCTAGTTTTCCAAATTTTAACCCTTAATTTCCATAATTAAAAGCCTAATCCGTGAAATAATTCCATAGGATCTATTATTAGGCTCAAACATCTTACCTCCAGACGTTATCCCTTGAATCCCTCTTCAAAATCTCCCAAAAAGCTCCAAAACCGACTTGAAATGGTGAAGAACAACTCAAAAATCGCGAAGGAAGTCTTTTATACCTTCTAGCCCAGGAGTTTTGCACCTGTGGTCCAGATCTACCTCCTACGGTCCCGCTTTTGCGTTCTATACCACCGCACCTACGGTTTCCACTTACTTGACCATTTCTGCATCTGCGGTTGAAATATCGCACCTGCGCCACCGCAGGTGCGCTTCCTCGATCGCTTTTGCGGTTCTAGCTAACCTTCTGCTTGGCCGCATCTGCGGATCCCCCTACGCTTTTGTGAGCCTGCAGCTGCGGTCCCCTAGCCGCAAGTGCAGTTATGACAGCAATGGAGCATCTTAAGCTGCCAAAACCAACTTCCAAACTTTTCGCCAACCATCCAAAATCACCCCGAGTCCCCCGGGACCTCGACCAAAAGCACAAACATGTCATATACCACTACTCAAACTTGTACCAATCTTTAAAATACCTCAAACAACATCGAATCAACCAAATCACGTCCAAATCAAGCCTAAGATTCTAAAATCTTCCGAATTCTGCTTTTGATAAAACAATTCCACCAAACCACATCCGAATGACCTGAAATTTTGCACACACATCCCAAATGACACAACGGACCTATTGCAACTCCTGGAATTTCATTCCAACCCCTATATCCAAATCTCACCTATCAACCGGAAAATGGCGAAATTACAATTTTGCCAATTCAAGCCTAAATCTACTCCGTACCTCCAAAACACATTCCGATCACGCTGCTAAGTCCCAAATCACCTCTCAAAGCTATCCAAACCATTGGAACTCACATCCGATCCCTCTAACACATAAGTTAACATACAGTTGACTTTTCCAACTTAAGCTTCCTCAAAAGAGACTAAGTGTCTCAAACCTTACCAAAACCTTTCTGAACCCGAGCCAACCAACTCGATCACACATAGTACTGATAAACAAAGCAATAAGAAGTAGAAATGGGGGAAATGGAGCGGTAACTCATGAAACGACCGACCGAGTCGTTACATTAAGCGACATAACTTGTAGAGATCTCATCACTTTCTTTATTTTCAGGTACCTAAACTTCTTTAGGAGTTTCATGAAATGTTATGTCGTGGGCTCTTCTAGAGATTATTTCCTCCTCATTATGATCATTAGCTCCTACCATTTTTCAAGGATTGTTACTTTTGAAACTGATTGGTCTACCACACTTCATGCATACAGTAAACTCTATCCTTCAGGGACTTTAATTTTAATAGGAGCATTTGTAGCTGAAATATGATATTAAATTTTGGATCAGCAAATGCTTCTGGAATTTGACTTGAATTATCTTCTAAGTGAGGATCATATTAATGATAATTCGATTCATATAGCATATTTTACAGCTATTTATTTCATCCCCCCAATGTTAGAAAAATTAACATCTATCCCCAATCTTCTTTGGGAAACATATCTTTGTGTATTGTGGTGGAGAAATTAATCATATACCACACATCAAAAGATAGTAAAAATATTTGATTTATGATCCTAAACTAATTGTGAGGGGAGGGTTTTATCATATATTGTTGGTATGATGCATACAAGTGCTGTTGTATGTAATTTAGACTATCTTAGACCAACACATGAAGCTTTGTTTTCATAAGTAATAGTTTAGCCATTAGTAGGAGGTATTCAATGCTAAACCAACTTGGATACAAACCAGCATTATCAAGATGAACTGTCTTGATTTCATAATCTGAGAGTTATGCTCTTAATTGAGAAAAGCAATCTCAAATGCCAAACTACAGGTTGACAATAAACATACATGTAACCATCTTATATATGCATCTATAAGTGGTTCACATGACAGGTGAATGAGCCCATATCCATCTTTTATATATTTCAGAATCAGGGGTCTTAGTCCCAACTTTAGTTGGTATAATCAATTTATTATGAGAACAAGCAACACATGAGAATTCTTGAAGAATCTTCTAGTTCTTCAATATATACTCCGAATTCTCAAATAGCTTATTTAAAAATGGCAAATGAAAACTTCAAGTTTATCATGTCATGTGCTATCTCTTAGTAAACTTCTGGTTAATATGGCATAAACTTTTGCTTTAGTAAACTTCTGATTTACCGTGACTGCCTTTGCATTAGTAAACTTCTGATTTATTACGATACATGATATAATATAAATTGAAGAATAAGGCGGGTAACTTCTCACATACATATTATTTTACCCCCTATGATTGTGGAAACATGAAGATTTTCAATCTTCCAGTCATTTGTAGTCTCAATATGATAGTCATTTGTATTAGTAAACTTCAGGTTTAATACAATATATGTTTTGACCATAATCATATAATATGAATGACATATTTGTATATAAGATCTTCGAGAGCGTTCATTTATTATCCACAATCTAATATTTATCGGACACTACTGGTGTCATGTTCTTCTGGGCAAACAGTTAGTTCTTCAGGAGTTGTTGATACATTTTGTACTATCAAATATTGCTCATACACTTCTGGTATAATGAGAGAAAATCACAATAAAATAAACAATGTAAAACAATTGTTTAAGCACAAGAAAACTCTTCTTCATAATATTTTCCTACTTCAGGAGGCAATTTCAGTTGTGTTACTTCTTCAGGAGCAAATGTAAAATACGAAATATTGAGTATATATTCTCTCAATTATATTACCTCTTTTGGAGGTGAAATGTAATATATTCACATCAAGATCGCGTTCATATTTACCAGATTTATTAATATTGTCACATTCACTTCATAGAATGGATTAATATTATCAAAAGTTCTCATCCTTCAGGAAATCGAACATAATTATTTGAATGCACATTAATCACATCAAATTGAGATGCCTCAACCTCTTTTAAGATATTTACTACTTCAGGAGCAAATCGAGGCGTGCATTTAATATAGAAAATATTTATGTAGCTTATCTTCAACTGTAACCATAGAAAGCCTAAATTATCACTTCTGGTGATCATAGGCATATACCACTTCTGGTGGTTAACAAAATATAATTACAATGAGATACGAAATATAACCACTTATGGTGGTTGTATATTTCTTGCAAACTCTGCTAGAGTTTAAGTTGATCTAATAAGGTTATCCATATTATTCAAAATGACATAAATAAGATATATTATAGTAAACACCATTATCAAATTATAATTTTTCTTTATGTACAACAATTACATAACCATACTATCTATTACAAACAATAAAAATTAAAATATTTATATTTCTACAGATTCACTACCGATTACATGATTTGTTTCTCCTTCTGGGAGTGCAAGGTAATCAGCTACAACCAAATGCATGAAGTCTAAATTATCTTTAGAAATAAAATTTGCTTCAGCATTTTTCTCTGTCTTCTTTAGGGAGGCTTGATAAAGCTCAACCAGGTGCTTTGGCGTACGGCAATTACGTGACCAGTGCCCTTTTTCTCCACATTTATAGCATGCATTTTCTGCATTTGGTGCTTACAACGCTTCATGCTTTTGTTCTTTCCTTTTCCACTGCTGGCGGTGAGGAGGGTTCTTTGGTGCATTATTATTACCATGATTAAAATTTCTTCCCCGACCACAGCCATGACCACGACCGGGGACACTAACTCTTTCACGTCTAGCTTGGTGGAAATTCGTCTCATTCACTTCAAGGAATGGACAAGAACCAATAGGTCGGTTTTCATGGTTTGTCTCAGTCACTTCAGAATACTTTTTAAATCTCATTTCTCGATATTGCTGCTCAGGAGCATATTCGAGGTATGAAAAGTGGTGAAAGTTTTCTCCAACATATCATGATTAGTAATATTATCACCACATAATTTCAATTGGGAAGTAATTCTGAACATAGCAGAATTATATTCACTTATAGATTTAAAATCTTGTAGTCTTAGATGAGTCCAATCATAAAGTGCCTGTGGAAGAACGACCATCTTCAGGTGATCATATCTATCTTTCAAATTATTTCACAGTATGACTGGATCTTTAATAGTGAGATATTCCATTTTCAGGTCCTCATCAAAGTGATGGCGTAGGAATATCATTACTTTGGCACGGTCTTGGTTTGATGCCTGATTTTTATCCTTGATGGTGTCTGCCAGACCCATCACATCAAGATGAATTTCAGCATCAAGCACCCAAGACATGTAGCTTTTGCCCGATATATACAGGGCTACAAATTTAAGTTTAGAAAGATTTGACATTATATAGAAAAAGAAAGTTCGTACCTCTGATACTTTTAAAGTATTTGCTCGAGATGGCAGAGTCTCGTGCTGATAACATGTTATAAAATAAAGACTGGAAAGTAAAGACAAGTATAGAGAGAAACTGATATATTATTTGAATAACTGATGTACATAATGAACTGAAATCTCCTATACTTATAGAAGAAAGGAAGTTGTTGTGTAAGATGCTACTGCAAGATGATGTGTAAGCTGCTACTATAACAGATATGGATAATCTTCTACTGAGAGTAATGTTTATCCATAATGGAGTACTGAAAGGATAAACTCATTGTACCAGGTATAGATAATCTTCTACTGGGGGTAATGTTTATCCATAACGGAGTACTGAAATGATAAGCTCATTATACCCGGTATGGATAATCTTCTACCAGGGGTAATATTTATCCATAACCGAGTATCGAAAGGATAAGCTTATTATACTTGGTACGGATAATCTTCTACCAGGGATAATGTTTATCCATAATCGGGTACCGAAGTGATAAGCTTCTTCAGGAGGCTTATTTCCAATAGAGTACTAAATAGATAAACATACTTACGATGGAGTCCCATATGGATTAGCTTTTTCAGGAAGCTTATTTACAACAGAGTACTAAATGAACATCTATAATATAATATATTCATAACAAAACTCGTTTTTTTTCATAGTTGTGCTTCAATCTTTCTTTAGTTTAATCAAGGGCATCTGGACTTCCACACTTTTGATCTAAGCTTACTTTTCAGACAATGTTTTTCTTCAGTAAATTGTTTTTCAGTATTTGGCTAATTAATGTTGAAAATATTGTCCTCACTGAAAATGTTTTACAGAATATGACTTACATAATTAGGGGGCATAAGCCATTTTCCATTGGTATTCAAGACAATCACCAAAGCATATTCTCATGCCATATTTGTTATGTCGAGGAATAGGCAAATCCGAAAATAAAGAAGATAAAGAACATCAAATTGTGACGTGGAAAATCCTTCAAATCGAAGGTAAAAACCACGGGATCACAAAGATCCAAAAAGCTCCACTATAATAATAAGAGGGTTACAAAAGTTCTCCAAATTGGCTACACAACAAGTGCCAAACACGAAGCAACAATAGCAAAAAGAGCAACAACTAATCAATTGAAGAAAGAGGAGAATTCACAAAAATGAAACCTCTGTTCGAGGCTCGAATTTAGATTCTACGTGCCTCCAAATATGATTTTTACCGTTCAAATCAAAGATCAAGATGTTAAAACCACTTAATAAAAATTTCAACCTGATCCAACGGTTAACGAATCGGAAAACGCGATTTGAAGTTGGCTGGTCGAGATAAAATCTGCAGCAACACAAATACTTTTCTTCTCTCTTCTCTCTTGATGAAAGCTCTCTCAAAACCACTCTTATATGCTTAAGTCTTACAAAGACTTCTACCAATGAGCATAGAATAATTCTCCAAGGTTATCCTATTTATAGATCATGAGTGGTGCTTTCTCTTAAAGCCAAAACCCACTCAAAATAGGAATAAACACCGAATCCAATTCCGAATAGGAATGGAAACCAAAAGAGAATAGGATTAGTCCATTGGGCCTTTGGCTGGACAACATGGGCATGAGCCCAACAAACTTCCCCTCTAGCCAAGGGGCCAAATATTTCTTCAAGTAGAGGAACTATTGAGAGGCTTCCTGCCTGTCAATTTTTTGCAAAATTCATGTTTAACTGTAAGCTTAACTACGAAGTCCTCATGCTGCTCCATATAAATCTCCTAATCTAAATCACTATGAAGAAAAGCAGTCTTGACATCCATCTGTTCAACCTCTAAATCTAGACTTGCGGCTAAGCCTAGAACCACACGAATAGAAGACATTTTTACAACAGAGGAGAAAATTTCATCAAAGTCAACTCCCTTCTTCTGGCCAAAACCTTTAACAATTAACCTCACCTTGTACCTAGGCGTAGATGCCACGACCCCAGTTCTCCCTCCGTGAACTATTGTGACGGCACCTAGTCTCTACGACTAGGTAAGCCTAACAAATACGGAAAAGAAATAATTTGCAGAAAGAAAATATTATAAAATTGAAATAACAAAATAAAATAGTGTTTAAGATGCCGCTTGACACATAATAGTACGAGAATCTCAACCTAACACTTCCCAAAATTCGGAACTCCATGAATCACAAGCTAAGAGATACATAAGAAGCTCTAACTCCGAAAATGTCTAACAAAAAGGAAAATACTGAAGGGCTATACTATTACAGAAAGATAGAAAGGGACTCCTCGGTCTGCGGTCGTGGAAGATATACCTCGAAGTCTCTACAGAAAAGCCTCGCCTCAAGGATGATAAGACTGAGTGGAAGTACCTGGATCTGCCCATGAAAAACATGCGCAAAAAGGACATGAGTACACCACATCGGTACTCAGTAAGTGCCAAGCCTAACCTCAGACGGGTATTGACTAGAAAAGTCAGGGCCCTATTGAGGTTAAATGAAATACAAGGTATAACAGGGTAAAAATAAGACAGTATAATAAGTGCAACAGTAAGGTGTAGCACAGAATAGAAAGAACAGCACGAACAACTACAGAGGCAAAGTAAACACAAAGAGAAATACAGCTCAACACAGAAATAACAACTAGGGATCTCCCAGGATACCGTCCTATAGTCCCAAATCAGTGGATCTCCCAGGATACCGTCCCATAGTCCAACTCATAATGTGATGGGATCTCCAGGAATACCGATCCGTAGTCCCAAATGTAAATACACAACAACAAGAAGAAGAATACACAGTTCAATTCAAATTCCATACCAAGGTAAAATAGGTACTTCTAGTCTAGCATGCTGCACGTAATCCAAATAAGGCAGTTTGAACAAGTAAAACAATTAAATCAATTAGACATGCTTCCCTAAGCTAACAACAGGTTTAAATTGCAAGTAGTACAAACAAAAAAAAAGAAACACAATTAAATTTACTTAAAGAAAAACCAGATTTTTCATCAATTTGCACAAGTACGCACTCGTCACCTCACGTACAACGCATTTCAAGTATCAATAATACCAAATCCTTAGGGGAGTTCCCCCACACAAGGTTAGGCAAGCCACTTACCTCGAACCGGCTCAAAGTCATCCCGAATCCATGTTCTTGCTACGAGTACTCGACTCCAAATGGCCCAAATCTATTAAATTCAATTGCATAATGTAAATAACACTTCAAGTAACTGATTCTACAAACAAATTCTAAGCTAATACACGAAATTAAGTAAAATGACCAAAACGCCCCTCGGGCCCATGTCTCGGAATCATGTAAAATTTACACTTTCAGAATCTTCATACTCTCATGAGTCTAACCATACCAAAAATTTTCAAATCCAATGTCAAATCCCCAATCAAAACTCGAATTTTTGGTCTAAGAATTTTCCCCCAAATTTTCATACAAATTCTGAAATTAAATGATGAATTCATATTTAGATTAATGGGTTACAAGAAAAAAAGGAGTTAAGAATCGTTACCCAATCGATATATCTGAAAATCCCTCAAAACCTCACTCAAATCCGAGCTCCCAAGCTCTAGTATTCACAAAAATGGCTAAACCCTCGATTTTAAACTTAAACATGCTGCCCAGATATTTCCTTCTTCGCGAACGCGGAAGGACCCTCGCGTTCGCGAAGCACAACTTCGCTTGGTCTAGCTTTCCTTCATCGCGAACGCGATGCCCTGGTCACGAACGTGGTGCACAATCTCCTCCTCCTACGCGAATGCGGGAACACCATCGCGAACGCATAGGTGTAAAACCTCCTAGCTTCGCGAACGCGAAGCATTAAACCTCCCCCAGCCCCAGCTCCATTTCGCTAACGCGAGATCCCATTCGCGAACACGAAGAAGGAAACCAGAACTGGGCTGCTGCAATTTTCTGCAATTTCTCTAAGTTCCAAAATGACCCGTTGAGCATCCGAAACACACCTGAGGCCCCCGGGACCTCAACCAAACATGCCAACCAATCCTAAAACATCATTCAAACTTGTTCCAATCTTCGACACGCTCAAAACAACATCAAAACACCAATTTAACATCAGATTCAAGCCTAAGAACTCCAAAAACTCTCAAATTACGCTTTCGATCAAAAAGTCTATCAAACCTCGTCCGAATGACCTGAAATTTTGCAAACACGTCACATTCAACACTACGGAGCTACTCCAATTCCGGAATTTTATTCAGACCCCGATATCAAAATCTCACTACCGAACCAGAAACTTCAAAAATTCATCTTTCGGCATTTCAAGCCTAAATTAGCTACGGACCTCCAAAACACGATCCGAAAACGCCCCTAAGCCCAAAATTACCCAACGGAGCTAACGGAACCGACAGAATTCCATTCTGAGGCTTTATTCACACTGATCCAACTACGGTCCAAACTTTTAAGCTTAAGCTCTCATTTAGGGACTAAGTGTCTCAAAACACTTCGAAACTCAAAACCAAACATCCGGCGAATCAAAATAGCAGAAACAAACCCCGGGAAAGCAGTTAATAGGGGATCAGGGCATTAATTCTTAAAATGATCGGTCGGGTCGATACATCCTCCCATACTTAAACATTCATTCGTCCTCGAACGAGCATAGAGATATACCTGAAGTAATGAAAATATGAGGGTAACGAATGCGCATATCCTGCTCGGTCTCCCAGGTCGCCTCCTCGACCGGCTGACCTCACCACCGGACCTTTACTGATGCAATGTTCTTTGATCTCAGCTTTCGAACCTGCCTGTCCAATATTGCCACTGGCTCCTCAACATAAGATAGATCCTTGTCCAACTGAAGTGAACTAAAATCCAACACGTGCGACGGATCACCGTGATACCTCCGGAGCATCGAAACATAAAATAACGGATGAACCCCTGCCAAGCTGGGAGGTAAGGCGAGCTTATAAGCAACGTCCCCAATACGCCTCAATATCTCAAAAGGGCCAATAAACCTCAGACTCAACTTCTCTTTCTTCCCAAATCTCATAATGCCCTTTATAGGTGAAACCCGAAGCAGAACCCGCTCTCCAACCATATAGGAAACATCACGAATCTTCCGGTCTGCGTAACTCTTCTGTTTGGACTGGGCTGTACGAAGTCTATCCTGAATCACCTTAACCTTCTCCAAAGCATCCTAAACCAAGTCTGTGCCCAATAATCTAGCCTCACCCGGCTCAAACCAACCCACCGGGGATCTACACCGCCTACCATATAAAGCCTCATATGGTGCCATCTGAATGCTGGACTGATAGTTGTTGTTGTAGGCAGACTCCGCCAATGGAAAGAAC
Organism: Nicotiana tabacum; assembly: GCF_000715075.1. Classification (NCBI taxonomy): domain Eukaryota; kingdom Viridiplantae; phylum Streptophyta; class Magnoliopsida; order Solanales; family Solanaceae; genus Nicotiana; species Nicotiana tabacum. The sequence goes on from NC_134089.1 coordinate 112,385,579, forward strand.
TGATCCCAAGACCCTCCAAACTCAATAACAGACGCACGGAGCATATCCTTAAGAATCTGAATAGTGCGCTTAGACTACCTGTCCATTTGAGGGTAAAATGCCGTACTCAACTCCACCCGAGTACCCAACTCATGTTGTACGGCCCCCCAGAACCGTGATGTGAACTAAGTACCTCTATCTGAAATGATGGACACTGGAATACCATGCAGACAAACAATCTCCCGGATATAAATCTCCGCTACACGCTCCGAAGAATAGGTAGTACACATAGGAATGAAATGCGCGGACTTGGTCAGCCGATCCACAATCACTTAAATGGCATCGAACTTCCTCAAGGTCCGTGGGAGCCCAACTTTGACATCCATGGTGATCCGATCCCACTTCCACTCCGGAATCTCTATCTGCTGAAGTAACTCACCCGGTCTCTAGTTCTCATACTTCACATGCTGATAATTAAGGCACTGAGCTACAAACCCAACTATATCTTTCTTCATTCGCCTCCACCAATAGTGCTGCCTCAAATCCTGGTACATCTTTGCGGCACCCGGATTAATGGAATACCGCAAACTATGGGCCTCCTCTAGAATCAACTCTCGAAGCCCATCAACATTGGGTACACAAATCCGACCCTGCATCCTCAATACCCCGTCATCACCAATAGTCACATCTCTGGCATCACCATGCTGAACCTTGTCCTTGAGGACAAGCAAATGAGGGTCATCAAACTGATTCTCCCTGATACGATCAAATAATGAAGACCGAGAAACCACGCAAGCTAGAACCCGATTGGGCTCTAAAAGATCCAATCTCACAAACTGGATAGCTAAGTCCTGAACATCCATCGCCATAGGCCTCTCCGATGTTGGTAAATAAGCCAAACTCCCCAAACTATCTGCTCGACGACTCAAAGCATCGGCCACCACATTAGCCTTGCCTGGGTGATACAAAATAGTGATATCATAGTCCTTCAGCAACTCTAACCACCTCCTCTGGCGCAAATTTAGATCCTTTTTCTTGAATAGGTGCTGCATGATCCGATGATCAGTATAAATCTCACAGGGAACACCGTACAAAAAATGACGCTAGATATTCAGGGCATGAACAATGGCAGCTAACTCGAGATCATGGATAGGGTAATTCTTCTCATGTACCTTCAACTGTCTAAACGCGTAGGCAATCACCCTACCACCCTACATCAATACTGCTCTAAGGCCAATCCTTGAGGAATCACAATAGACAGTATAAGATCCCGAACCTGTAGGCAGTATCAAAACTAGGCTGTAGTCAAAGCTGTCTTGAGCTTCTGAAAGCTCGCCTCACACTCTTCTGTCCACTGGAATGGAGCACACTTCTGGTTCAGCCTAGTCATAGGGGCTGCAATTGATGAAAACCCCTCAAAAAACCATGGTAATAATCCGCCAAGCCAATAAAACTACAGATCTCTGTAGCTGAAGATGGTCTGAGCCAACTCTGCACTGTTTCCACTTTCTTCGAATCCACCTGAATACCCTCACTCGATATCACGTGGCCAAAAGAATGCCACGGAATCCAACCAAAACTCACATTTTGAGAACTTTGCATATAACTTCTTTTCCCTCACAGTCTGGAGCACTGTCCTCGGGTGCTGCTCATGATCTTCCCGACTCCGGGAATACACCAGAATATCATCAATAAAGACAATGACGAACGAGTTAAGATATGCTGGAACACACTGTGCATCAAATGCATAAAGGCTGCTGGGGCATTGGTCACCCCAAAAGACATAACAAGTAACTCGTAATGACCATACCGAGTCCTGAAAGCGGTCTTCGGGATATCTGGTTCCCAAATCTTCAACTTATGGTAACTTGAGCGCAAGTCAATCTTAGAAAACACTCGTGCACCCTGAAGCTGGTCAAACAGATCATCAATACGAGGCAAAGGATAACAGTTCTTCACTGTAACTTTGTTCAACTAGTGATAATCAATACACATATACATAGAACCATCCTTTTTCTTCACAAGCAAGACAGGAGCACCCCAAGGTGATACATTAGGCCGAATAAAACCCTTATCAAGCAATTACTGTAAATGATCCTTCAACTCAGGAGGGGCCATACGATATAGAAGGATAGAAATGGGTTGAGTGCCCGACAACATATCAATGCCAAAATCAATATCTCTATCGAGAGGCATGCCCGGAATATTAGCTGGAAACACATCAGGAAAATCCTATATTACTAGGACTGAATCAACTATGGGGATATAAATACTGACATCTCTCACATAAGCTAGATACGCGTCATACCCCTTCTCAACCATACGCTGAGCCTTAAGGAAAGAAATAAATCTACTGGGAGTGTGATCTAAAGCACCCCTCCACTCAACACGCGGTACACTTGGCATAGCCAGCGTCACGGTTTTGGCGTGACAATCAAGAATAGCATAATGGGGCGACAACCAGTCTATGCCCAAGATAATATCAAAATCTACCATCCTGAGCAACAATAAATCGGCTCTGGTCTCAAAACCACTAAGAGTAACCAAACACGACCGATAAATGCGGTCAACAATAAGAGAATCTCCTACATGAGTAGAAACATAAACATGGGAACTCAAAGAATCCCGAGGTACACTCAAATACGAAGCAAAATAAGAAGACACATAAGAATAAGTGGAGCCTGGATCGAATAGAACCGATGCATCTTTGTGTCAAACCAGCATAATACATGTGATGACAGAATTGGAGGCAACAACCTTGGTACGGGTAGGAAGGGCATAGTATCGGGCCTGGTCTCCCCTCTAGGGAGACCTCAACCTTCCCGACCTCCACCTCTAGCTGGCTGAGCAGCTATGGTAGCAATTGGAGCTGCAACTATAGCCTGAGAACTCTGCGGGGCACGCTGTGGCTGAGAAGTCTGTGGAGGTGCACCCTTCCTAAGTCTAGGGAAATCCCTCACCATATGGTGTGTGTAACCACACTCAAAACAAGCTCTGGGAGGATGTGGCGGCTGTGACTGGCTTGGTCCAGATCTGATGGACTGACCACTGAAAGCACCTCACGCAGGAGGCGCACCAGATACTGGCGGTGCATAATAAGGCTCCTACGACCTAGGGGGAGCTGGAATACCACTGCCTGTTGGAAGAGCTGAATGAATAGGGCGAATCATATAACCTCTACCATGACGACATGCAGCTGGGGCACGGGCACCAGAATAATGGCCCGACTCTCTAGACCTCTTGGACTCCCTTTCCTCTCTCTCCCTAGCATGCATACCCTTTATCCTCCTAGCAATGCTCACCACCTGCTGATAAGAAATATCCATGTCCAACTCACGAGCCATGCTAGGCCTGATGCTGAGAATAAGCCCCTCAATAAACCGGCGAACCCTCTCGCGAACATTAGAAACCAAGGCTGGGGCATGTCTAGCCAAGCTGGTGTAACGGACAGCATACTCTGAGACAGTCATAGTACCCTGGCGCAAATGCTCAAACTTCGCGTGCCATGCGTCCTTGAGGCTTTGAGGAACAAATTCCCTTAGGAACATATCTGAAAACTGGGTCCAAGTCAGTGAAGCTGCCTCATCCGGACTGTCTAACTCATAGGTGCACCACCACTCATAGGCAGCTCCTCAAAGCTGGAAGGCAGTGAAAGAAACCCCACTCTATCCTGATATACCCATAGTGCGGAGGATACGGTGACACTCCTCCAAAATCCCAAGGCATCATCTGATGTTAACCCACTGAATATAGGAGGATCATACTTCTTGAACCTCTCAAGCCTTCGCTTCTCATCCTCTGAAGCCGCTGCCCTGTCCTCGGGCTAAACTGGGACTGCAGATGGTACAGGAATAATCTCTGGGACCTGATCAACATGCACTCGCTGCTCAAGAGTGCGAGCGGCGGGAGTCTGTGCTCCTCCCTTGGCCTGAGATGTGGCTGCAGCAAGGGGAAGCAACCTTGCCTGAGCTAGAGTGGTATACATGATCATGAACAACACAAGAGTCTCCTAAAGAGTTGGAGCAGTAGTAGCAGAAGGCGTATCAAGTGCCTGGACTCCAGTTGGAACTGCTGGTGGTACCTTGGCGGCAGCTCGCGCGGGTGCTCTGGTTGTACCACATGCGCGTTCTCGGCCTCTACCTCGGCCCCGGCCTCTGGTGGTTGTAGTAGGGGGCGCGGGTGCCTGATCATCTCGGGTAGCACGTGTCCTCACCATCTGTGAGAGAATAGAAGACAGAAGTTTAGAGTTATGACATCAAAATCTCGCACGACAAGGAAATCAAATGAAGTGGATTTTCGCTAATAGTTACATAGCCTCTTGCAGATAAGTACAGATGTCTCTGTACCGATTCGCGAGACTCTAATAAACCGGCTTGTGATTCATGACTCCTATGAGCCTAGAACTCTGATACCAACTTGTCATGGCCCCAGTTCACCCTCCATGAACTGTCATGACAGAATCTAGCCTCTCTAACTAGGTAAGCCTAACAAATGCGGAAAAGAAACAATTTGCAGAAAGAAAATATTATAAAACCGAAATAACAAAATGAAATAGTGTTTAAGATGCCGCCTGGAACATAATAGTACAAGAATCTCAACCTAACACTTCCCAAAATTCGGAACTCCATGAATGACAAACTAAGAGATACATAAGAAGCTCTAACTCCGGAAATGTCTAACAAAAAGGAAAATACTGAATGGCTATACTATTACAGAAAGATAGAAAGGAACTCCTCGGTCTGCGGACGTGGCAGATATACCTCGAAGTCTCTACAGAAAAGCCTCGCCTCAAGGATGATAAGACTGAGTAAAAGTACCTGGATCTGCACATGAAAAACATGCGCAGAAAGGGCATGAGTACACCACAGCGGTACTCAGTAAGTTCCAAGCCTAACCTCGGATGGGTAGTGACTAGGAAAGTCAGGGCCCTACTGAGATTAAATGAAATACAAGGTATAACAGTAAAATAAGATAGTATAATAAGTGCAACAGTAAGGTGTAGCGCAGAATAGAAAGAACAACACCAACTACTAGAGAGGCAAAGTAAACACACAGAGAAATACAGCTCAACACAGAAATAACAATTGATGATCTCCCAGGATACCGTCATGTAGTCCCAAATATAAATATCCAGTGGATCTCCCGGGATAATGTCCCCTAGTCCAACTCATAATGCGAGGGGATCTCCCGGAATACCGATCCGTAGTCCCAAATGTAAATACACAGCAACAACAAGAAGAATACACAGTTCAATTCAAATTCCATACCAAGGTAAAACAGGTATTTCTAGCCTGGCATGTTGCACGTAATCCAAATAAGGCAGTTTGAGTAAGTAAAGCAATTAAGTCAATTAGACATGTTTTCCTAAGCTAACAACATGCTTAAATTGCAAGTAGTACAAACAGGAAAAAAATAAACACAATTAAATTTACTGAAAGAAAAACCGAATTTTTCAACAATTTACACAAGTACGCACTCGTCACCTCACGTACAAGGCATTTCAAGTATCAATAATACCAAATCCTAAGGGGAGATCCCCCACACAGGGTTAGGCAAGCCACTTACCTCGAACCGGCTCAAAATCAACCTGAAACCACGTTCTTGCCATGAGCACTCGACTCCAAATGGCCCAAGTCTATTCAATTAATTGCATAATCTAAATAACACTTCAAGTAACTGATTCTACAAACAAATTCTAAGCTAATACGCGAAATTAGGTAAAATAACCAAATTGTCCCTCGGGCCCACATCTCAGCATCGGGTAAAATTTACATATTCAAAATCCTTATACTCTAACAAGTCTAACCATATAAAAAAATTTCAAATCCTATGTCAAATCCCAATCAAAACTCGAATTTTGGTCTAAGAACTTTCCCCAAAATTTTCATACAAATTCCGAAATTAAATGATGAATTCATGTTTAGATTAATGGGTTACAAGAAAAAAGGAGTTAAGAATCGTTACCCAATCGATATCTCTAAAAATCCCTCAAAACCTCGCTCAAATCCAAGCTCCCAAGCTCTAGTTTTCATAAAAATGGCTAAACCCTCGACTTTGAACTGAAACATTTTGCCCAGGTATTTCCTTCTTCGCGAACGAGCAAGGACCCTCGCATTCGTGAAGCACAACTTCGCTTGGTCCAGCTTTCCTTCATCACGAACACGATGCCCTGGTCGTGAACGCGGTACACAATCTCCTCCTCCTATGCGAACGCGGGAACACCATCGCGAATGTGTATATATAAAACCTCCCAGCTTCGCGAACGCGGGAGAAACTTCGCGAATGCGAAGCATTAAACCTCCCCCAGCCCCAGATCTTCTTCGCGAATGCGAGACCCCACTCGCAAACATGAAGAAGGAAACCAGAACTGGGCTGCTGCAATTTTCTGCAATTTCTCTAAGTTCCAAAATGACCCATTGAGCATACGAAACACACCCGAGGCCCCGGGACCTCAACCAAACATGCAAACCAATCCTAAAATATCATTCAAACTTGTTCCAATCTTCGGCACGCTCAAAAAAACATCAAAACAGCAATTTAATATCGGATTTAAGCCTATGATCTCCAAAAACTCTCAAATTACGCTTTCGATCAAAAGGTCTATCAAACCTCGTCTGAATGACCTGAAATTTTGCAAGAACATCACATTCAACACTACAGAACTACTCCAACTTCCAGAATTTCATTCCGATCCTGATATCAAAATATCATTATCGAACCGAAAACTTCAAAAATTCAACTTTCGGCATTTCAACTTAAATCAGCTACGGACCTCCAAAACACGATCTGAACACGCCCCCAAACCCGAAATCACCCAACGGAGCTAATAGAACCGACGAAATTCCATTCCGAGGCCGTATTCACACTGCTCCAACTACGGTCCAAATTCTAAAGCTTAGGCTCTAATTTAGGGACTAAGTATTCCCAAACACTCCGAAACTCAAAACCAAACATCCCGGCGAATCAAACTAGTAGAAACAAACACGGGAAAAGAAGTTAATAGGGGATTGGGGCATTAATTCTTAAAACAACCGGCCGGGTCATTACAGTAAAGGTATGGTTATCTTGCTTTATTCTGAATATCCATTTGTCAGATAAAGCTCTCTTACCTTTCGGCAATTTCACTAACTCATATGTTCCATTCTCATGGAGTGAATTCATCTCATCTTTTATGGCTTCAATCCACTGATCTTTGTGAGTATCTTGCATGGCTTTATCATAATTGTCAGGTTCTTCCATGTCAGTCAAAACTACATACTCATCAGGAGGATAGCGCATGGATTTTTACTGCTCCCTTTTACATCTTCTAAGAGAGGTTTCAGGAGTATTCGAAGTAGTTACCTGAGTAGGAATTGGTTGCTGATCAACCATAACTTCATCAATTGAAGCATCCATAACATCTACACCATGATGATCATTTTGTTAGAAAATTCAGGCTAACGGGAGAATTGTTAGGTGTTTGCCATAATTTTCTTACCATATTTGGTTTTCCTATTTGTTGAAGGAAAGGGAAATATGTATACCTTAATTGGGTTTTCCTTCCTGTAGAAGAAAATTACAAATCTCCCATATTTGGCTAGTCCTTTTTCTTGTAGAAAAAGTTTTGGAGTTCTATAAATTGAAGATCAGTCCTTCTCATTCAGTAGCATCCACAATGTAGTCATATGAGATTTGAGAGTCGTGTTTAGGGGGAGAACTTTATGGGACAAGTGTTAGTATGTCACTTGTGTTTGCCTCTTTGTGAAGTTGTTCTCTCGATATTTTATACTCTCTTTTTATATAGTGGATTGCTCATCTCCGCCATAGACGTAGGTTAATTGACCTAACCACGTTAAATATTTGTGTATTTTTTGGTAGATTTCTCTTTGTTGTGTGATTTATCGTTGTTCAAGGTTTGTTTTAATAGCTTTCGCATGACACCTAACTTTTTTCGGTCCTAACAAGTGGTATCAGAACAAGGTTCAAGACAGGATCATATTGGCAGGTTTAGTTCAAACCGCAACATATTTGATGATAATCATGATTTTTGCTTGAGAAATTTGACCAGTGTGCTATGCACGTTAAGACAAACTTTGTGGTGGAGATTTGGAGTGACCTGTTGAAGGCTATGTGAAGAAGGTGGATCAAGTTTATTTTGTCAAAAAATTCAGGCCAAGGGGGAGAATTGTTAGGTGTTTGTCCAGATTTTCTTACCACAATTGGTTTTCCTATATCATGAAGGAAAGGAGAACATATTTACTATAATTGAGTTTTTCTTTTCCTAGAAGGAAAATATTATTCTTCTATAAATTGAGGATTCCTCCTTCTCATTCAGTAGCATCCATAATGTAGGGCTTCTATAAATTGAGGATTCCTCCTTCTCATTCAGTAGCATCCATAATGTAGCCATATGGGATTTGAGAGACGTGTTTATGGGGAGAACTTTACGGGACAAGTGTTAGTGTGTCAATTGTGTTTGCCTCTTAGTGAGGTTGTTCTCTCCATTTTTGTACTCTCTTTTATATAGTGGATTGCTCTCTGTCGTGGACGTAGGTCAATTAACCAAACCACGTTAAATATTTGTCTCTTTTTGGTATATTTCTCCTTGTTATATGATTTATCGTCATTCAAGGTTTGCTTTGCTAGCTTCCATATGACACTTAATTATTTTGATCCTAACAAGTGGTATCAGAGCGATGTTCAAGACATGTTCATCTTGGCGGGTTCAGTTCTAGCGACAACATATTTGACGATAATCGTGATTTTTGTCTGAGAAATTTGGCCGATGTGCTACGCACGTTGACACAAACTTTGTGGTGGAGATTTGGAGATGCGACCTGTTGAAGGCTATGTGAAGAAGGTGGATCAAGTTTCTTTCGTCAGAAAATTCAGGCCAAGGGGGAGAATTGTTAGATGTTTGTCCTGATTTTCTTACCATAATTGATTTTCCCATCTCATGAAGGAAAGGACAACATATTTATCATAATTGGGTTTTTCTTTTCCTAGAAGGAAAATATAATTCTTCCATATTTGGCTAGTCCCTTTTCTTGTAGGAAAATGTTTGGAGTTTTATAAATTGAAGATCCATCCTTCTCATTCAGTAGCATCCACAATGTAGCCATATGGGGTTTGAGAGTCGTGTTTAGGGGGAGAATTTTATGGGACAAGTGTTAGTGTGTACTTGTGTTAGCCTCTTCGTGAGGTTGTTCTATCGATATTTTGTACTCTCTTTTATATAGTGGATTGCTCATCTCCGCCATGGACGTAGGTCAGTTGACCGAACCACGTTATATGTTTGTGTCTCTTTTGATATATTTCTCTTTGTTGTCTGATTTATCGTCGTTCAAGTTTGCTTTGCTAGCTTTCGTATGACACCTGATTTTTTGCGGTCATAACAATATTATCACACACCTTGTGCAATATGTATTTTTATACCTAATCATCCGCCAAAAAAAAATGACATTACAATACAGCAAGTAATTGGTTCTTAAATTTTATTTTATTTTGTAAAGTATCTTGTAGTATTGGAATCAACTTATTCTTTTTCATGAAAAAATTTCCGTTCATTTATATACACGATTGTTAGGTGAGCATATCACCGGAACAATGAAAACAATTGTTTCCTCATCATCTTTCTCTTTGTTCCTTCGTTATTTATTACTACAAATTTTAAACCATATTGTTTAATGATTATTATATTTTTTATAACTATATATATATATATATATATATATATATATATATATATATATATATATATATATATATATATATAATTACTTCCTATAACTACTATTCAGTTGTTACAGTAGTATATTCGCTGTATTCGTGCTGCTGTATTCATGAACACAACAGCAAAAAGCGCCTAAAAATCAGGCAGTCCAGTTGTACGCGCATGTATTTGCGCCATATATTCATGAACACAGTAACAACAATCACCTTAAAAATAACTTTGTCCAATTGTCTAATAACGGAAATATATCAATTAGTGTGATACACTCCAAATAATTCAACAAAATCAATTCTAACATGCCTTATTATCAAGCCAATTAATTAGAATAATTTTTCAGTTGTATATAATTGTTGTATTTTACTTTTGTATTTAGTATGTTTCAATTTTTTTTTAGTGTTGCATTCATTAGATTCAATGTTTGTATTTACTATATTCACTATTTTATATTCAGTATTTTTATTGGTTGTATTCATTGTATTTTTATTTGTATCCAGTGTATTTTACTGTATTTTAAAATTAAATGTATTCATTGTTTATAATCTATTCTATTTTAATATTTATATTCAGTGTATTTCAATTTATATTCTGTATTCAGCTGTATTAAAAAAATAAAATTTCGAAATACATAAATACATGCAAAAAAATATTTATACAAAAATACAACATGTTTGAGTGAATTTGTACAGAATACAAGGTAATTATAGAAAATAATATTTTAAAATAATTTTAGTTTATAATAACTAGGGTGTATATCTTTGCTATAGGAGGTAAAATTCCCTTTATTTATTTATTAATTAATTTTCTAGTGGTTTGGAAGTAAGTGATAAAAATCTACTCAACATTTGATACGATTGGAATGCTTAAAGTGTCAACTGAAATATGAAAACCTAAATAGCAAAATTAGTTCAACTTATTAATTACTCCATACAAGTTAGCTTAGCTATACGGTATTTCTCCAAACAACTATCATTCAGGTGTTATGAAACTAGTATAACTTGTATAGTTGTAGATAACTCAGTATAAAGATTTTTATGTTTTTTAAAAATCAACCAAAGATGATTATTTACATTGGGCATGAATTGTTACTTACAAGAAACCCAAAAAGTAAATAACCTGATAGTTAAATAACGGTAAAGGTGAAGGAGATACATCTATTTTCCTCTTTCATTCCTCTGTAGTGTCTGATGCTACTGAGTTTGCCACATTTTCACGTAAAGTCTAAAAATTGTAGTACGGCATGTTTTCCCCCAATGAATTGAATGCGAATAATTTCGGATAAAAGTCACACATAGCGACTTTTGAAGTCAGAAAAATTACGCGACAGATCAAATATTTACATTGTATTTACTATTTGTAGTTATACTTTTAATAAATTTATTATTTATAGTTATATTTGAATTTTATAGCAAATTCATGAAATAAGAGATTAATTACTTTGAACAGAAACAAAAGAGCAATAAGCTCTTGTAGCTCAGTTTGTTAGAGCGCTCGCTTAGCCATCGGAGGTCTTGAGTTTGACTGTTAACAAGAACATTTTATTTTTCTGTATTATGTATTTCGCCTTACTTGTATTCGTTGTGCGAATAAATACAATCGATACAAGTTGTATCCTTTGTATATACCCTTATATTTTGTCTTGGTTACAGTTAGTACATATTGTATTCGTCGCACAAATAAATGCAATTGCGCGAACGAATACAGTTGATACGCGTTGTATTCGTTGCGCGAACAAATACAATTGATACATATTATTGTGCATTTGAATACAAGTAATATAAGTTAATAATAATTGAATAGTAACTATAAATGGTAGTTAGGCAATTCCTAGGCTCTAAACTATAGTGGTCTATGTAAATCAAAAGTCTCACTTGTGAAATTTCAAACTTTTCAATATGTGGTTTCCAATTATACGACTGAAAGGTGCGTAAAGCCTTCGCTCTTTTTCCACTACTAGTGACCCAAGCGCAGATGAAAAAACTAATATAATTCCAGTTAATTAATAATTTATTTTAATCCTGTTACGAAATAAATGTAATTTTCAGTCACAAATTTTCATGATTGAAGTCAAGTCCATGTCCAAACATAATGAACAATCTTTTTTCAATTTCAATTTCAAATACTTTTTTACACCTTAATCGAATATTATTGAACGCTTAAAAAAAATTCAAATCCTACAAGAGTATACATAAACTAACTTGTGTTAGACACTTTATTTCAACGGAAAAGGATATATAATAAAATTTGACTAAAACCTATATTAAGCTATAACTATATTATTTTCTTTGTCGTTATAAGAACGACAATGGTATGGTATAATGATCAAAATATCTAATTTTTATTTTATATTTTAAGTATGGTAATAATTCCCTTTCATTAATATCATAATTCAATTTTATTCCTATAATTATAGATAGTTACCTAAGTAGTACTTCATCATTTTATCTTTTTACCTCTGGGTCACAATTTTTTTTTTTTTTTTTTTTTAAACCCCTCCCAAATTAGGAGGATCTATAGTGTTTCCACACTTCCCCTCCATGGTGACTCGAACCCAAGACCTAACGGTCGTAGGTGGAGGTGCTTTTACCAACTGAGCAAGCCTCACTTGTCTCTGGGTCACAATTAAATCCTTCTTTGTCTCTTTTATTCTTCTGTAAAAATTCAGTAAGTCCTTGCGCCTTTTTTATAATTAGCATAATGTATATGGTCTTCTACTTTATTAGAGAATCTATCTTTAATATCATTGTAAAATAACTAATACCTCCAACAATATTACAATATATTGCGTAAGGTAAAATTATGTAGCCTGATAATATATACTTGTATTTAAACTATTGAACTTTGCCTGCTTATTGTTTCTTTCAGAATTTAATCTTCATATCATTATGTGTGCCTAATTCATTTTACTTTTATTACAATTTGTTGAATAAAAAATATTTGCTTCTTTGGAAATGAATATCATTATTTCTACAATATTAGGTATGTATTATGTATTTTTTATAGTAATCTATTAGTAAGAAAAAGCAATTTTCTTTACTACAGTAAATATTTTGTATTATCTCCACTGTATTAGGCTCATATACTGTTATTTTTTTAACTCTAACAAAATTGACCTTAAATTAGAATGAATAATAACTTTGAAATTAAGCTAATATAAAAATTTGCATAGAAAGTGATACTGAAAGTATTTTGGTAGACGGGAGAATACAAGGAAAAAGAGGGTTGGGTATAGCCGATAAACGTGGCTGCAAACTGAGAGCGTAAAAATGTTGCTATGTACTATTGGGGGACCCACATAATTAGGAAATAATTATTTCAAAAAAACTGGGAAATTCATGGGGCCTTGAAAATTTATTAGCGTGTACAAATGATAAAGCTAACACGTACAATACCTATAAAGCAAATAAAGTAAAAAATTTCGGAAATACCCTTATAGTGAAAGGGACATGTTGACGGAGAGCTGCTAAACTCTCACTTATAGAATACTAGAAATGAAGTCTGTGCTAAGCACAGCCCAACATAGCACGGGTTCAACATATTAGATGTTGATCGAGGATGACCTATACATACGATAAACAATGGCATAAGGAAATTCGTACCATTTAGGGGACCAATATTGTATGTAAGCACTTCATGAAGAATAAAAAATTCATGTTTTCACTTATTGGTCTTACAAAAGAGGAATAAGAAAATAATAACTCTCATCTTAAAAGAAAAATATAAGACACACAAATAGCTTATACATGTTAACTACCTTATCCATCCTAACATACATTCTTCAACATCTCATGTTAACTACCTTATCCATCCTAAATACGTTCTTCAGCATTTGATATGCTATCAAATCAAAAGTCACTCTCCCGGAACTAGTGTTCCTCAAATTGCGTGTTACCATATTTATGGTCCTTTTGATGTTTCAACTCAACACCTAACCACCAAATCCAAATGAAAAAAGAGGTAGAATCAGCGCTTCTATATAGTCTTTACATTCACAACAGAATGAGCAGTAGGACTTGTACCATGACCTAGCCATAACAGAAAATTACTATGTAATTATTAAAGAAAAAAATAAAAATTACCAGGTGAAAGGGGTATGTAAAAAGGTATGTAAGAAGCAGAATAGTTAATTTATGTATCTGAACTATTCAATAGTAGAGAATTAATCCAACAACTAACTTTCAAGCAGCAACCTTTTCTATATATTTACCATGCTAATGGTACATATCATGTCCATAGAGTTAAAAAGGTCATGAAAAAAAAATAAAAATTCAGCAGCATTTCTAACTTCTAAGGCTACCTGGCTAGCTTTTAAATTTTTTGGCTTCGTGGTTCAGAAAAGGTAGTAATGCTATTAGTAACTTGAATTTGCCTTTATTGGAAAAGCTTGTTCAGCCAAAACCATAAAGAATTTTGGAGAAGGAGAGGAGGATTTCTTACTGGGTTTTGCCTGTCGTAAATTTAGAATGCACCTTTAATTTGAGAGGCTTCCACCAACTGGTCCTTGCAGTATGGCTGATTGCAGTTCTTTGATAGAAATACACAACTGATCACTTATAGCTCTCCAAATCAAAGAGAGAAGATGATTTCAACATTCAGATATTAGAAGAATAAAAGTTCCATAATTTGTCCTTGCTTATGAGTCATTACACGTAGTTAATTTTGGAGAAAGATCAAAAGTACCAAGACGAATTAATAAAGAGATACAAAGATCTGACAGTGAATCTATAATACATCAGACAAAGTAAAGGAAATAATAAGCATGGTTATAAGGTACTCTCAAGACCAGTATGCATTTCCCTCTCAGAACTTTGTCATTTGAGGCAATGCCAATTAAATTTGTCCTAATTGCAAAAAGAATCAAAGGAAGCAATGGATGCTCTTGAGCGAGTGGTTTTGTCAACAAAATGCTCAATCATTTGATCTTCTTTGAAGCCCATTAGTTTGTCAAATTCAATATTTATTTTTACATCTTTAAAAGATCTTCTTTGAACCATATAAAAGCTCCAAAACTATAGTTAATACAATATATGTCAGCAACAAAGGAACATTTTACTATAGCTAGGTTCTATCCACCTCTGTTCATGATATTCACCGGTTGATAACAACCACGACACCTGTACAATCTTCAGACCCTTAAGTTGGAAAGAAAGTAGCTTTTGGCCTCCGGTAATTTCAATCATCTACTGATATTCTTCTTGAATGTAATTGATCATAAATGATACTAATAAAAGTAAAAGTAGACATAGCTTGGTATCGCCACAATGAGCAAATAATCTACATGCATAAAGTTAGGAAGTTTTAAATAAACAAAGAATAAAAGAAGTTTGTTGAACTTCATGCATTCTTTTGGTAATCCGGACCTTCTTAACCTTGAAGCAACATCTAATGTCATATTAAACTCACAAAGAGAGAACATCTACTTATAAGATAGTACTTCACAAATATTAAACTTACTGCATAACCTATCTTTTTAACCATTCACTTCACAACTTGACATATAGTTGGTCCTGTCTGAAGAAGCCATATTTGTCTTTTTAGTAATAGAATATTTATTTTGGAAAGCTTCAGTAATGGACTATCTCCTTGCTAAAATATAAGTAAATCTACACTTACAAAGAATAACAAGAAGAAGCAGCCTAGTTCCATCTTCCATGAATGTTGAAAGCAACAACGAAAAAGAATAAACAAAAGACAGATATCAAACTTAAAATCTTTAATTAAGGCCATCAGCTAATTAGCAAGTCTAGTTTTCTGTATCAGTGAGGCAAAACTCTGCTAAAATCTTTTAGTACAAGTGTCTTTACCCCTCACTCTACATAATGTAAAGCAATTGTAATATCCGTTAAAGCAAACTGACAGAAGAAAGAAAGGATATAGGACATCCACAATGTCCCTATCCATCTTTAAATTCCCAAAATCAGAAACACTGAAGTTGCACCTAGGTATTTCTTTCCAAACATCAAAAATCAGATAAGAATTCCAGACATGCATGATGTACAAAAGACAGTAAGAATTATAGAAAGACCAACATCGAACAAAAAATGGACAACTTTCAAAGAAATACAGAAGAGGAAGGCAGAAGCCGGGGCAAGAAAGAAAAACAGGGGAAAATTTTTACCAGACTTAACATACACAATAGAGCGTAAAACATTGTAGCAAATATACTGTAAAATCAGGAAAAGACAGAATTTATGAAAGAATTTTGAACATAGAAAGTGGAAAAACTACATGAAGATCCAGAAACAGAGGCGGATCCAGGATTTTAATATCATGGGGTGCACCATTATCTTTAGCTAAAGTTGATACTTGTCATAGTGTTTTACAACTAATCAATTTTGCACATTATCTAAATAGATAAACTTCATACTTGATAAATCTTTTATATCATTAATATCTTAAACAATTATTGAATAATATAGTCTTAAATTGATTTGGTTCGTACTGTACTGTCAAAGCAAAGAGGATTAAGGTACGTAGAATGTTAATGGCAAAGTAATGCCGTAAACATTTAAATTTTTGCGTGTTTTAGTTCAAAAAGAAACACAAAGATATCAAAAAGCCTTAAGAGCATATGGCTAATTCTTTGTATGTGAGTTGCTTACCCAAAAAAAAGTATTTTACTTATTCAAAAATTGAATACAAAAATTCAAAAATTTGATTGGAATAAAAAAATATGAAGCAAGTTTTATCATGTACTGCGTAACTAATCTTTTAGAATTATTTATTTTAAAACAAAGTTAGAGTAGTTCAAGATAAAAACAAATCTCAACAAGAAATAATCAATAGCTAAAAGCAGAATTCTTAATCTATTATTTACCATTTATTAAATTGGATGAAGTCAAAAGAAAAGAGAAATGAAAAGAAAGGGTAAGAGAAAGAAAAGAAAAGAAAAGATAGGTCAAAATAAAAATAAAATATGTGGCCATAGGGTCTGGGGACCCAACGCCCACTTTTGACCATGGGTTCACACTGCACTATACAACAAAATTTTCATAAAATTATATTGAAAGTCTAGCTTATAGCTCCAAACAGGATGGGTGCAAGTGCACCACAATTTGTGAGGTGGATCCGCGACCAGAGACACCACATGAATTTAAAAACTCACTCAAAGAAGATGACACCTTGAACTCTTGAAGTAGTAAAGCAAGAAAAAAAATGCAGAGAAAAGCCAAAGAGAGAGAATCAGGCGAGGGAAGAGATGGAAAACTGTAGAGTTATAGTGTATCTGAAATATTGAAGTAAACGTGGTTGGGTAAAGGAACAGTGCAGCCCACGTGTTAATTCACCAATAAGTTAAGCCCAAATATAATACTCCTACTATTTACAAAGCTTTTTGTACTACTCAAGAGTCAAGACAACAATGTTCGTACACCTAAACTGCCGCTTCTAAATAGTATAGATGGGGCATGACCTGTGCCAGCACAGGCCCAACATTTGGATTTTGAAGCGGTTGTTGCTTGTTTATTGCTAATTCCAGTAGTCAATTGATTATTTAGTCAATGATGTATACATACCTATGCTAGAAGTGCAGAAAATACGAAGTAGCACAGGCGCGATTTTGCATTTTTAAGCTTGATGTCATAAATATATTTATCCTATTTTCGGTAAAGTATATCAATTCCTGTGTTGTTTTAGAATCGGATAGCCTGCAACGAAGTCTCGATAAACAGTTGGCATGGCATGTGACATAAAATGGAAAACTCTTATATTTTGTTGTCAAAAAAATGCTCCTCAAAATAAGCATCTTGCAAAGCCCCTATTAGGACATCTAAGGCCACTGGATTCCTGCATAGTTTAGAAGGAAGAAAAAAATCTTCACAAAAGAGATAAGTTGGGAATGATATAAAAGACTTATTGTGGTGTTTTATCATAAACTACATCATTTGATTTGTTCTATCAAAAACCTATGAGTACTGAAATCACCAATTTTTTCCAGCTGCCTATTGCTTACAGCAATGCAAAACAGCAAAGCATATGTTCCAAAACCAATACTCACAATCATACCAAGGACCGATACACTCCTTTTGCTTTTCTTTTCGACCTTTCTCTTAAAGTATTTTAGATTTCATCTTCTCTGATGCTTGCAACACCTTATACATCCGTCTTCTCTTTGCTATTTACGTCCAATCTTTTTTTTTTCTTTGTTTCGCTCATGGATTCAGCTTGCAAATTTCATTGGAACTACAAGATGAGAATCCATCACTTTGCTATTTACGTCCAATCTTTTTTTTTTCTTTGTTTCGCTCATGGATTCAGCTTGCAAATTTCATTGGAACTACAAGATGAGAATCCATCACTGAAAAATCTGGACAACATCTCATTGGGTATGCCTGCAACAATCTCTGCAAGTTAAACTCCAATTCGAAAACCAGATTCATTAGCAGAAATAACAGTGTCAATGACTAAATCCGTCATGCTTCATAGTTCATACAATTATATAAAATTCCATCATAATCCTACAAGTCAAACCCACAAATAGAAAATGTCTCATGTATAGATATTACACAAGCAAAAAAGGCACTACTACGGTCTCTTAGTTGAGAAAACAACCAATTCAGTAAAAAATAAATTATAACACATAGGGTTACCAAACCAAAGCTCATTGAATCACTTTGATCTTCAAACAAATCAATCATATATAAGTCCAAAACTGATGCTTTTCTCTCTCAATAAGCAAGTTAATATCTTTTTACGCACTAATCAGACATAGACCAACAGATTTCAGCAGTATCAACCAAAATATTCAGTATGACAAAATACCAATGGCATAACAGTGCTTCTAGCTATTGAGAAAATTAATAAAATCTAGCATTAGTTCTATATTATTTATATTCAAAGATCTATATTTTACACCAAAAGTATGATAAAAGAGTCCGATATTTCAAATGTTGAACTGAAGTTTTACTATCTTTAAAGTATCTGTTTCTCTCCTTTCTCAAACAGATTAATCTTGGTCAAATATCAGCTATCAAGTGTTTGCTTCTTGGCATATACATTATGATTAAGAATTTTTCTTTTAGTTCAGACCCTTCCGGGAAAGTCATATGGTTTTTCCTAAAGAAAATAACTCAAATTAGAAAATAGCCATCTATAATTTTAATATAACATATGTAATTACTTAAATAGGCAGAGAAAATATGAACAACATTCTGACCTAAAGCAACAGAATTCCAGCCTGACTGGAATTAAAATATTATCTATTTTTTTTATGAAAGTAAAATATTTATCTAAAGTTTATATTTTCAACTGTGTTGGTTCTTAGTGAAAATAGTAGTCCATACAGAAATCAATATGGATATCCACAAGAAAAATTATTTTTTGTACAACATGGGCATAATATGAAACTTTTCTATACAAAAATATGAGCAAAAGAGGACATAAGAATATTATGTGCCTCTAGAATTGTTTAGTCCTACCACAATTAACTATTATAAAAAATAATATCCATTGTTTGTAATTTCAAGTACAACATACGCACATCCTCAACATTCGCTATCAATAACTTGCTATATTGTCCAACTTAGCAGCCAACCTTTGTCATTAAAAAAAATCAGCTTAGGAGAAGACTATATACTACTAAAATAGCTTCCGAAAATAAATAAACACCAACCAACTATGAAAGTATATATTTGCAGGTGAATATATGGAATTGATAGAAGTACTATGATATAATTAATTATGCATTTAGTAGGCATTAAGAAAGTAAAAGAAGTAGTATATTAGAAACTTGGAAGACTCCGCTTGAATCTTCTTCTCACTACGGGGAGAATTTGATAGATGGCAATCCATTTTCGCATTTATCTCCCAAAGAAGGCTACAAAGTGTTATTAACTTATCTGGAACTTACTAATCGTTTAAGTGCAATATTTTCTTAGTCATTTATATGGTGGATCCACATAGATAAAAAGGTGACGGAAACATGACATAGGCTAAAACAAACGATCTACAGTAATCTATGACACAGAAGATATATACTCATGAATTCTTATAAGCACATAAGAAAAAGATATCTAGCTTAATATTGCACAACAGACTGAAGCTCAACGGTTATTGACTTGACCTGTGCTCTCCCTCCGTCCAAGCAATATGTTCCTTTGGCGGTGCTCCAGATCTGAACTTGTAGATTTACCTCCGTCATTTCAATATTTAAGTTGCCTGAATTCACTCTAAAACTCTGATAAGCATCATATTCTTTACTTAAGTAGCATATATTAAGTTTTTATCTTTTTGTTAACTTACTTAATTTTTATCACGTTGTTATAATTTTTATTGAAGGAGGATATAAAGATTTATGTCGTTGACTTTTGAAAGTTTGTACTTGTATCATGAGTTGGTATTGGTTTAATTATCCATATGTCGTTGACTGTTGTTTTTTGTATTTGAATATTCCTTCTATATAGACTTGAGGCTATAACTGTTACATCAAGAACTTCTTTTTCTATGCGGGAACTATTAAAAAAGAAGAATGGTGCAGAAATATGCATAAGCGGCTAAAAACACAACATAATTTCCAACATCTTGTACTCCTCCAGCCGGTACTCATCGGCGACATACATCCAACCACTCCGCTGCCTTTTCAAGGCCGGTCATGTCTCTCCTACTAAAAGTTTCCTCTTTAACCTTGTAAATGTGAATATCAATTTCGTCAGGCAGATATGACAGATTAGTTGCCCTTACAAATGTTAAACTTGATACTTAATGAATATAAAAAACATTCAGGCATATTAAAAGCTAAACAGATATATACTTTGAAATCAATTGCTTTACGCATATAAATAGCTATATGTCTGATTTACAGTAGAAGTCACTTACCAAATTCTATAGCTTCAGGAAAATTTACTTAATTTTGTGTTTCAATAACAAATGTCTTCCAACAGATTCCCCTTAGATCCAGCCTATTAATTCTCAAAAGATCTCGTTGTTGACTTCGTTTCTTGCAACCTTAATATTTTTGTCATCTGCCTGCACAAGAGGTATAGACTCTCAAGAATTTCACGTCCACTACGAATCTTCTGTCAAATTTTGTGATGCTAGACGTTATTCAACTGGTGAAAACAGGATGAAAGACTCGAGGTGAGAGCAGTATGAGAAAATATCACTTTTAGCAGGCTCCATTCGGATTAGCTGTCTTAATTATTCAAGGGTGGTCCAAGATCTCCTGAAGGGAAAGTCTCTTTGAAATGTCCGTCATAAGATACAGGACAAACAAATATAGCTACATCATCAATAGATACATCATCAGCATAATTCTTCACATAACTTATGAATATCTTCTAATCAACTTACATGGCTAATGAGATTCTTAGTTTCAGCAGATGATATCTATAATCAAATAATAGACTGCTTCATCACCTAGTGAAGTAGTGATTGTATCTGAAAGTCATGAAATTCAGTAAATCATGCTCAATTTATAGTTAAACTGCAAGGAGCTTCTCCATGGAGGATAAATAAAATCAAGAATAAATTTGAATTTTCTGAAATTCTTTACACTGGATTTAAATTTTCAGTCCAGCTTTAATTAATTCGTCAAAATTTAGTTTCTTTCATTCGTGAAGAAGAAATGAAAGACATGAAATACAAATAGTTACAACCAAAATCCACAAATCTCGCTCTGTAACTATAACTCTCATGCTCTGTGGTGAAAATAGAAAACATGATAGAGGTGTAGCTAATAGTGTCGAACATTCGCTGGCAATTTTCTATTTTCTCCCTTACCTTCGAAGGATGGAAAAGACTACAAATGCATAAGAAATCAAATAGAAAATCCAATTCATTGAATTTTTTTTATCAAACACCTCCACATCAGAGGTTTTTACCTAAGGAATCAAAATTGGGTCATGAAAAGAATGAGACCGCTATCGATTGCGTAGTTGGTTGTGGAAAAAATACCAACTATATGAAATAATAGTAAAAAGCAATTAGTAGCACATATACATACCATTATGTACACCATCAATGGATCCTGCAAAAATAGGGAGGCGCAACTCAAAAAATTGGAGAAAGGCGCAAAATAATAGAAACAAAAAGACTAATAAGGGACACGGAATTGAGAAATCAACAAAATAGCAAGCAATACATAGACTGTTTGTGCTTTATCAAATTCTTGTTTGAAGGAAACCGACACATATCTGCCAACATACCATCACCAAGAAATGGGTAAACCAAATTTAAGGGAACAAAGTACATAGAAACTCAACACAATTCATAGTAGATGGAGAAAAACTCAGAGTGAAGAAAGAACAAAGGAAAAAGGAGAAAAAAGATATGGGAAAAATTGATTGAAAGTGAAACATACCTGCAATTTGAGCGAGAAGAGGAACATGAAAGACTGTAATCTGAGAAGTAATCTTAAAGAAATTAATGGAAAACCTAACGTGTTATCTTCTTAAAATACAGGTGGAATCATATAAAAATTACACGTATAGTTTTGAGTACACAAACCCAGCCACGTATATGAAACTTGTAGGAGCTTATGTGAAATGACTAAATTACCCTCAAACTTTATAAAAAAGACATGAAACACACATGTCGAAAACTCTTCCTCTTCTAAAGAAGAGAAGATAAGAGAATGGAAATTTTACCACTATAGAATAGGTTAGTACCCTATTTATATTAAATAAATACCATTTTAAAATATTACATCCTGTAAATACCTTTTATAGTTTATAGCAAAAAATCTAAATATAGTTTCATCCTACAATTAAGGCACCATATATGCTACAAAATATTTTTCTCTCATTTTTTATATTTTCTCTCACCTAATTAGCGTATATCTCCTCTGACCAGCTTTTCTCTCTCTCTCTCTTCTTCCATACACTTTACCCTCTTCTTCCACAAACCTACGTTTCATAAATCTTCTCCCACCCTAAATCTCTATTTCTCCGCCATTGTCACCTCTACTCTCTTCTCCCACATACCCACGTTACTCAAATTCTTTGTCCTCTCTGTATTTTCATAGCATAATCAATCTTTATTATTATTTGACATACAAAAACAGATCTATAAAACAACAAATTTCAGCAAGAAAAACGGAAGAAATATAGAGATAGAGAAAGTAGAGGAGAAAGAGATCTAACCGTCCATCTCAACGATAGGGTTTTCAACCTTGATTTTGTCGAAAGCCATGTTTACAGATGAAAGAGGTGAAACTGTATTCACATGTATTCAGCAACATTCATTTATATATTTTAGATGTATTAAAAAGTTGTGATTATTCTCTTGTATTCAATTTTAATCAGTTGTAATTAACTATTTTATTCAGCAGTAGTTAGTTGTATTCAAGTGTTTTATACAACTGTATTCAGTTGTATTCAGTTGTAGTTAGTTATATTCAACTATTTTATTCAGCAGAAGTTAGTTGTATTTTGTTGCATTCAAGAGTTTTATTCAGCTGTATTCAATTGTATTTTGTTGTATTCAATAGAAAAAAAGGAGAAGAGAATTGAGAAGTTCGATCAGATGTGTTGCTCTGGTTTTTCCTTCTTTTCACGTTTTTGAGTTGCTTTCTTTGAGCAAAATACAAATTAGTGTGTACTCGTTTTAGTTCTTTGAGTTAAATTAGGAGACTATCATGTGATTTGATTTTCTTCCGTTTTTAACAAGTTTAAGTTCCCAGAATTTGCGCAAAAAAGTTACTGTATTTAACTGAAATTTTGCTTGAATACAGTTAAATACAACTGAAATTTCGCTTGAATACAGTTAAATACAGATAACACTTAGCTGGATTTCCCGTTTTTACGCCTATTTTTTTTCTTGTATTAATGAATACAACCATTTAAATACATGAAATACATTGTATAAAAACATAAAAGATATCTATAGAGCGTAATCTAACAAAAGGCATCTATAAATGGCTAATTAGGACTAAAAGATGGTGCTTTTTGCAAAAATTCTCTAAGAGAATTTAAGGGAGTATAAGCCCATTGGGCCATTCTTGTTTAGTTAATTGGGTAGCAGATATCTGTTTGTCGTTGTACCACGTAACTTAAGAGTGAGGCGCACATCACTGAATACGAGAAATTTTACTTTGTGTCTAACATGTCATTATTGTAGGGAAAATTTCACTTTATACCCATTAATTTTAAATTATTTACCTTTTAATGTCTAGGTCCAAATTATTTATTTCTCCTGCCTATGCGGCCCAAACTATTTACTTGGCCTTTATTCTATTCGCACTAACAACCTGACTGTCCTCTATAAAAAAAACAACTCAATAGCAAACGCCCCTGCACCTTCCAAAGAACTAACAGCTCTGGTTGCAACATCAGTTGCAAGTTTCAAATAAATACACTTTTGTATTTATTTGTGTTTTTGAAGCCATGTATTGTTGTAGTTATATATTAAGTTTTCCAGCTCTAATTTGTGTTTGTATATGAAAATCAACCATTGATGAGCTTAAAGCTCCTGTATTTAAAATTTTATTTTGAAGATTTATTATTTGATTCGATGTGGGTGCTATAAAATATTGATTATAGTACCTTCAAGTAAGCTTCCTGGATCTGAATTTTTATGTGTATTTGAATATTCACCATTGTTGGGCTTAAAGCTCTTGAATTTAAATTTTTTATATTTCGAAGATTTCTTGTTTGATTCAAAGTGAGTGCTGTTAAATATTGCTTATAATACCTTCTAGAAATTCATACTGAAATTTGATAGCACTTGGAGCTGATTTGAGGTAATTGAGATTGAAATTTTCAGCTGAAAATCGAAGAAGAACACAGCTACCCAATAATATACTACTACGGTATACAATATGCTGTAGAAGTATATCGCTATATTGCAACAGTATACTATTATAGTTTATAATATACTGCAACGTTATATTTTAATAATCGAAAAAGAACACAGTTACCTAACAGTATACCGCTATAGTATACAATATACTATAGGACTATATAGTTATACTGTTGACAGTATACTATTATAGTATGAAGTATACTATTATAGTGTGCAATATATTATTATAGTATACTGTAATAATATGCAATGTACTGTAACAATATGCTGTAATAGTATACAATATACCATAATAGTATACTTATTACCCGTAAATTCACTTGCCTTTTCTCTTTTAATTTGCTTTAAGCTTTTACCCAGCGTGAGGGGTAAAGTGAAAATTCAAATCTTTTTTTCGTTTGGATTTATTCTATGACTTGAATTCCAAGACTTCTGACTTTTGTAAAACATTAATCTACCGTTGGAGGACCTTGAAGCTTTGAAACTCATAAATTGGGTTTGTTGAGTTTGTGGTTATTTTGAAACTCAAAACAAGGTTTTTTTTAACTCTTTGCATACAAATGTATACCCTGTTGGTATAGCTATATACTGTCAGTTAATATTTTTTTGTTGTATTAGCTACATTTAATTGGTACACAATTTGATTTTTCTTTAGTAATAGTATTAAAAAAAATAATAATCAAAAATAGTGAAAATAGTAAATGAAATTAGATTATGAAGAGAAAAAGAATATAAAAAAAAAGAAGTTAAACGAAATTAGAAAAGAAAAAAAGAAAAAAAATAAGAAGAAAACGAGAAAAAAGAAAAGGAGAAAAGAAAAAAAAAGAAAAGAAAAGAAAAGAAGCATAGAAATAAAAAAGAATTGGAGAATAAAGAAAAAATTTCCCACAAAAAGCTACTATTGCTAGGAAATGTAATTAGTTTATGGGTAGAAAAATAAATGGGTAGACAAGGGGAAATAGTTTTATTTTTGTGTGTAACCGTGTTATTCTCCCATTGTTGTATGTAGTGTTTTAAAATGCGAGGGCGTGAGGCGAGGTATTTTACTTAATAAGGGGCGAAGCGAAAGCCTAGAGACATGGGGCGTAAGCCGTGCAGATCTTTAATTTTTAAATATATGAATTAATAATATAGCATGATAATATTAAAAAATATAAAAGATACATTAAAAGTTCAATAAAACTAAAAAGAATTAAAGAAACTCATACAACAACAACAACAACATACCCAGTAAAATTTCACTAGTGGGGTTTGGGGAGAGTGGAGTGTACGCAGACCGTACCCCTACAAAAACATATAAGACTGCAATTAGGGGGGAACATATAAGCAAGTAAAAGGCTCAGTTATACCTCCACAAATAGTGCACATAGACAACATGACTTATCCACAGTTAAGGTCTGAATTTAAAGTCCTAAGCAGGGTGTTTAAGTCAGAACCAGATTTTTCACATGACTCAGAAAAGAAGTCCGAATCAGGCCTGCGTGCTGGTTGTGACAGTTGATGATTAAACAAAGGCAGTTCCAGTTTTATTTAAGTAATTACCTAAGGCTTGCCTAGGCGCAAAGCGAGATACATCAGTTGTTCCAAGTCATTAAGATAGTTTGGAGATTATTTTGATTACCTAAAACATGTTGTTCTATTCGCAAAGATCGTTGCCAATTTTATTCAGAAAATGCAATGTGAAATTACTAACTTCTCCTGAATCAATAATTAACTAAGTATTTTAAAAATGCAAACAGGATCCTAGAACATGGTATCTAGTATGCACATGCAAATGGCAGGGTTGTTGAAAACAGAATCCCTAAGGCATGCTTTCTAAATGTACACAAGAATTGCAAAATCTTTGAAATAACATCATTTTATACCATTATTGTTATTGCCCTAGGAGCAGGATTTCTAAGCGATAGACATAAGACAATGATTAATGATTGAGATGCTGAAGCAGACAACATGAATCCTAAGAACATGATTTCTAATGCATTGTATGAATCATAAACATAATTTTTATTGAACAACTTGGAATATAAACCTAATAACATGTTTTCTACCCTTGAACAACCATGGCATGCATATTTCCCATCCCTTTTCACTAGCCACCCCACTACTTGTTTACAAATTATTACAGACCCTGTGATAGAATTACATAAGAAATGCAAAAATAAGAAGTTACAATCATAGGAAGCCTGATCTCGATTTCCTCTCTGAGTTATGTAATAAACCACTTCAAATGTCAATACTGTTCCAAAGCCATTCTCATACCTGGGTGTGTCAGAGTTCCCTAAGGACCTCAAGGGATCCCGGGTAGTGCTCACACCCAAACTGCATAACCAAAAGTACATGTAGTGTGGAAGAGCCAACCCTTATGTGTCCAGGTTCAGAGGGAGCTCAAGGGTCCCAAAGCAAGACTCACATAAGAGGGGAAGAACCTAATGATCTAAGAGCGCATGTGAGAGTGCTGGACATAGACTCACCGGAGTTGAGTTGGAAAATAGTTTTTAAGAAACAACATGTTTGAAGTGAGTTTGTAAAACAATATAAGGATTGCCTAATAAAATAGTTTTCGAAAAGGAAAGGGACTAGGAGTTACAATAATACACACAGAACAAATTCAGAAAGGAGTACATGCTTCAGCAGTTACAAACATGGGAGTAGAGGGGTTGGGGACATAGAGAATATTTGACTATAAACACATAGCCCCATCAAGGGTCTTAGGACTAGTTGGACATGCACAACAATAGCTGGTACTGGCACAATCACAAACTGGTCAGAAAGATCATAAACACATTGAAGGGATAGGGACTTGGGATTCACAGGATGGCAAATACACAATAAGCGACTGACAAAGTATGCCTTGAAACACACACATGGGAGTGCATTAATCTAAAAAGGGAAGGGGAGACATTATAGCATGATGGTAATGTAACTTAAATGTAGGTTTCACAACAGAACCACAAGCAGAAGTAGATCAAGAATAAGAGAAACTGAATAATAAAGAAGCATGTTGTTGTTGAAGCTTTAAAATTAAACTAGGACATACCAGTTAATGAAGCAAAGTGCAGAAAATAAAGCGAGTAGAGTTCTACAGTCTAGCCTTGGCTTTCCACCGGCTAGACAAAACAGTAGCACAAGTAGTGGAGAAAGAAAAGAGAGGTTGAATGTGTGTGTGTGTTCTGAACTTAGTTGTTCGTCCCTTTAGAGAAGAGAGGGTAAGGTATTTATAGCTTTGAAAACGAGTAGAAAACAAGGTAACAAGTAAAAGTTTAACACAAATATGGAAATAATCACAATAAGAATCCCATTAATACAAGTACTTCCCTTTAATCAAGGAATTATTGCTTAACGAATACTAATAGGGATAATTAAGGAAAGAAAATCAATTTGAGGAAGATTGATTTCTGATCATATAAAGGATAGTAAGAATATAGAGTATACAATTGAGTCTATGTACAAAATATACTTAATTGGGGAAAGGATTCAGCAGGGTGAAACATCACAGCAAATAAAGGAAGGGAATCAACAAATGAGTAAAATTGAGGGTTTATAAGAAAACCTTGCAATCAAACCGTAACTTAAGGAAATCAAGATCAATCAAGAAAGGGGTCATGATTCTGCACTTCGACATATAAATAGGAAAGAATGAACATGAGTATCAGACATGCAAGGTTAAACATATTGGCAAAAGAAGTAACTAGATAAACATACAGAAGCAACGCGAGTAGGATAAGGATTCAATAGTAAAAGAACCCATTAGAAACATGGCAATCAATAGGTCAAGTAGTCATGGCTCACACATAGAACCAAAGTGAAGAAACCAGTCTAACACATATCAATAGGTAAAGGAGATCAGACCAACACACGTAAATAAGTAGAGGAAGTCTTTAAAAACTCATAATAACAAGTGAGAAAAGTTTTAGGAAATTAGGGTTTTAACAATAGTCGAGTTAAAAATAGTAAGAACTCTGAATCAGTCAACAAAGAAGAGGATCTAAACACAAAGAACTTAATCGAAATAAGTATACATACAAAACAAACAAAGATAGTTTCAGAACTAGGATAAAACCAAAAATACCTAGGGTTTTAACACGATGAACCAGGTATAAGAAAACATAACAATCATTTAAACATAGTAAAATCATAAAACAACACTGAAAATCGGAAAAGAGATCTTTTTAAAAGAGGTTGAGAAAATCCTAATTGTTGAAAACGAAGAGCCATTTTGAAAAATCGGAAAAGCTTTAAGGAAAACACTTAAGAGGTTCATAACATACACAGATCTAACACAGATCTGAAAGAAAATCGGAAAGCCTTTAAAGTTAGGGTTTCAGAGAACCCAGAAAAATGAGAAAGACTTCGAAAAGTTACCGATCTAGCTAGAAAAGTCAAGGATCTGACTCGAACAACCATGGATGGCCGGAAAGAGACCATGGATAAAAGTTGAGCAAGGTCTGGACTAGATCTCTTCGAGATCTTTCCAGGAAATCACAAAAACAAGCAACCAGTAGACATATGAGACCGATATACATCTCGAACAACCATGGGAATCCATGGATTGGTGAGGATCGAAGGGGATTATGGTTAATTTGGGTGGCGGCGACTAGGGTTGGCTTTAGGTTTCAGAGAGAGTTTGAGAGGAGAGGGGATTCAAGGGCGGCGGACCGTAATAAATGAATTAGGTTAGGGGTCATTTTGGGTTAAAAATGGTAAGGGGAAAAGGGGACCGTTGATTTGAATGATCAACGGTCATGATCAAATGGGTAGGTAGGGATTCGATTTGGGCTTGGGTTAAAATTGGGTTAGGGTCAGATTTGAATTGGAATTGGGGATTCGATTTGGGCTAGATTTTAAAGCCAATTTTGGCTATAAGTTAAATAGTCATTTTTCCCTTTTAATTTTATAAAAAATAATAAATAATTTCTGAAAACCAATTTAAAAGGCTAAAATGATTTATAACACATAAATAATAATTTAAAACTATAGGATCCAATTTTATGAATATAAAACCTAATTAAACCTTAAAAAAGGTTAATATTGCAATTATATGCAATTTAGCTTTAAAAATACTAATAAAATTGTAAAAATATGTAAAAATTACATTAGCCATATTTTGGCATAAATATGAAAATCCAATGGATGAATTATAAAAATAATAATTTTAGAGATACTTATTGGGATTTTATGGATAAAAAGGGAGAAAATAAATCAATTTAAACCTTTAAAAATTATGGAAAAATAATAAAATACTTGGACATACTTATATATGAATATATATGCTATTTTGAAGTTATTTTTCATATTGAAAATATATAGTAAAAAATTGGGTATCAACATCTTTTGGAGTGTGTAATGCACCGACTACATTTCAGCGGTGTATGATGGCCATTTTCACCGATATGGTAGAAGATATTTTGTAGGTGTTTATGGATGACTTTAGTGTTGTGGGTGATTCATTTGAAGAGTGTTTGAAAAATCTTGATAGAGTGTTGGCCCGTTGTGAAGAAACCAATCTTGTTCTTAATTGGGAGAAATGCCACTTCATGGTGGAAGAGGACATAGTTCTTGGGCATAAAATTTCAAAGCATGGTATCGATGTGGACAAAGCAAAAATTTATATGATTTCAAGACTCCCTCCCCCTACCTCTGTCAAGGGAGTTAGAAGTTTTCTTGGGCATGCGGGGTTCTACCGGAGATTCATCAAAGACTTTTCGAAGGTAGTGAACCCCTTATGCAAGCTATTGGAAACAGATGCCAAGTTTGTGTTTGATGAGAGATGTATGCAAGCCTTTGAACTTCTCAAGAACAAGTTGACCACCACTCCTATCATTACCGTAACTAATTGGAGCTTACCCTTTTAGCTCATATGTGATGCGAGCGATGTTGCGGTTGGGGCATTTTTGGGTCAAAGAGTGAATAAAATGTTTAATCCGGTGTACTATGCAAGCAAGACAATGAATGATGCTCATGTGAACTACACATTGATCGAGAAAGAACTTTTGGCTATTGTGTTTGCCATGGAGAAATTTTGGTTGTATCTTATGGGTGCCAAGGTCATAGTCCATATCGATCATGCCGCACTCCGGTACTTGATGACGAAGAAGGATTCCAAAGCTAGACTGATGCAATGGGTCTTGTTACTTCAAGGGTTTGATTTGGAGATTGTGGACCGGAAAGGTAGTGAAAACTAAGTGACGGACCACTTGTCCCGCTTGGAGAAGGAGGGGAGGCCTCGTGATGGCCTAGAGATCAATGACTCATTTCCTGACGAACAACTCCTTTCGGTCTTGTTGAATGGTATGCCATGATTTGCAGACGTTACTAATTTCCTTGTGACTGGTATAATCCCGTGTGAGCTCTCTTCTAACCAAATGAAGAAGCTCAAACGGGATAGTTTGGATTTCTATTGGGATGATCCGTACTTGTTTAAGATTTTCACGGATGGTGTGATCCTAAGGTGTGTCCTGGAGGAAGAGCAATTGAGTATCCTGGAGGCTTGTCATTCCTCTCCCTATGGAGGCCATAATGGAGGGGCAAGGATGGCTTCCAAAGTTCTTAGTTGTGGATTTTATTGGCCAACTTTGTACAAAGATGCAAGTGAACTTATGAAGAGGTGTGACAAATGTCAAAGAGCGGGTGAAATTTTGAAGAAAGATGAGATGTATCTCAATACCATCCTTGAAGTTGATATTTTTGATGTATGAGGCATTGATTTTATGGGCCGGTTTGTTAGCTCGTACGGGAACACATACATTCTTGTGGCAGTTGACTATATTTCAAAATGGGTTGAAGCCGTGGCTTTACCCAACAATGAGGCCCGAAGTGTTGTTGCATTTCTCAAGAAGAGCATTTTTACAAGGTTTGGCACTCCTCGTGCAATCATAAGTGATGAGGGGTCTTATTTTTGTAATAGAGCTTTTGACACTTTGCTTCCAAAGTATGGTGTCAACCACAAAGTTTCTACTCCTTATCATCCTCAAGTGAGTGGCCAAGTTGAAGTCTCAAACAGGGAAATCAAGAGTATATTTTTAAAGACGGTCAATGCAAATAGGACCGATTGGTCAAAGAAGTTGGATGATGCTCTATGGGCTTATAGGACTGCTTACAAGACTCCGATTGGTATGTCTCCGTATCGGTTGGTGTTTGGGAAAGCTTGCTATCTATCGATTGAGCTAGAGCACAAGGCCATGTGGGCTTTGAGGAAACTGAATCTTGAATGGGATGTGGAAGCAAATCTTCGTGTGGAGCAGCTTAATGAACTTGATGAATTCCGATTCCATGCCTACTCCAGTTTGTCCTTGTACAAGGACAAGATAAAGTACCTTCATGATAAATATGCTCGTGGCAAAGAGTTCAAAGTGGGTGATTTGGTTCTCTTGTTCAATTCTCAGTTACGTCTGTTTCTGGGAAAGCTTAAGTCAAAATGGAGTGGACCTTTTGAAGTGGTGTTTGTGACTTTGTTTGGTGCACTTGATTTGAAGAACAAAAATGGGGAAGTTTTCAGAGTGAATGAGCACAGGGTCAAGCACTACCTGGGCAAGATTGATGATAGCCACGTTTTGGCACTCCTTCATCTCAAGTGATTTGATAGTAACCTGCGTCATGTCACGACGTTAAATCAGGCGTTTCATGGGAGGCAACCCATGTGTCTTTCTTCTTGTTTTTCTTTGATTTTCATTGTAGTATAGGATTTACTTTTGGACTGACTGGTTGTGAGATGCTGTAGGATTGTGTTGATGCAGTGCAGGAACAATTGGAAAATGCTCACTCTCTGAAGTTGGTAATGCGGACCGCACTCATTTTGTGCAGCCGCAAAGGCCTTTGTGCGGGGGCAAGAAATTAATGTGGACCGCAGAAGTGATTTGACAAAGGTAGGGAGTCTCTGAAGTTTTCCACCGCGGCCGCATTGCATTTTGTGCGGTCCGCGGTGGTCTACTACGGCCGCACTGGATTTCTCGCGGTCCGCAGTGGTTAACTTGTCAGTGCCTCATGGTTTTGGGCACCACAGAATGTTGTGCAATTTTGTGCGGTCCGCGGTGGGTTGGTGAGCTGTGGCCCAAGACCTTTTTCTATAAATAGGACCTGAGGCCCTCCATTTGAACTTTTCGATCTTTTTAATCTCAAAAGCACAAAACTACAGTTCATCTCACTAAATTGCACGCAATTAACTGCTAAGGCTCATTGATCATCACTACATTTCATTTCTGGTATCTTTAATTCCTTCTCATTTGTTTAAATTTTTTATTTTCTTTGAATTTTTTGTTTTTCTTAGTTCCTTTTCCCTTCCCTTCCCGTTTTTCTTTCAATCTTATAGAATAGGTTAGTTAAATACTATTTTAATTAGGAATAGGTAGTTAAAAACACTGAGGCAACACTTAGGGAATCATTAATAGGTGAATAATTGGACTAAAAATAAATAAAACATGAACCCTAGGTTGGTATTGCTGCTGGGCACTTAGTGTAGACCGTAGTGGATTTTGTGCAGTCCGCAGTGCCTCTGTGCGGTACGCAATACTATTTTGTGGTTACAGCAATGGACCAAGTACTGAATGCTGACATTTGAGGACCGTGGCCGTAATGAATTTTGTGCGGTCTGCGGTGCCTCAATGCGGACCACAATACCTTTTTGTGCGGTCCGCGGTGCATAGATTCAGAGAGTGGGGAGTCAGAACCCCACCTTTGTGTGGACCACAATGGATTTTGTGCGATCCGCGGTAGCCCTTTGCGGCCGCACCTCATTTTTTGTAGTTCGATTCTGCAACATTTAAACTGTCTACAATAAATTTTTCTACAACTTTGCATTTCATTGTTTTTGCTAATACTAACAAACCATAATTGAATGTTGTTTGCAGACAATGGTGAAATCTCGAGGCAAAGGTGGTAAACAATTGAATGTTGTTTGCAGACAATGGTGAAATCTTGAGGCAAAGTTGGTAAACAATCAGGAAGAGGAGAGTCCTCCTGGGGTAGGGGACAAGGAATGCTAAGATTGACCCCACAAGTCCGACAAAACATAAAGAACACAAGGAATATCATCAGAGCTGCTGACAAAGCCATTGACTAGTCAGGGAGTGAGTATGAGCCTTCCCGAGAGGCATCTTCAGGCTTCGTGCCAGAGTATGTTCCTGACTGGCCGGAGAGGAACAAGTTGAGGGATACACCTCCAGGCTCTCCCACTGCCCAAGAATCAGTGTGTATATCTTCTAAGTCATCTGAGGGCTCAGCTGCCGGCAGTGGAAATGAATATTCCACCTCTCCTATAGCTTTATTGTCCGGAGAGGGTCCCGTAGCAGAAGAAGGGGAAGAAGTAAAAAGGGGTGATCCCCAAGTAGGTGGGGTAGAGAGGACTAGAAATCCGGAGGCATGGCAAGACCAGTTTGTAAGTGAGGTTGCGTACCACAAATTCCGAGAGTGGTGGCCCGAGAGGAAATTGATACCTGAGCGTAAATTTATCACCTGGGACCTTTTGCCTCACAACCCCAATGTGTTGAGGCAATTCAGAGAGAGAGTTGGATGGGACTACTTCATAGGCCATGTGAAGGATGCCAATGAGCATTTAGTGAAGGAGTTCTACACAAATGTGGCCGACATCAAAAAGGGCACCACAATCACTAAAGTGCGGAACTTGAAGGTGAAATTCGATAGAAAGACCATAAATAATTACCTGGCCTTGTTGGAGGATGATGAGTCCTTGTACTTGGAGAAGATGGCATTGGGCGAGGAAGCTCGTCCTTGGTTGGCGGAGTACTTTGCAATCCCACATACCACCCCAGATTGGTTGACTGCGGGAGTGAAGATCTTGAGGAGAACTTTGAACTTTGAGGCTAAGGGGTGGGAGACATTTGTTTGCAACAGGCTAGACCCCACCACCCACAACAACTCACTCCCTATTCACCGGGAAATTTTGGTAGCATCTATCATGGCAGGGTACCTGATTAACGTCAGGAATGTGATGTCCTGGGTTATTACTCGGGTGGTGAACAAAGGTGACAGATCTTATCCCTTCCCCAACTTCCTGACCATGTACCTGGAGGACCAAGATGTGGAAAAGCGGAAGTTTGATATAAAAGTGAAGGCGAATGCACCTTTCTCATGGTATAGCCTAGAGGGTGATGACAACCCTAAGGGCAAGCACTTCAAGGGCAAAGCCACTACATCGACTGGCTAGTCTGAAGAGCCAGTAGTGGTAGTGGCTCCTACTCAGCCTCCTTCCACCTCAGCAGACATGGCCCCAGGTCCATACACTTCTACAGCTCCAGAGATACCCTACACTACTGCATACCCATTGACTGCCCACCGCCTGAGCTAGACCCTCGCCAACATCAACAATTGGATGCAGACAACTACTTCTAAGCTGTCTGTACTATCTACCACGGTGGCAGCTCAGTCAGCACCTCCTCCTCCACAGGTCCCACAGTCCATTGAGGACACTCTCAAGGATCTTCTGGACAACCAGAAGAAGATCCTAAAGAACCAGAAATTGCTTACGTACGCTGTTAATTCACATGTAAAGGCACTCAAGGAACTTGATAGAGAGGCAAAGAAAATGAGGAAGACTCGGGCTTCAAAAGAGTCGGTGAAGGTGCTACGGGTCAAGGTTGAGAGATTAAAGGTGGATAACCTGCCTTTAGATTTTCTATTGCATGACCCAATACCAACAGCCTAGCCCCAGTCAGAGCAGGAGTCCGAGAGGCCTTCCAAGAGGAAGAGGGTAATCCCCCGGTTTGACGATGCAATTATTCAGTTGGAGGACCCGCAGAGAGGTTCCTCCAGCCTGCCCCAGGATTCAGCCCAGGACTCAATCAAGGTCCAGGCCCAGGTCCCAGCAGAGCCACAGATCACAGGGAGCCAGTCACAGGTTTTCGAGCAGACAGAGGACCCAGGGACCCAGACTCAGGATCCCATGCAGACGGAGGACCTATAGGGAGTTTCTTTTTCCTCTCTTATCTATTTTTGTGCTTATTTTGGTTAGTTGGCATTGAGGACAATGCCAGCTTTCATTTTAGGGGGTAGCCCTATTTGGATATTTGGATGACTGTACATATCATAATATTTTATGCTTTCTTTCCTTTTTATCTTTGGTATTCATATAATTTTAGCATTTCATTGCACTTTTCGTACTTTTCACTTTGGATATGTATATAAAAGTTACGTTCTTATGTATATATTCATTCCCCCTATTATATATTTGATTAAATCCCCTCTTATACATATTCATTTTACATTCCGCAATTTTCCTTTCTTAGCTTTTTATTTTATGTTCGTAGCTTCTTGTTTTGAGTTTTTGCAATAAGCCTTTGGTTTTCTTAATGCCACAGTTCTTTCCAAAGGTAGAATTTGTGTGAACCGGGTGGCTCTTCCCGATGATGGATGGCATGACAACCTTCTTAAGGGTTTGAGTCTGTTTTCCTTTTTGCTTTTTAGTAGTTAGTTGGTAAGGGTGCCTCAAGAAAAGCTTCACTTGGGCCTAACACATTTGCCTTTGATCCTATGGTCAAAATAAATTGTTGTGTATAGGATGGTGAAAGTTGTGACCTTGAGACTCTTGTGTTGACCGATAATCATCAAGTGGTTTTTCGGGACCATTGTGTGCTCAAATCTTATATAAGGATGTTGTGCGCCCCCGACTCTATGTCCTTAGCAATCCCATAGATTGTGTGGTGAGAATTTGAATTACAAGTCTAAGTCCCGAGCCATTGGTCTGGAACTTGCCCTGAATGTTTGTCTAGGAAAAATTTTAAGTGTAATTTGACTTGAGACATGATTATAGGCTCTTCTTGATCTGAATGATATCTTGAACACTTCCATAGCCTACCAATGATAAAATCCCTAGTCAACCCTTTTGAGCCTTAGACCTTTTTCCTTCAAGAACCACGATACAAGCCTTTACCCGTTCTAAAGATACCCTCTCTTGGCACCCGATCTTTCCTTAGCACATGGCAAAAGTATAAATTTGGGGGGAGAGGGAGACGAGGATTGCAACAAAGTGGTAAAAAGGTACAAAATTAAGAAAAGGAAAGGTAATGAAAAAGAAAGAAAAGCAAAAAAGACAAAAAAGAATGTTCAATGTAGAAAAGAATGAAGGGATTCAATAAAAGCAAAGAATGAAAGGTGTGGAAAGTTGAGAAAGGAGAAAAGATTTGAAATGAACAAGAAAGAGTGATAGTGTGTCTCTCTAACTCCTTACAAAGAAGTGAAATGACTTAAAAAGTCAAGTGAGTGCGTGCCAAAACGATGCAAAAGAAGTGCTAAAGGGAAGATGGAACCTACTTAGACCAAACATTTCCTACCCTGAACCAAAAGCCTTCACTATGTCTCCACAAAAGCTCTATATGATCTTGAGTTAAATGAAGCTTACATTAGTGGTGACTCACATAAGGGGCAAGCATATGGTATTTAGAGCTGGACTTGTGACATTTCCTTGAGAGAGATGAATGTATTTCCATTAACCTCATTCCGAGTGCTACTATTCCAAATGTGAGGTTTGCTCAGGGAGAGTCGAGGATGTGTGAGTTTGGGTTCCACAATGACCGAAGTAATAGAAAGAGTTTCTTTGATGTGTTGAGTCAACTCTTGAGGCTCTTGTGTTGCACTAAATCCATGATGTTTAAAAGAGTGAATGTTGTTAATGATTCATTTGAATTGAGGGCAATTGTTAATGATTCATTTGAATTGAGGGCAATTGTTAGTCCCAATAGATGCTAGATGAGGTCACTTTAGGTTAGCTAAATTTTCTTGGATTTACTCTTAAGGGGTGGCTCTTATTTTGTTTGCTTGAGGACAAGCAAAAGCTTAAGTTTGGGGGAGTTGATAACTAGGGATTGTGATGCATTTTACACTCCTTGATTAGGTTATTAGAAATGTGTACAAAATAGTCCCAAAGGCTCACATGTTGTACTTGATTGCAGGGTTTGGTCAACAAAGTGACAATTTGTCAAAACTAGCTCAAAAAGGAGTGAAAAATGCACAAATACTAAGAACAAGGCCAAGCTCAGTATAACAGGACTAGTGCGGCCGCACACCATTCTGTGTGGTCCGCAAATAGGAGGTTCAGAGAGTGTGCATTTCAGGAAGCCAAGCAATGCGGCCGCAAAACATTGCATGCGGACCGCATTGACTTCATTGCGGCCACACTTGATTTTGTGCAGTCCGCAAAGCTCAAGTTCAGAGAGGTGCCAAGTTGGAGGAACATTTCCAATGCGGTCCGCGGTCCATTTTGTGCGGACCGCAATAGAAGCCACGACAGCCGTGGTAGCCAACTTCAGAGAGTAGATTGTTTCATCCAAGAGCCTTAGTGCGGCCGCACTCGATTTTGTGCGGTCCGCACTAGCCCCGCCGGGTATTTTTGTCCAGAATTTTCAGCCTAGTATAAATAGTTTCTTTTCCCATTTTTAGGTCATGGGTTGTATTCTTCACAGCAGCTGCACTCGTGACTAGTACTCCTTTTCTCTTTTGAGTAATTTTAGCTTAGTTTCATCGCTGAATCTTCAAGTTTTATCTAGAAATTAAATATTATGGGGTTTTTCATCTATTTCTTTGTTTTCTTCTATAATCATGAATATCTAGACCCATTAGCTAGGATTGTGGCTCAACCCTAGTGTGGGTAATTGATGGGTCTCGTGTTTTAAGGCTTGATTGTCTATGAGTGTTTGATATTTGGACTAATTTAGGGTATTAATGTTGAATTAGTGGTTGCAAACACTAGTTTATGCCTAGTTGACTTTGGCTCTTCTTGAGAAAGAGAGCCTAAGTCTATGAAATTTGTCCAACAAGGAATTGAGGCGTATTCAAGAGATTGATAGCCCCAATTAAAGTGTTAAACCTAGAAATAGTATACCCAACTTTAACCTCAATTGCTTGCACAAATTATCATACCCAATTGGTCTTGAGAAAGTGAATTAGGGCAAAATCACTCGAACTACCGAGAGGTGTAGACTGAGTAGAATCGTGCAATGGTTATATCATACTCCCCAAATATAACAATCTAGCCTTAGACTCAAGAATCCATTAATTAGCCACCTTGGAGAAAGTCACTTCCCTAGTGCTTTTTAACTATTTAGACAACCTTCAATAGTTTACTCTTAGCTTCACTTAGCCTAATTTAGCATCTTAGTAGTATAAAATTAGAAGTAATATCAAAACCAATTATGAATAGAAGTGCAATTAGGAACATTTACGCAACTCCAATTTAGATAGAAACTCAACTCCAATCTCTAGCTCCCTGTGGAAATCGATCCTGACCTTCTCAGGTAAAAGCTGCTTCGACCACTCTTGGTGCTTTGTAGTGGTATAGGGTTGGCCTCAATCAGTAGCTTGCTTCAACAGATGGATATTCCAGAGTGGAAGTGGGAGCGGATCACCATGTACATTGTAGTTGGGCTCCCACGGACTTTGAAGAAGTTCGATGCTATTTGGGTGATTGTGGATCGACTGACCAAGTCCACGCACTTTATTCCTGTGTGTACTACCTATTCTTCAGAGCAGTTGGCAGATATCTATATCCGGGAGATTGTTCGTTTGCATAGTGTCCCAGTTTCCATCAATTCAGATAGGGGCACTCAGTTTACTTCGCAATTTTGGAGATCTGTGTAGCGAGAGTTGGGTACTCAGGTTGAGTTGAGCACAACTTTTCACCCTCAGACAGATGGGCAGTCCGAGCGCACTATTCAGATATTGGAAGACATGTTGCGTTCTTGTGCC
Organism: Nicotiana tabacum; assembly: GCF_000715075.1. Taxonomy (NCBI): domain Eukaryota; kingdom Viridiplantae; phylum Streptophyta; class Magnoliopsida; order Solanales; family Solanaceae; genus Nicotiana; species Nicotiana tabacum. Next base: position 112,424,694 of record NC_134089.1, read on the forward strand.
ATTGATTTTGGGGGGTCATGGGATTAGTTTCTACCGCTCACAGAGTTTGCTTATAACAATAGCTTTCAGTCGAGTATTCAGATGGCTCCATATGAGGCATTGTTTGGGAGGCAGTGTAGATCCCCAGTTGGTTGGTTTGAGCTGGGTGATGCTAGGCTATTGGGACAGACTTGGTGCAGATACTTTAGAAAAGGTGAAGGTAATTCAGGAGAGTCTTCGTATAGCGCAGTTGATACAAAAGATTTATTATGACAGGAAGGTTCAGGATGTATCCTATATGGTTGATGAGAAGGTTCTGTTGAAGGTTTCACCCATGAAGGGTGTTATGAGATTTGGGAAGAAGGGTAAATTGAGTCCTCGATTTATTGGGCCTTTTGAGGTGCTTCGAAGGATTGGGGAGATGGCTTATGAGCTTGTTTTGCCACCCAGCTTATCGAGTGTGCATTCGGTATTTCATGTTTCTATGCTCCAAAAGTATATTAGGGATCCATCTCATGTTTTGGATTTCAGCACGGTTCAGTTAGATGATGATTTGACTTATGATGTGGATCAAGTAGCTATTTTGGAGTGTCAGGTTAGAAAGTTGAGGTCAAAGGATATAGCTTCAGTGAAAGTGCAGTGGAGAGGTCGGGCCATGGAGGAGGCTATCTGGGAGACTGAGTGGGAGATGTAGAGCAGATACCCTCACCTGTTTGAGGCTTCAGGTATATTTCTTGACTCGTTCGAGGACGAACATTTGTTTAAGAAGGGGAGGATGTAACGACCTGGCTGGTCGTTTCATGAGTTACCGCTCTGTTCCCCTATTTTTGCTTTTTATTGTCTTGTTCAGCGGTACTATGTGTTATCGGGTTGGTTGGCTCGGGTTCGGAGAGGTTTTTGTAAGGTTTGAGACACTTAGTCTCTTTTGAGTAAGCTTAAGTTGGAAAAGTCAACCGCATGTTGACTTATGTGTTAAAGGGATCGGATGTGAGTTCCAATGGTTCAGATAGCTTCGGAAGGTGATTTGGGACTTAGGAGCATGATCGGAATGTGTTTTGGAGGCCCGGAGTGGATTTAGGCTTTAATTGGCGACATTGGAATTTTGGCGTTTTCCGGTTGATAGGTGAGATTTTGATATAGGGTCCGGAATGGAATTTCGGGAGTTGCAGTAGGTTCGTTATGTCATTTGGTATGTGTGTGCACAATTTCAGGTCATTCGGACGTGGTTTGATAGACTTTTTGATCGAAAGCGGAATTTAAAAGTTTTTAGAGTTCTTAGGCTTGAATCCGATGCAAATTTAGTATTTTAATGTTATTTTGAGCGTTCCGAAGGTTGGAACAAGTTTTAATGATGTTATGGGATATGTTGTCATGTTTGGTTGAGGTCCCGAGGGCCTCGGGTGAGTTCGGGTGGTCAAACAGACCATTTTAAGTTGGATAAAATTACAGAAAATCTACTGTTGATGTTGTAGACAATTGTTCTTTGCGTTCGCGAAGGGTTAGGATGGGAGGCTGTGAAGTTGGCCTTCGCGTTCGCGAAGGATGTCCCGCAATCGCGAAGGGTTAAGATCTTTGGTCATCACGTTCGCGAGGGTGTTGCCACGTCCGCGGAGGGTCGAGTTGCTGAGGCATCGCGTTCGCGATTGGTGGTCACATTCGCGTAAGAGGAATTTCTGGTCAACTTAAGTTGTGCTTCGCGAACGTGAGGCGTTGACCGCATTCGCGAAGAAGGAGTTAAAATAACTGGGCAGAATGATTTAAACAACCTATTCCGCGAGTTTTAGCCTAAGTTCCTCCATTTTTGGGCGATTTTGAAGCTTTTTGAAGAGGATTGAAGAGGGAATCAGGGGGGAACACTTGGAGGTAAAATTTATGTACTTAATACTCAATCCTAATGTGATTTCTACCTAATTAATCATGAAATTTGTAGAATTTAAGCCTAAATATTGAAGAACTAGGGCTTGTAATTAGAGACCTAGAATTTGGGATTTGAGGGGCAGTTTGTGGTTGGATTTTGGTGCTTTTGATATGAATGAACTCGGGGAGTGATAAGGAGTCTGTTGATGTAATTTTATCGGATTCCGACACATGGACCCGGGGGTCGGATTTGGCCAATTTCGGGATTTATTTTGTAATTTGATTTCTTTCGAGTGGGCTTTGTTCCCTTAGCATATTTTGATGGTTTTGCACTAATTTTGGTTAGATTTGGAGCATCTGGAGGCTGATTCGAGAGGCAAGGGCATCGCGGGCTAGAGTTTGGACCGGATAGAGGTGAGTAATGAATGTAAATGTTGTCCTGAGGGCATGAAACCCCGTATTTTACATCGTTGTACTATGTTGAGATGACGCATACGCTAAATGACGAGCATGGGGTCGTGCACCATTGGGGATTGTGACTTAGTCCATCCCGGATGACTGTTTACCGCGTATTTGATTGAAAACTGTTTCTATCATCATGTTTTGGACTGAAAGCCATATTTGGGCCTCGTGCCAACTATGTTGGACCATTAGGAGATTTTTACTACTATTTCCTCACTGTTTTGACTTTACACTTGTACTCAGTCATGCTATATTTTACTATTCTTATAACTCAGCCATGTTTACTCTATTTTGACATCTTAAATGATATTTTGGGGCTGAGCATCATATTTTACTGTGCCCGAGTGGCTTTTAGAGATTTCTGACTGAGTAGGGCTGAGGTCCTGTATTGTGAGGATTATTATGGGATCGGGCTGCACACCGCAACAGTGTTGTACTAATTATGATTATGAGGCCGAGGGCCTGAGTTGTACGCCACAAGGTGGCTTGATATGAGGCCGAGAGCCTATTGATTATGCCACGAGATGGCTTGATATTGCGCTTGGGCCGTAAGGGGCCCCTCCCGGTGTCTGTACACCCCTAGTGAGCACGGGTACCCAGTATGATTTGTGATATAGCCCAAGGGGCTGAGGTTGTTCCAGGTTATTGCCCAAGGGGCTGATTTCTGTTGACATTGTGCCCGAGGGCTGATTTTATGTTTTTATCTTTTCTTGCTACTTTTCATTTACTTGTTTAACTGTTAAAAATGTGTTTTAAAGGAACTTATACTGAACTAAGGTGTTTTTATAAGATTTCACTGTTTTATTGCATCGTATTGGTTTTACACTGCCTCTTGTAGTATTTTGCTGTGTTTTACGTGTTTTCTTATCGCTCAGTCTTCATTTATTTTTATTACTCTGAGTTCGAGTACTCACTTTATTCCCTGCACCCTGTGTGCAGATTCAGGAGCTTCGGGTCCCACTAGTGAGGGTTGATTGCTCCCAGCAGGCTATTTGGAGTCCACTAGGTAGCTGCTCGGTGTTCGCAGCCTAGTGTTTCTCCCTCCTATCTTACTTCCCTTGTTCTAGTTCTGTAATAGACTGTATAAACTCTTTCATACTCTTAGACTTATATTAGATGCTCATGACTGGTGACACCCCGATGTTGGGCTGTGTTGATTTTCCGCAAATTGTACTAGTTCACTTTTATTTTGGGATTATTAGCATGTTAATGACTTAAATTGTGTTATTATAATTGTTTAAAATGAATTGGGTATTGTGTCGGCTGGCCTTGTTTCACGATAGGCGCCATCACGATCGGGTACAGATTTAGGGTCGTGACACTCATCAGGCATCCTCTTTTTGTCCTGAAGATAACATTAAACAACCCAGTCAGCCACTCCAAGCCTGCTCTACCCCCATATCTCCAAAACTCTACTAGAATCTCGTCTGGTCCGGTCGCTTTGCCCCGACTCATCTTACTCATCATACACACGACCTCCTCAACCGTAATACGCCTACAATACCTAAAGTCTCGATGACTGTCGGAGTGCCCTAATTGCCCTAACACGATGTTTTCAACCCCCTCTTCATTCAGAAGTTTATGAAAGTACGACTGCCATCTTTGCCTAATATGGGCCTCTTCCATCAATACTCGACCGTTCTCATCTTTGATGCACCTCAATTGATCCAGGTCGCGAGCCTTCTTCTCTCTTTCTTTGGCTAACCAAAATAATTTCTTGTCTCCACCTTTACCCCCAAGTTCCTTATAAAGCTGACCAAAAGCAGCAGTCTTAGCTTCTGTGACCGCTAATTTCGCTTCCTTCCTAGCCTCCTTATATCTTTCTCTATTCGCTCTTCTCTGATCCTCGTCGGTGTTCTCTACTAACTTAATGTAAGCCGCTTTCTTGGCTTCCACTTTACCTTGAACCACGTCATTCCACCACCAGTCACCTTAGTGCCCGCTAGTGTAACCTTTCGAAACTCCCAACACCTCTCTTGCTGCCTCCCTTATATAGTCCGCCGTCATCGTCCACATAGCGCTAGCGTCCCTACCACTCTTCCAGGCACCCATATTCGTTATCCATCCCTCCAACTCCTGCACATTATCCTTAGACAAAGCTCCCTACCTGATCATGGACTGACCCCGTACAAACCTCTTCTTCCTCTTTATCAAGATACCGACGTCCATCACTAGGAGCCTATGTTGAGTTGCGACGTTCTCACTTGGGATCACCTTGCAATCCTTGCACAACCCCCTCCCGAGGAGGAGATAGTCAATGTGAGTATTAGCAACTATACTCTAGAAAGTAACCAAATGTTCCTCCCCTTCCAGAACATAGAGTTCACAATCACCAACTCAAAAGCTCTAGTGAAATCCAACAGTGAGGTACCACCCCCGTTCCTATCACCAAATTTGAAGCCACCGTGCACCTCACATATAAAATAAATATCTAGCATATTTGACAACTATAAAATAATGCAACACTGTTAAAATTACTAGAAAATATAAATAACTAAAAGTCATAATTTCTTAAAATATATTATCAAACTGCATATTTTACCTCTAGAAAAGTAAATACTCAATAAATTTTATCAACACTCTAAGTTAAAATATTACTCCTTCATGAAAGAAAAAAAGGGCAGCCCGGTGCACTAAGCTCCTGCTATGCGCGGGGTCCAAAAAAGAGCCGGACCACAAGAGTCTTTTGTATTTACTCCTTCATGAGTAAATACAAAATTATTTTTTAAATATTAAAATAATAAATGTATGATAATTTTGAGAGGCATAAAACTAAGACATAAAGATCTATCAAATAAAGATATATTATCTATTTTTAGAAGAAATACTAATAAATGATATTCATCTTCACAATGTTCTCAATTAGAAATGGTTCGTTATTCACAATATTCATATTCCTATAGATAAAAGGAACTATAATTATTTATTTGTTAAATTTTTTTGAGAGTCAACAGTGCTAATTAGTGAATTCAACACATGATTTGCATAGAAACTATTGGGTGAGTCCCGAGAATTGAGCGTTAAGTGTATTTAGGGCGCAGAGTAGGGCGCTTAGGGAGAACTAAGCCACACACATAAGCCTCAAGGCGTTTTGGTAGTGCCTCGCAGCGAGGTGAGACCCAGAAAATCCTTTTAAAGCACTGGTTGTACGAGGCCCCTCAATGTATTTAGACTAGCGGGACCCACCGCCACCGCCATTTTGAAACATTCTAAAAAAGTTCTTCAACTATTTGTAAATGTTCTGTTTCTAGGTCTGTAGATTAACCTTTTAGGGTATTTTGCAATCGCCAAAGAAATCATCGGAAAAAATTCAAGATGAAGCAACAGTAGAAATGAAACATCATTGAATAAGGGGTGTGAAATCTCTTTGGAGTTATAATCAATCATTTTCCTGTTATTCATAGACGATATCCCAGTTTCTAGCTTTTTTGTCTTTTTCAAATACTGAAAACAATTAAAGGATATCAATTTTGAGGACAGAATTTTCAAATCTTATACTCTATTAAACAAGGAAAAAATCTGATACAAAACCATCATTGTTGTATCCTGCAGCTGCTAGTTTGGAGTAGAAAGTTAATTATGACAGCAACCCAAAGAACTTCAGCTGTAACTCTAAATTTCCAACTTCCCGTTAACCACCCAAAATCATCCCGAGGCCCCTGGGACCTCAACCAAAAGCACGAACAAGTCCTATACCACGATTGAAACTTATATCAATCCTTAAAACACCTAAAACAACATCACAACATCGAATTAACCATGGATTCGAGCCTAAGAATTCCAAAAACTCTCAAAATATGCTTTATATCAAAAAGTCTATCAAATCTTTTCTGAATGACTTGAAATTCTGCGCACACGTCACATTCACAACTACGGAGCTACCCTAACTTCCAGAATTCCATTCCGACCCTCGGATCAAAATCTCACTATCGAACCGGAAACTTAAAAAAAATCAACTTTCGGCATTTCAAGCCTAAATTAGCTATAGACCTCCAAAACACAATTCGAACACGCCCCTGAACCCGAAATCACCCAACGGATCTAACGGAACCATCAAAATTCCATTCTGAGGCCGTCTTCGTACTGTTCCAACTACGGTTAAATTTCCAAAACTTATGCTCTCATTTAGGGACTAAGTGTCCCAAAACTCTCCGAAACTCCAAATAATTCCTCCCGGCAATTCACAATAGCAGAAACAAACACGGGGAAAACACTTAATAGGGGATTGGGGCGTAAATTCTTAAAACTACCAGCCGAATCGTTACAGTATTTTTTGACCGACCTCTTTCGAATGATAATGCATTGGAAAATCTTGATTTCCAATCAATTTGGGACCGTTTTGACGGTTAGAAATTGGATTTTTTATAGTAGTAGTGGATGGAAAAGGAATGTAGATAATTTTCTTTATTTGTGTGTTTGATTGTAAATAAGACTATATAGATGAAGTGGACACTTAACTGATGTTGTACGATATTAATGGCTATTTGTTCTACGTAGACAGAGATTGCAGGCACGCGCTTGGTGAATTCATAAGCTTGCGCAGAAAGTATCTAAGTGGTACATTATATACCTATTAAATATGTTCCGATGGAAAAAAATTCCGTTTAAGTGTCTAAATGAAAAATGGTGCGAACATTACATCTGGACTAGTGGGCCTACTATCACCACCATTTTGAAAACATATTTTTCCATTTGTTGTCACTTTTCTTCGCCACCTCATGTTAGTAAGGCTGCAGATGCAACTCCCGCAGATGCTGAATTAAGCCGTAGAAGCGGCGAGATGAGGAAAGGCAAGGAGCTGCAGGTGCGGATGAGTTCACGCACCTGCGTGACCGTAGATGCGGTAAGCAGGTCGCAGATGCGGACTTGAGGAATTAATGAGTTTTCACATGTGCGGTCGTTCTTCCACAGAAGCGGGACCGCAGGTGCGTTCCTTGACCACAGAAGCATAATTGCTTGGCAGAAAATAGAAACTTCGAGGGTTTAGTTTCAAAAGTGGGAAAATTGATTTGGAGCTCGGGAGAGGGTGATTTTGGGAGGAATTTGAAGATAAAATCAGTGGGTAACAATTCCTTAACCCTTTCTAGTCGTATTCCATTAATCTATTTTTAGTTTTGTCATTTAATTTCGGATTGGAAGTGTAAATTGGGGAAAAATTGGAAGAAAGTTCTTAGACCTAGAATTCAAATTTTGATTGGGAAATTGACCTTTGATTTGGATATATTTGGTATGCATGAACTCATGAGAGGATGCGTATTCTGAAAATATAAATTTTACCCAATTCCGAGATGTGGGCCCGAGAGGCATTTTGGTCATTTTTAATCTAATTTTGCGTATTAGCTTAGAATTTATTTGTAGAATCAGTTACTTGAAGTGTTATTTACATTATGCAATTTAATTGAATAGATTCAGGCCATTTGGAGTTGAGTATTCGTGGCAAGAGCGTGATTTCAGATTGATTTTGAGCTGGTTCGAGGTAAGTGGCTTGCCTAACCTTGTGTGGGGAACCTTCCCCTTAGGATTTGGTATTGTGATAATTGAAATTCCTTGTACGTGGGGTGACGAGTGCGTACTTGTGCTAATTGTTGGATATCCTGTTTTCATTAAAGTAGCTTTAAATGTGTTTTTCCTTCCTGCTTATACTACTTGGAATTTAAGCCTACTATTAGCTTAGGGAAGTATGTCTAATTGACCTAATTGCTTTATTTGCTTAATTTTCCTTATTTGTATTACGTGAGGCATGCTAGATTAGAATTACCTGTTTTACCTTAGTATGAAGTTGAGTTTAATTGAGTATTCTTTGTGCTATTGCTGTGCATTTTTAATTTGGGTCTACGGGATGACATCCCGGGAGATCCCATGTACGTATTTATGATCTGAATTGAGGTGCGGGATACCAAGATATCCCTAGCATATATTGAGGATACCAAGAGATTCTCGGGATACCAAAAGATCCCTAGCATATATTGAGGATACCGAGAGATCCTCAGGATACCAAGAGATCCCTAGTATATATTGAGGATACCAAGAGATCTTCGGGATACCAAGAGATCCCTAGCATATATTGAGGGTACTAAGAGATCCTCGGGATACTGAGAGATGCCCGGTTATTATCCTTGTGAAGAGTGGTATTTCCTTGTGATTGTTTTGTCTCTGTTTCGGTTGTTGTATCATTATTATCCTGTATTAATACTTACTGTTAGTTTTCAACTGTACTGCTTATCTTATTCTGTTATATCTTATATTTTATTTAATCTCAGTAGGGCCCTGACCTTCCTCGTCACTACTTGACCGAGGTTAGGCTTGGCACTTACTAAATACCGCTGTGGTGTACTCATGCCCTTTCTGCGCATGTTTTTCATGTGCAGATCTAGGTACCTTCTTTCAGACTTATCACTCGTGAGACGAGGCGCTTGTAGAGACTCCGAGGTATATCTGTTGCGTCCACAGACCGAAGAGTCCTTTTCTACTCTCCCTTTTGTATTAGCCCTTCTGTACTTTCGTTTCCTTGTTAGATATGGAGTTAGATGCTTGTAGACATTCAAAGGCTTGTGATCATGAGATTTTGGGTTTTGGGAAATGTTATTAGTTGTTAGAGTTATTATTGTGTATGCCGAGTGGAATTTTAAACACTTTTTTATTTCACTATTTCAGTTTTAATTAATTCTTCCGCAATTGTTGTTTATATTCTACATTGTGAGGCTTACCTAGTCGTAGAGACTAGGCGCCGTCACGATGGTTCATGGAGGGCGAACCGGGGTCATGATAAGTTGGTATCAGAGCTCTAGGTTCATAGGAGTCATGAATCACAAGCCGATTTATTAGAGTCTCGCGGATCAATACGAGGATGTCTGTACTTATCTGCGAGAGGCTATGTAACTGTTAGGAAAATTCCACTTCATTTGATTTCCTTGTCATGCGAGATTTTGACATAACAATTTTAAACTTCTGTCTTCTATTCTCTCACAGATGGTGAGGACACGTGCTACCCGAGATGATCAGGCACCCGCGCCCCCTACTGCAGCCGTCAGAGGCCGGGGTAGGGGTAAAGGTCGAGGACGCGCATGTGCAGCCAGAGCACCCGTGCGAGCTGCCACCGAGGTACCGCCAACAGCTCCAGCAGGAGTCCAGGCACCTGATACGCCTACTACTACTACTACTCCAGCATTTCAGGAGACTCTGACGTAGTTCATGAGCATGTACACCACTTTGGCTCAGGCAGGGTTACTTCCCCTTACTGCAGCTACATCTCAGGCCTAGGGAGGAGCACAGACTCCCGCCACCTACACTCTTGAGCAGCGAGTGCATGTTGATTAGTCCCAAAGATTATTCTTGTACCGCCTGCAGACCCAAGTCAGCCCGAGGATAGGGCAGCGGTTTCAGAGGATGAGTAGCGGAGGCTTGAGAGGTTTAAGAAGTATGATCCTCTTGTATTCAGCGGGTTAGCTTCAGATGATTCCTTGGGATTTCTGGAGGAGTGTCACCGTATCCTCCGCACTATGAGTATATCAAGATCTAGTGGGGTTTCTTTTACTGCCTTCCAGCTTCGAGGAGCCGCCTATGAGTGGTGGCGTACCTACGAGTTAGATAGTCTGGATGAGGCAGTTTCACTAACTTGGACTCAGTTTTCAGATATGTTCCTGAGAGAGTTTGTGCCTCAGAGCCTCAGTAACGCATGACGCGTAGAGTTTGAGCATTTGTGGCAGGGTACTATGACTGTCTCGGAGTATGCTGTCCGTTACACTAGCTTGGCTAGACATGCCCCAACCTTGGTTACTACTATTTGCGAGAGGGTTTGCCAGTTTATTGAGGGACTTATCCCCAACATCAGGTCTAGCATGGCTCGTGCGTTAGAGATGGATATTTCTTATTAGCAGGTGGTGAGCATTGCTAGGAGGATTGAAGGTATGCATGATAGGGAGAGAGAGGAGAGGGAGGCCAAGAGGTCTCGAGAGTCAGGCTATTATTCTGGTGCCCGTGCCCCAGCTACAGGTCGTCATGGTAGGGGTCATATGAGTCGCCCTATTCATTCAGCTCTTCCAGCAGCCAGACGTATTCCAGCTCCTTCTTGGCCTTAGGAGCCTTATTATGCACCTCCAGTATCTAGTGCGCCTCCTGCGCGGGGTGCTTTCAAAGGCTAGTCCAGTAGATCTGGCCCGAGCCAGTCACAGCCGCTATGTCCTCTCAGAGCTTGTTTTGAGTGTGATGACACATAACATGTGGTGAGGGATTGCCCTAGACTTGGGAGGTGTGCACCTCCATAGACTTCTCAGCCACAATTTGCCCCGCAGAGTTCTCAAGCTATGGTTACAGCTCCAGTTGGTACTCCACCTGCCCATCCAGCTAGAGGTGGAGGTCGGGGAGGTAGAGGTCACCCTAGAGGGGGAGTCCAGGCCCGATACTATGCCCTTCCTGCCCGTACTGCGGTTGTTGCCTCTGATTCTGTCATCAGAGGTATTATACTGGTTTGTCACAGAGATGCATCGGTTCTATTCGATCCAAGATCCACTTACTGTTATGTGTCTTCTTATTTTGCTCAGCATTTGGGTGTACCTCAGGATTCTTTGAGTTCCCCTATTTATGTTTCTACTCCTGTGGAAGATTCTCTTATTGTGGACCGCGTTTATCAGTCGTGTTTGGTTGCTCTTAGTGGTTTTGAGACCAGAGCCGATTTGTTATTGCTCATCATGGTAGATTTTGATGTTATCTTGGACATGGACTGGTTGTCGCCCCATTATGCTATTCTTTATTGTCACGCCAAAATGGTGACGCTGGCTATGCTAGGTGTATTGCGAGTAGAGTGGAGGGGTACCTTAGATCATACTTCCAGTAGAGTTATTTCTTTCCTTAAGGCTCAGCATATGGTTGAGAAGGGGTGTGACACGTATCTAGCTTATGTGAGAGATGTCAGTATTGATACCCTTACAGTTGATTCAGTCCCAGTAGTACAGGATTTTCCTGATGTGTTTCCCGCTAACCTTCCAGGCATGCTGCCCGATAGAGATATTGATTTTGGCATTGATCTATTGCCGGGAACTCAGCCCATTTCTATTCCTCTATATCGTATGGACCCTCCTAAGTTTAAAGAGTTGAAGGATTAGTTACAGGAATTGCTTGATAAGGGTTTCATTCGGCCCAGTGTATCATCTTGGGGTGCTCCTGTCTTGTTTGTGAAGAAGAAGGATGGTTCTATGCGTATGTGCATTGATTATCTCCAGTTGAACAAAGTTACAGTGAAGAACCACTATCCTTTGCCTCATATTGATGATCTATTTGACCAGTTACAGGGTGCACGAGTGTTTTCTATGATTGACTTGTGTTCAGGTTACCATCAGTTGAAGATTCGGGAGCCAGATATTCCGAAGACTACTTTCAGGACATGGTATAGTCATTACGAGTTCCTTGTTATGTCATTTGGGCTGACCAATGCCCTAGCAGCCTTTATGCATTTGATGCACATTGTGTTCTGGCCATATCTTGACTCGTTCTTCATTGTCTTTATTAATGATATTCTGGTGTATTTCCAGAGTCAGAAAGATCACGCGCAGCACCTGAGGACAGTGCTTCAGACTTGAGAGAGAAGAAGTTATATGCTAAGTTCTCGAAATGTGAGTTTTGGTTGGATTCCGTGACATTCTTAGGCCACGTGGTGTCGAGTGAAGGTATTCAGGTGGATCTGAAGAAAGTAAAGGCAGTGCAAAGTTGGCCCAGACCATCCTCAGCTATAGAGATTTGTAGTTTTCTTGGCTTGGCGGGTACTACCGTGGTTTTGTGGAGGGGTTTTCATCGATTGCAGCCCCTATGACCAGACTGACCCAGAAGGGTGCTCCATTCTAGTGGACGGAAGAGTATGAGACGAGCTTTCAGAAGCTCAAGAAAGCTTTGAATACAGCCCCAATTTTGATATTGCCTACAGGTTCGGGGTCTTATACTGTCTATTATGATGCCTTGAGGATTGGCCTAGGAGCGGTTTTGATACAGGACGGTAGGGTAATTGTCTACGCGTCCAGACAGTTGAAGGTGCATGAGAAGAATTATCCTATCCATGATCTCGAGTTAGCTGCCATTGTTCACGCCCTGAAGATCTGGCATCATTATTTGTACTTTGTGCCTTATGATATTTATACTGACCATCGGAGCTTGCAACACCTATTCAAGCAAAAGGATCTTAATTTGCGCTAGAGGTGGTAGTTAGAGTTGCCGAAGGACTATGATATCACTATTTTGTATCACTCGGGCAAGGCCAATGTGGTGGCCGATGCTTTGAGTTGCTGGGGAGAGAGTTTGGGGAGTTTGGCTTATTTACCAGCAGCGGAGAGGCCCATGGCGATAGATGTTCAGGCTTTAGCTAGCCAGTTTGTGAGATTGGATCTTTCGGAGCCTAGTCGGGTTCTAGCTTGTGTGGTTTCTCGGTCTTCCTTATTTTATTGTAGTAGGGAGCGTCAATAGGACAACCTCATTTGCTTGTCCTTAAGGACAAGGTTCATCATAGTGATGCCAGAGATGTGACTATTGGTGATGACGGGGTATTGAGGATGCAAGGTCAGATTTGTGTACCTAATGTTGATGAGCTTTGGGAGTTGATTTTAGAGGATGCCCATAGCTCGCGGTATTTCATTCATCCGGGTGTAGCGAAGATGTATTAGGATTTGAGACAATACTAATGGTAGAGGCGGATGAAGAAAGACATAGTTGGGTTTGTAGCTCACTGCCTCAATTGTTAGTAGGTGAAGTATGAACACCAGAGACCGGGTGGGTTACTTCAGTAGATAGAGATTCTGGAGTGGAAGTGGGAGCGGATCACCATGGACTTTGTTGTTGGGATCCCATGGACTTTGAGGAAGTTCGATGCCATTTAGGTGATTGTGGATCGGCTGACCGAGTCTGCGCACTTCATTCCTATGTGTACTACCTATTATTCGAAGCGATTGGCAGAGATTTATATCCGGGAGATTGTTCGTCTGTATGGTATTCCATTGTCCATCATTTCAGATAGAGGAACTCAGTTCACATCACGGTTCTGGAGGGCCGTTCAGCGTGAGTTGGGTACTCGGGTGGAGTTGAGTACAAAATTTCACCCTCAGACAGACGGGCAGTCCGAGCGCACTATTTAGATTCTTGAGGATATACTCCGTGCGTGTGTGATTGAGTTTGGAGGGTCTTGGGACCAGTTCTTGCCATTGGCAGAGTTTGCCTACAACAACAACTACCAGTCCAGCATTCAGATGACACCATATGAGGTTTTATACGGTAGGTGGTGTAGATCCCCGGTGGGTTGGTTTGAGCCGGGTGAGGCTAGATTATTGGGCACAGACTTGGTTCAGTATGTTTTGGAGAAGGTTAAGATGATTCACGTCAGACTCCGTACAACCTAGTCCAGACAGAAGAGTTACACGGACCGAAAGGTTCATGATGTTTCCTATATGGTTGGAGAGCGGGTTCTGCTTCGGGTTTCGCCTATGAAGGGCGTTATGAGATTTAGGAAGAAAGAGAAGTTGAGTCCGAGTTTTATTAGCCCTTTTGAGATATTGAGGTGTGTTTGGGAGGTTGCTTATGAGCTTGCCTTACCTCCCTACTTGGCAGGATTTTATCCGGTATTTCATATTTCGATGCTCCGGAGGTATCACGACGATCCGTTGCACGTGTTGGATTTCAGTTCAGTCCAGTTGGACAAGTATCTATCTTATGTTGAGGAGCTAATGGCGATATTGGACAGGCAGGTTCGAAAGCTGAGGTCAAAGAACATTGCATCAGTAAAGGTTCAGTGGGGGGGTCAGCTGGTCGAGGAGGCGACCTGGGAGACCGAGCAGGATATGCGCAGCTGTTACCCTCATCTTTTCACTACTTCAAGCATGTATCTATGCTCATTCGAGGATGAATAAATGTTTAAGTGTGGGATGATGTAACGACCCGACCGGTGGTTTTAAGAATTTATGCCCCGCTCCCCTATTAACTGCCTTTTCCATGTTTGTATCTGCTATTGTGAGTTGTCGGGAGGAATTATTTGGAGTTTCGTAGAGTTTTGGGACACTTAGTCCCTAAATGAGAGCTTAAGTTTTGGAAATTTGACTGTAGTCAGAACAGTGTGAAGACGACCTTGGAATGGAATTCCGATGGTTCTGTTAGCTCCGTTGGGTGATTTCTGGTTTAGGTGCATGTTCGGATTGTGTTTTGGAGGCCCATAGCTAATTTAGGCTTGGAATGCCGAAAGTTGATTTTTTTGAAGTTTCCGGTTTGATAGTGAGATTTTGATCCGAGGGTCGGAATGGAATTCCGGAAGTTAGGATAGCACCGTAGTGTTGAATGTGACGTGTGCACAAAATTTCATGTCATTCGGACGAGGTTTGATAGACTTTTTGATCGAAAGCGTATTTTGAGAGTTTTTGGAATTTTTAGGCTCGAATCCATGGTTAATTCGATGTTTTGATGTTGTTTTAGGTGTTTTAAGGATTTGTATAAGTTTGAATCGTGGTATAAGACTTGTTAGTACTTTTGGTTGAGGTCCCGGGGGCCTCGGGATGATTTTGGGTGGTTAACGGGAAGTTGGAAATTTAGAGTTACAGCTGAAGATCTTTGGGCTGCTGTCACAACCACATCTGCGGTTGAGAGGCTGCAGATGCAACTCCCACAGATGCGGAATTAAGCAGCTGACGCGCCCCCTTTTTCTCGCAAAATCGGGTTAATGACATTTGGAAGGACAACTCGTTCTTTTTGGGAACTTGGTTTTTGCTTTTGAAGAGTCGCCACCTAATGATTAAGGTGCATTAGGACACCAATAGAGATTCAATTCTAAGTTTGTTTGGGTAACCAGAGATTGGGTAAGGGCTTGAAATTATCCCAAGGGGAAGGTGTTAGGCACCCCTCAGGATCCACTAGTATGGTTCCCGGCCAGACAGTTGTTGTGAATTTGGGGTGCAATTAGCATATAAGCAGATAAGGCTCAAATAAGAGGGGATTTCAATGAACAATAGTTTGAAAGTAAACAAAGTTTGAAAGATCAATTAAAAGAGCTGATCTTAAACAAGGAGTTACAATGCTTAAAAAAAGAAGAAGGGGGAAATAAAGAAAGGGGGTCCTAGGTTTACAAAAAAATATGGATCCCATCAATGCAATGCCCGGTAATCACTCCTTAAAAGAGGGGTTACACGTGGCATTAGCACACCGGTCATCATATCCATATCTACTCTTCCTACCCCGTTAAGGTATTACAACGCGGATTGGTCTTGATTACTATTGCATGCTATTACCCGTCCCATTCCTATTAGTCCCGGAGGCACTTAGGACTACTATTCCTAAAGGGAGGGGATATTAGGCTGATTGATTTCAAAGGATAAAAATCTAAGGTGACACACAAAAATATATAATATGGCATATAAAGGGGAAGCATGTAAACAGACAAAATGCTCATGTATACCTCCTCAAAACAAAAGCACATAACTAGCATGACTTGCACATACTTTTTAGGTCTGATTTAAAGCACATAAAGACGAGGGAGGTTAACTGTTGAGGCAGATTAGTTTATTACATAACTCAGATAAGAAGTCCGAATTAGGCCTGCATGCTGGTTGTAGCAATTAACAAAATGGATCTAGTTTACAGTTATTACTCCAAGGCTTGCCTAAGTGTTTAGACAGGGTCCTATAGGCATGATATCTACTTAATTCAGAAGGTGGTGAGACAGTGATAACTCAAAACGTACTGCTTGAAATCCTATAGTCATGCTTGCTAAACCTTGTTGAAAATAAGAGAATTATTAAACAGAGGTTCAGAATAGACGAATTTAAATTAGCCCAGTTCTAGATTCTGCAGGTGATGATATCTTCTATTATTGATTTTAATTCACATGAGCACGATATATGAATGTGGACGGAATGACTCAGATTTATTTAAGAACCTTTATAGACATGATTTCTATGCGTTACTGATTTTAGCATGCTACTGGGTTATAACCAATTGGGCCCTAAAAAAATATGATATCTAAATGGTGATAAATGTGCAGAATTTTAGACAATACCTAAAGGCAGGTTATCTAGATGTGATGCTGAACAAGTAAGTCCTATAGGCATGGTTTCTAAATGTAGTGTGAATATGCAGAATTGGAGCAGTATTATAGGCATTTTTCTAAATGCAATTTGAACAAGTAAAGAATGCAGTCCTATAGGCATGTTTTCTACCCTTGAGCATGCATAATTTCCCAACCCTTTTTTTCACTAGCCAGCTCCAAATGTTCATTACAAATTATTACAAACCACGAATAATAAATTACATTAGAAAATGTACAAAGAAAAGTTACAACTAGAGGAAGCCTGATTCTTGACTTCCTCTCTGAGTTATGAGATAAACCAACTCAAAATACCATTGATCCAAAGCCTTTCTCAGCCTTGAGTATGTCAGAGTTCCCTAAGGGCCTCAATAGGACCCCGGGCAGTGCTCACAACCAAGTTTCATAACCAGAATAGGGACAAGTGCAGTGTGGAAATGCCAGCCCTCATGTGTCCAAGTTCAGAGGGAGCTCATGGGTCCCAATGCAAGGCTCACATGAGGGGGGCAGAACTTAAGTCTAAGAAGAGAGTGAAAAGTGCAGAAACTGAGTTCTAAGAACTGAGGGAATAAAGAAGAGGGAAAGGGTGAGGGGAGTCGGCCATTAACACTTCAAAGAATTGATAACTTCACACAAAGGGGCAGGGGATTGGGAATCCATTGAAAGGGGTCCTATATACTTAGGCATGAGTTAATTTTGGGCATGTATAGCAATATGGAGTGCTGTCATGCTTGTAAATCAACCAAAACACATAACATACAAGGGAAACATGGGGGTTATTATCCTAGGAGGATCAAGTTTGGATCATGCTCAGCAATGTTCAATGCTGTCATGCCCCAAACTAACCACAAGTATTAATCACATTCGGGTAGGGATTTGGGATTCATAATACATTGATTCAGATCAGGATAAAGGAAATTATAGCATGCTAAATAATGGTACTAAATTAAATACAAGCAGTAGGCAGGCAAGAATGCAAAATCAGTAAGTAAGGACGTTGTTTGTTGGTGCTGAAAAACTTAATTAGAACATACTAGTAGAAGAAGTAAAGTGCAGTAAAGAAAAATAGCAGGACTTCGAAATATAGCCTTGGCTTTTAGCCGGCTAAACATGCAGTAGCACAAGTAGTAGTAACGCAAGAGAGAGTGTTTGAGTGTAAGTGTGAGTTCAGAACTAAAAGTGTTCGTGTTTTTGAAAGAGAAGAAGTAACGGGTATTTATAGTTTTTTAAAAATGAGTAAGAAAGAGGTAAAGTACAAACATGGAAACAATCATGATTCAGAATCAATTTTACAAGTGATTGCTCTTAATTAAGGTGTCACTTGCTTAACGGGCAGTGACAAGTTCGAAATAAGGAAAGCAATCAATTAAAAAAGCAGGCTGAAAGTTGCCATTAAAGAAGAAGTAAAATAACAAGTAAGCAATTCGAGTCTAGGTACAGAGATACTCTAATTTTGGAAAGGATTCAGTAAGGCAAAACAGGAAAGAAATCAATTAACCTTAATAGGCAAGTAAAATAAGAATCTCACAAAGTAAAAGTTTAAACTTAGTCACGAGTTTGAAAATTAGTCAAAGAAGGAGACTCAGCATATAATTAGGGTGCATAAACATTATACATGCGAGGCTAGGCCTGATGGCAAGAAGAAATAGCACACAACAGTAGTACAAAGATTCAATAGATAGCAACATTCGAAGCGTGACAGTCCAGTAGGTCAAGTAGTGAAGAAAACATAGAATATCAAAAGCATGTGAAGTTCTCACAGAAGCAGGTGAGGAAAACCCCTTTAGAAAAATTATGGTTTTGAGCATATTTGAGTTTTAGAGAAGATAGAAACCCAACAATTAGAAGAATCACACAAAGGGAGCAAAAGATTTCGAAATAAAGAACTTCAAATTGAGTCATACACTTAAACGAACAGTCTCAGACCCAAAACCCTGGGATTTTCAACAATAGGAGAGTTTTAAAAGAGAATAAGCAAACCATTCGGACAAAACTCAGGCAAACAAACATTCATTTAGTAAACAGTTAAAAGAAATTGGGGGTTTTAACATGCAAACTCAGGTAGAAGAACGATATAAGCAAACATAGTCAAACATGTCAAAGAATCAGAGAAACATTTTGAAATAACTTACCAGAAACCCTAATCAGAAAGATAAGGGGTTTTGAAAGCAGTGTTTTAAAAGAAAATTTGAGAAAAACACTCAGAAGTTCAAAGCAAACATATATCTAAAATAGATCTAAAATGAAATCGAAGGAACCTTAAAGGCTAAGGTTTCAGAAGAACCCTAAGTGGTGAGAAAGGCTTTGAAAACCAACGATCTAATCAGGAGAGTCAAGAGTCTGACTCGAATAGCCATGGATGGACGGAGAAAAAGTCAGAGACGACTGGAGAACAGTCATGAACTGAAATTGAACAAGTATGGACCAAACTCTTTCGAGATCTAGCCTCGAGACCATAATAATCGAGTAGAATCCATGGGAGGTGGATATAGGTCTCCAATGACTTTGGGAACCATAGATTTAGGGAGGTATTAGGGTTGTAGTTGATGGCAGCGGCTAGGGTTTGAGAGGATTTGAGAGAGAGTTGAGAGAGAAGGGGATTCAGAGGCGGCAAAATTCGGAAATGAGGCTAGGGTTAGGGGTCATTTGAATTAAAAAGGCAAGGATGGTTGTTGGCCGTTGATCTGAATGATCAACGACCTGGATCAAAACGGGCGAGTGGGCGGGTTATGAAGATGGGTGGGTCGGATTAAATCGAAATTGGGTCAGGGGTTCAAATGGTTTCAATTGAGTTCAATTGGTCAAAATTGGGCTATAATCGAAATGAAATTGGGCTAACATTTAAATAGCCAATTTCCCCTATTTAATTTTTAAAAAATAATAAATTAATTTCTGGAAATAAATTAAAGGTACAAAAATGATTTATAGCACATAATTAACTATTTAAAAATACAAGACCTAATTTTTATGAATATAAACGTAATTAATCTTAAAAGAGGCTAATGTTGTAATTATATACAATTTAACTTTAAAAATACTAAATGACTTTGTAAAAATATGCAAAAATTATATTACCTATATTTTAACATAAATATGATAATCCAATAATTGAATCACCAAAATGATAATTTTGAAAATAATTATTGGATTTTTATGGATAAAATAGGGTAATAAATCAATTTAAAAATCTTTATAAATTAAGAAAAAATAATAAAATATCTGGACATACTTATATATGCATACATA
Organism: Nicotiana tabacum; assembly: GCF_000715075.1. Lineage (NCBI taxonomy): Eukaryota > Viridiplantae > Streptophyta > Magnoliopsida > Solanales > Solanaceae > Nicotiana > Nicotiana tabacum. Next base: position 112,444,279 of record NC_134089.1, read on the forward strand.
TGCTATTTTTAAAGTATTTTACATATTAAAATATACCAAAAAAAATTAGGTATCAACAACTGCCCCTCTTTACCCGGGAAGGATAAAAGAGTTATCAGGTAAAGATATGATGGCCAATTTTGACCGAACGAAAAGGTTCAAGGAGTTTTAGGCCATGCCCTGATTTTTGAGCTATCTACATATCCCTGGTTTTACAGGAATCAGGCTGTATATAGTTCCGAATCCGTCGGCGGAGTATGTCGATGGAGACTTTTCAAGAACAGATGCAATATCTAGGGTCGGGTGTGTGGTAGGTTTGTGGATATGTTTAGGTTTGATATGGATGCGGGAACTGGAGCGGAACCGCTCCTGCCGAGATAGCCGTTGCTTTCCAGTTTACCTACGAATACGCAATACAAGCATATATTATGCATAAATTCAAACATAATGCAATTTCCCATCGAACCATGAGGATTGTCTTCAGCCGGTTAGAATGACGTCCTTAGACCATGAAGTCCTGGGCCATGAAGCATGTAATAAATGATTCGTGGGCCATAAAATGATGCTCTCGAGCTATGAGGATGATGCCTCTGAACCATGATGCCTTTGAATAATGATATGCAAAAGATTAAAAGGGGTCCCTAGGCCATGACATGGCGTTCTCGAACTATGAAAATGATGCCTCCGAACAATGACGCCTTTGGATAATTTGGTGATCTTTCAGCCCATAAGATGCAGTAGGTGGCGATCTTTCAGCCATACAAATGTAGAGGTGGCAATCTTTCAGCCCATGCAAATGAAGAGGTAGTGATCTTTCAGCCATGCAAATGTAGAGGTGGCAATCTTTCAGCCATACAAATGTAGGGGTAGCGATCTTTCAGCCATGCAGAATGACGAGGTGGCGATCTTTCAGCTATGCAAATATAGAGGTGGCGATCTTTCAGCCATGCAAATGTGAAGGTGGCGATTTTTTCAGCCATGCAAATGTGAAGGTAGCGTTCTTTCAGCCATGCAAATGTAGAAGTGGCGATCTTTCAGCCATGTAAAATGTAGAGGTGGCGATATTTCAGCCATGCAAATGTAGAGGTGGCGATCTTTCAGCCATGCAAATGTGAAGGTGGCAATCTTTCAGCCATGCAAATGTGAAGGTGGCGATCTTTCAGCCATGCAAATGTAGAAGTGGCGATTTTTCGGCTATGCAAAATGTAGAGGTGGCGATCTTTCAGCCATGCAAATGTAAAGGTGGTGATCTTTCAGCCATGAAAATGTAGATGAGGTAGAGCTTAACCTCGGAAGACAAAATGGTAGCCTTATGCAATGTAGAAATACAGATGGAGACATTGTTTAGTCTCGGAAGGTAGAAAGGTAGCCTTATGCAATGCAGAAACTGCAGATGGAGACATCGTTTAGTCTCGGAAGGAAGAACGGTAGCCTTATGCAAGAAATAAAATGGCAAATGGTAATAGAGCTTTCTTAGCTGATAATAGATTACGATATTGTGACTGCTGGGAACATTATTCCACACGGAATATCACCGGCGTGCGTGGATAGCAAATGTTGGTAAGTGCAATAGTTCTGAGAATTTTATTCCTAAACAGTGTTTGTCTCGTGAGTGTATAGCATGTCTGATGCTTTCGTAATCCAAGTGCCTGCATCCAAAGAAAAATCGTAAATTTTGCAAAGGGGGAAGGATAGTTTGTATTCCCGCTGGGTCTGCTTGACTTGCTCGGCTTTGATCTAGTGATACTGTATGTATTATTGGGGTAGTGTTGCTAAACAAAGAAATTTTAGTAATAAACATGCATGAATTTGTAAAAGATACGACATAGGTATATAATTAAGATAGTTTTTAGATGAACCGATGACTGTGACGTAGTTCAAGACATTGCAACCTTTCTTGCTACGGAATTTTGAGGGTCATCCTCAAAATTCTGCCCCAGTTTAATGGGTTGATGTTTCTGATTGTTTCTTGCGATAATTGGTTGAAATTACTTCGGAATTTTGAGGGTCCTCCTCAAAATTCTGCCCCAGTTTCCAATGTAGGGGGAAATGAAAATTTTATTGAATTGTGACTGAACCCATAGGGCTGCCTATGTATCCCATCTTAAATGGGAATCAGGTCAGGCATAGTTCAATTTACATCATATAAGGAAAGCATAAAGATTACACATAGTAGCTCTTGACTGCATCTGAATTGATCGATTTTGGCCAAACTTCTCCGTCCATTTCTGTGAGTATAAGGGCTCCTCTTGTCAGAACCCAGTGAACCATGTATGGACCCTGCTAGTTGGGAGAGCACTTCCCTTTGGCTTCATCTTGATGCGGGAAAATTTTCTTTAATACCAGTTGCCTCGGTGCGAACCGTCTCGGCTTGACTCTTTTGTTGAAGGCTATGGACATTCTATTCTGATAAAGTTGACCATGGAAAACTGTATTCATTCTTTTTCTGTTTATAAGGACCAACTGCTCATAGCGACTTCTTATCCATTCCGCATCACTGAGCTCAACTTCCTGTATGATCTTAAAGAAGGAATCTCTATCTCGGCTGGGATGACAACCTCGGTACCATAAACCAGCATGTAGGGGGTTGCCCCGGTTGACGTGTGAACTATGGTGCGGTACCCTAATAGAGCAAAGGGTAACTTCTTATGCCACTACTTGTAATTCTCTACCATTTTCCTTAGTATCGTTTCAATGTTCTTGTTGATGGTTTCTACGACTCCATTCAACTGAGATCTGTAGGCGGTGGAATTCTTATGCTTGATTTTTAAAGTTTCATATATAGCTTTCATCAGATCACTATTGAGGTTGGCGGCATTGTCAGTGATAATGGACTCAGGAACTCCGAATCGGCACACAATATGATCCTTGACAAAATCTGCAACGACTTTCTTGGTTAAAACTTTGTAAAATGCATCTTCTACCCATTTGGTGAAATAATCGATTGCTACTAATATAAACCTGTGTCTGTTGGATGCAGCAGGCTCAATTGGTCCAATGACATCCATTCCCCAGGCGTAATGAAAGCTATTTTCTCAGCATCTTCTTCATCCATCCAGATCTGATGATAACCGGCGAAGCAATCTACAAATGACTGTAGCTCATGCTTGGCCCGGTTGAGATCATGGTAGTCGACACAGACTCAAACCTTCTCATCTTTCTTTGGTACTGGCATGATGTTGACTAACCATGTTGGGTGTTCTACTACCCTGAGAACCTTAGCTTTGACCTGCTTGGTGACTTCTTCCTTGATTTTCATACTCATATCAGGCTTGAATTTTTTGAGCTTTTGCTTTACCGGGCGGAAATATTGGATCGGTTAGCAATTTGTGAGCCACAATTGACGTACTCAAGCCAGTTATGTCATTAAATGGCCAGGCGAATATATCCTCATATTCCCTTAGAAATTCTATGTATTCCTTCATTTCTGATGACGATAAGTGGATGTTGATTCGTGTTTCTTTGACGTTTTCTACATCTCCCAGGTTGACAATCTCAGTCTCATCCAAGTTGGACTTAGGTCTATTCTCAAAATTCTCAACCTCCTTAACAATCTCTTCTGGTATGCCATCTTCCTCTAAATCTATGTCCGTTTGTTGCGTTGTCTCGTTGCATGTCATAGTCATTGGTTCATCACGATAAGTAATAGTAATGTTGTGTAAGTAAAATAATGAGAGAAAAATAATGATGAGCGTTGATTCATAAGAAAAGTCAAAATACTTTGATAAATTGCATAATTGTTTTGAACATTGGAGATCTTATTACAGGAATTGAAAACATGCGAGAAATAAAAATCTTTTAGTAAATAAGACAGTGCTTGTTTTAGCCTTGCTACCCAGAAGCTCGTCGGGCTCTGGTCGTCCTGATGGTCTAGTTATTGAGGCGTGCCCCTCTACTTACAGATGGAAGGGCCTTCCTCCCCCTCTTTCTCAAGAACAACACAACAATCCAAGTCATTGTCTTCTAGGAACAAGTTCTTTACCACTGCCAGTGCTTCCTCTTCTTCTGACCCATAGATAACATCGGCCGGTTGGAAAGTCTGCTCTAAATGTGGTATTGGCTGCTCTAGCGGATAGTAAGGACCACGCCATGGTGGCGACCAGTTGTTGAATTCTTCCCAAGTGTACTTGTATCCCAGACCGAAAGTTGTGCCGTGTTTCTTGATTTTTATGGGCTTAGTGATTCCTTGGAGATTCTTTCCGTGTCCTTTGCCAGGTTCGTACCCACTCCAATTCAGTATACTCTTGATCTTGTTATCTTACCATTTGTCTTTGTCAATAACATTTACCCGTTCGATGTGATGGTAAGTATCTCCACCTAGCTTCCTTCTTCCCTCGAATGACGGAATGGTCTGGCGATTGTATATAGGGTTGCTACCGTCACTGTGAATGATCACCTCCTGGTGATTCCATTCAAATTTTACTGCTTGATGCAGTGTTGATGCACGACCCCAGCAACATGAATCCATGGCCGTTCCAACAACAGATTGTAAGATGCTAGCACATCTATCACTTGGAAATCAACATCGAACCAAGTTGGCCCCATTTGTAAGCACAGACTAATTTCCCCAATAGTGGACCTTTGGGAATCGTCGAAGGCTTTCACATTTATGGCTTCATCCTTTATCTCGTGCATTCGCTTGCCCAACTTCTTTAGTTTTACCAGCAGACAATTGTTGAGACTAGAACCCCCATCGATCAAGATCCTGGTGATAAAGTAGTCCTCGCATTGCACAGTGATGTGCAGTGCTTTGTTGTGACCCAACCCTTCAGATGGCAGCTCATCCTCATGAAAAGTAATTTTATGACTTTCCAATACCTGTCCTACCATGTTGGCCATTAAGCCGCTAGTGATGTTGCTTGGCACGTACGCTTCACTCAACACCCTCAACAGAGCATTCTTGTGTGCCTTAGAATTTTGTAGCAAAGCAAGGATGGAAATTTGCGTCGGTATTTTGTTTAACTGGTCGATGACCGAGTATTCCTTAGCCTGTATCTTTCTCCAATGATCATCTGGACCTGTCTCAATAATGGGTGACCGGTTAGAGGCCTACTTGCTTGACTCAGCTAGGTGTTTCCGGGTATAGACCCTACCAGTTCTCGTCATACCCTGTGCGGCAACAGTTTCCTCGAACCTAACCTTGCCTTTACTCCTTGACTCGATTGTATAGTCCCATGGTATAGCCTTTGTATGGAATGGTGTCATAGTCGACATTGCCACTGGGATCGACGCGGGTATCTTTACTCTAAACGGAGCGTGTACCTTGGGCGGTAAAACTGCAACTTTGAATGGTGTAGGTGCATTTGCTGGAGACACGAATTCGACCTCAATTGGTGTTGGTGTCTTTGTAGATGACGTTGTTTCGAACTCAAGTGGCACAGACATATTTACCTCAACATCCCTAGAGGGCTGCATCTGGACTACAATCGGATTAAGAGTAACTATTGGCTTCTTTGGGTCATCACCCTCTACGATCAACCCGATTGATCCCTCGGGATCCCAATCATCCTCTATTTCAATCATGTGAACACCTCCACCCTTGTGGTCTGGCAGAGGATATTGAGAACATTTGGAGCAGGTTCCTTTGTCATAATAATCTTATTAACAATTAAATTCTGGATCTTGTCTTTTAGAGAATGACATTCGTCAATGATGTGTCCTTTCATGTCGGAGTGGTATGCACAAGATTTGTTTGGGTTAACCACTTAGAAGGGTTCTCAGGAGTTGCAGCAGGGATATGGGTGACATAACCAGCAGCTTTGAGTCTCTCGTATAATTGGTCAATAGGTTCAGCAATGGCGGTATATTGTTTTGGAGGTCTGCAGTCAAAATTTTGTCAAGGTCTAGGGAAATTTTGGCGTGCAGGAGGTGATTGATAGTGGGACGGTTGAGCATTGTAGGCTTGTTAAACATGTCCAGGTTGGGAATATCTGGGGGAAGTAGGCTGATATGTAGGAGGTAGAGGTGATTGATAAGTGGGTGGTGGAGTTTGGTAAGAGGGTGAGAGTGCTTGGTAGTTCGGGGTAGGCTGATATGTGAGTGGAGGCATTGGGTAGGTTTGGTATTTGATGGGAGATTTGGTTCTTTGTACAACTATTACTGCCCCTGCGTCCTTTTCCTTAGACACACCACCGAATTGTAAGGCCTTATTTGTAGCTTGCAAGGCCTCGAAGTTTGTAACCATACCATTCTTGATGTCTTCTTCGATCTTTTCACCCAGTTTGATAATGTTAGAAAATTTATGGCTCTCGATCAATATTAGTCGTTCATAATACTGCGGGTCTTAAGCCCGAACAAAGAATCTGTTCATCTGTTCCTCCTCTAAGGCAGGTCTAACCTTAGCAGCTTCAGACCTCCAACGAGTAGCATACTCGGGAAATATTTCTGTGGGCTTCTTCTTTAGATTCTGAATGTAAAACACATCCGGCGCATTCTCTATGTTAAACCTGAACCTGTCCATGAAGTCGGACGCCATGCCTACCCAATTCAACCACTTCTTCGGATCTTGGCTAATGTACCAAGACAAAGCATCTCCCTTCAAGCTCCTCATGTACAACTTCATGCGAATTCTCTCGTCTTTCCCTACTCCAACCAGCTTGTCACAGTATGCTCTCAAATGGACCCTTGGATCCCCTGCACCATCAAACATTTCAAACTTTGGAGGTTCTTACCCCTCGGCAGTTCGACATCGGGTTGTATGCAAAGATCTTCATAATTCAGCCCCTCAATTCCTTGCTTCCTTGAACGCCTTGAATTCGGCTAGTCAATTTCTTAAGTTCCTCAGCCAGGTTCTTGATGAGCGATTCTTTATCATCAGACTCGGGTGTGTTTGAGATGGGTTGGGTGGAATGTGGCATAGTCTTCATATAGATGGGGGTGTTATGGTGGGTGTAAAAGTGGTCATTTGTGGAGTTTTGGGGTTCTGGGATGAGCAGCGGGGTGTTGTTTGAGTCATGGCAGGTGTTGCAGTGGTGGTGAGGAGTGGGATAGTTTTGTTGCTTTGGGATGTTCTGTGGAGGTGTAGGGTTCTGAGCGTTTGGGAAATTGATATTTGGAGTGGAGAGGGAAAATGATAAATTTGCCAGATTCCGGACCTGATCAAGTTCTTCTTAAAATTTCAGTAGTTCTTGTTCAAGTTGGGATGCATTTTCCTTAGGAACCAGAGTACCGTGACCATGAGTGACCTCTATCAGTTGAGTTTTCCTTTCTGGTGTTGTTCAAATCTTCCATCTTCCCTTTGTTCTTGTTTTTGATAGGACTAGATGAGGCGTGGGTGGAGGGCCCCTGGATCTCGTGGAATAAGATGATGTTGCCAGAGTGCACGAACTAACCTTTGGGTAGGGGAATAATAAAAAAAATAAAAAATAAAAGGTAACAAGTTAGTGAGGATTATAGAAAGGGTTGCAGCATTTAAACACATAGTGCAGAATGTAAAACGTGCCTTAATTTGGGAACCTCTTTGCGCCCGAGGTAGGCCTAGCGACAAATTGATTTGGAGAACTTAGGATGCTAAATGCCTCATTTTATTGATAAAAATAGACGAATCCCAAATTGACACTAAATAACCAGGAAATGAAAATCACTAATTTCCATTGGCCTTATTACATTTGATAAAGCGAAAAGATAAACTCATATCTATTTGGTCCTAGAAGGACCTTCCTCAGGTTGAAGACTCTCATTGATGAAATCCTCCAGTTCGCGTAGGTTCACTAGTAGAAATGCCTTTGCCATGTGTTCTCCTTCGTTTCCTTCAGCGTTCTGGCAGTCGGTGACTCTCTTCCTCACTTTCCCTTCCAATTCCAGCAGACTATACTCCAGATATTCCAACTTTTCGCTAGCTTTGGCGGCCTTCTCTTTCCACTCATTGATTTGGTCATTTGATAGAAGACTCCTCCACTAGTCTAGCAAGAGTGGGGGCGTGCTAATCATACCAAAACTGGGGACCTCGTGCCTCATTTTCTACAAAACAAAAGGGTTAGGCCCTTACCCCCACCAGACTCGACTATTTAATATCAACAATTAACATAAAGCATTTAGTTCTCCAAATAAATGCACAGAACATGGTGGTATCCGTTTGAGTTTAGGGAAACCTAGTGGACTTTGGAAAAGGCTATCTTAAAGAGTCATTATACGAACAACATAACTGACTCGGCTAGGTTTAACCATGATGCATGCACAGTTAAAACAGAGTAAAGTTTCTATGAGGTTTTAGACTGGTACCCTTGAGCGGACAACTCAAGGGGGAAAGGCACGGAACCGTCGACTACACCGTTGATTGACTAGTTTTACCGCAAATATGCCTTTTCCGAATTTAGGGGATAATAATATAGGAAGAGCACCACCACTCATTATAAGCGTTGCTATGGTATTTGTTTGGGCATAAGTGGATATGATGTTGAGCATTATTATGCAATAACTAAAAGCATGTTGGCACGGATTTGCACGTTAAAAAAACGATAAATACAGTAGTTTCATAATTTAAAGCAGTAACAAAGGAAAGAAACGAAGAAGATAAGTCAGTTTTGCAGTTTAAAAGGAAATTGAATGCTTAAAGGAATTAAACAAGTAATTGCACATAAGGGAGGGTACAAATTCACAATAACAATTTGAAGTGGTAAAAGCCTAAAATCCCCAGCAGAGTCGCCATGCTGTCGCGCCCCCTTTTTCTTGCGAAATCGGGTTTATGATATTTGGAAGGACAACTCGTTCCTTTTGGGAACTGGGTTTTTGCACCTAATGATTAAGGTGCATTAGGACACCAACAAAGATTTAATTTTAAGTTTGTTTGGGTAACCAGAGATTGGGTAAAGGCTTGAAATTATCCCAAGGGGAAGGTGTTAGGCACCCTTCAGGATCTACTAGTATGGTTCCCAACGAGATAGTTGTCGTGAATTTGGGGTGCAATTAATATATAAGAAGATAAGGCTCAAATAAGAGGGGATTTCAATGCACAATAGTTTGAAAGTAAACAAAGTTTGAAAGATCAATTAAAAGAGCTGATCTTAAATAAGGAGTTACAATGCTTAAAAAAAGAAGAAGGGGGAAATAAAGAAAGGAGGTCCTAGGTTTACAAAAAAATATGGATTACATCAATGCGATGCCCGATAATCACTCCTCAAAAGAGGAGTTACACGTGGCATTAGCGCAACGGTCATCATATCCATATCTACTCTTCCCACCTTGTTAAGGTATTATAGTGCAGATTGGTCTGGATTACTATTGCATGCTATTTTCCGTCCCATTCCTATCAGTTCCGGAGGCACTAAGGACTAATATTCCTAAAGGGAAGGGATATTAGGCTGATTGATTTCAAAGGATAAAAATCTAAGGCGACATACAAAAACAGATAATATGGCATATAAAGGGGAAGCATGTAAACAGACAAAAGGGTCATGTATACCTCCTCAAAACAAAAGCACATAACTAGCATGACGTGCACATACTTTTTAGGTCTGATTTAAAGCACATAAAGACTAGGGAAGTTAATTCTTGAGGCAGATTATTTTATTACATAACTCAGATAAGAAGTCTGAATCAGGCCTGCCTGTTGGTTGTAGCAATTAACAAAATGGATCCAGTTTACAGTTATTAATCTAAGACTTGCCTAAGTGTGTAGACGAGGTCCTATAGGCATGATATCTACTTAATTCAGAAGGTGGTGAGACAGTGATAACTCAAAATGTACTGCTTGAAATCCTATAGGCATGCTTGCTAAACCTTGTTGAAAATAAGGGAATTATTAAACAGAGGTTCAGAATAGACGAATTTAAATTAGACCAGTTCCAGATTCTACAGGTGATGGTATCTACTATTATTGATTTTAATTCACATGAGCACGATATTTGAATGTGGACGGAATGACTCAGATTTATTTAAGAACCCCTAAAGACATGATTTCTATGCGTTACTGATTTGAGCATGCTACTAGGTTATAACCAATTGGGCCCTAAAAAAACATGATATCTAAACAGTGACAAATGTGCAGAATTTTAGACAATCCCTATAGGAAAGTTATCTAGATGTGATGTTGAACAAGTAAGTCCTATAGACATGGTTTCTAAATGTAGTGTGAGTATGTAGAATTGGAGCAGTCCTATAGGCATGTTATCTAAATGCGATTTGAACAAGTAGAGAATGCAGTCCTATAAGCATGTTTTCTACCCTTGAGCATGCATACTTTCCCAACCCTTTTTTCACTTGCCAGCCCCAAATGTTCATTACAAATTATTACAAACCAGGAATAATAAATTATATCAGAAAAAGTACAAAGAAAAGTTACAACCAGAGGAAGATTGATTCTTGACTTCCTCTCTGAGTTATGAGATAAACCAACTTAAAATACCATTGATCCAAAGCCTTTCTCAGCCTTGAGTATGTTAGAGTTCCCTAAGGGCCTCAATAGGACCCCGAGCAGTGCTCACACTCAAGTTTCATAACCAGAATAAGGACAAGTGTAGTATGAAAATGCCAGCCCTCATGTGTCCAAGTTCAGAGGGAGCTCATGGGTCCCAAGGCAAGGCTCACATGAGGGGGGCAGAACTTAAGTATAAGAAGAGAGTGAAAAGTGCAAAAACTGAGTTCTAAGAACTGAAGTAATAAAGGAGAGGGAAAGGGTAAGGGGAGTCAACCATTAACACTTCAAAGAATTGATAAATTCACACAAAGGGACAGGGGATTGGGAATCCATTGCAAGGGGGCCTATATACTTAGGCATGGGTTAATTTTGGGCATGAACAACAATAGGGAGTGCTGTCATACTTGTAAATCATCCAGAACAAACAACACATAAGGGAAACATGGGGGTTATGATCCTAGGAGGATCAAGTTTGGGTCAAGCTCAACAATGTTCTATGCTGTCATTCCCCAAACTAACCACAAGTATTAATCACATTGGGGTAGGGACTTGGGATTCATAATACATTGATTCAGAGTAGAAAGGAAATTATAACATGCTAAATAATGGTACTGAATTAAATACAAGCAGTAGGCAGGCAAGAATGCAAAATCAGTAAGTAAGCACGTTGTTGTTGGTGCTGAAAAACTTAATTAGAACATACCAGTCAAAGAAGCAAAGTGCAGTAAAGAAAAGTAGCAGGACTTTGAAATATAGCCTTGGCTTTCAGCTGGCTAAACAGACAGTAGCACAAGTAGTAGTAAAGCAAGAGAGAGTGTTTGAGTGTAAGTGTGAGTTCAGAACTAAAAGTGTTCGTGTTTTTGAAAGAGAAGAAGTAACGGGTATTTATAGTTTTTTGAAAACGAGTAAGAAAGAGGTAATAAGCTACAAACATGGAAACAATCATGATTCAGAATCAATTATACAAGTGATTGCCCTTAATTAAGGGTTCACTTGCTTAACGGGCAGTATCAGGTTCAAAATAAGGAAAGTAATCAATTAAAAAAGTAGGCTGAAAGTTGCCATTAAAGAAGTAGTAAAATAACAAGTAAGCAATTCGAGTCTAGGTACAGAGATACTCTAATTTTGGAAAGGATTCAGTAAGGCAAAACAGGAAAGAAATCAATTAACCTTAATAGGCGAGTGAAATCAGAATCTCACAAAGGAAAAGTTTAAACTTAGTTACGAGTTTGAAAATTAATCAAAGAAGAAGACTCAGCATATAAATAGGGTGCATAAATATTATACATGACAGGCTAGGCCTGATGGCAAGAAGAAATAGCACACAACAGTAGCACAAAGATTCAGTAGATAGCAACATTCGAAGCATGATAGCCCAGTAGGTCAAATAGTGAAGAAAACATAGAATATCAAAAGCATGCGAAGGTCTCACAGTAGCAGGTGAGGAAAACCCCTTTAGAAAAAATAGGGTTTCAAGCATATTTGAGTTTTAGAGAAGATAGAAACCCAACAATCAGAAGAATCACACAAATGGAGCAAAAGAATTCGAAATAAATAACTTCAAATTGAGTCATGCACTTAAACGAACAGTCTTAGACCCAAAACCCCAGGATTTTCAACAATAGGAGAGTTTTAAAAGAGACTAAGCAAACTAATAGGACAAAACTCAGGAAAACAAACATTCGTTTAGTAAACAGTTAAAAGAAATTAGGGGTTTTAACATGCAAACTCAGGTAGAAGAACGATATAAGCAAACATAGCCAAACATGTCAAAGAATCAGAGAATTTTTTTTAAATAACTTAACAAAAACCCTAATTGGAAATATAAGGGGTTTTAAAAGCAGAGTTTTAAAAGAAAATTTGAGAAAAACACTTAGAAGTTCAGAGCAAACATAGATCTGAAACAGATCTAAAATGAAATCGAAGGAACCTTAAAGGCTAATGTTTCAGAAGTACCTTAGGTGGTGAGAAAGGCATTGAAAACCAACGATCTAAGTAGGAGAGTCAAGAGTCTGACTCGAATAGCCATGGCTAGCCGGAGAAAAAGTTGGAGACGACCGGAGAATAGTCATGAACTACAATCGAACAAGCTTGAACCAAGATCTTTCGAGAACTAGCCTCGAAACCATAATAATCGAGCACGTAGAAGCCATGAGAGGTGGATATAGGTCTCTGATGACTTTGGGAACCATAGATTTGGGGAGGTATTAGGGTTTTAGTTGATGGTGGCGGCTAGGGTTTGAGAGGATTTGAGAGAGAGTTGATAGAGAAGGGGATTCAGAGGCGGCGAAATTTGGAAACGAGGCTAAGGTTAGGGGTCGTTTGAATTAAAAAGGCAAGGATGGTTGTTGGCGGTTGATTTGAATGATCAACGGCCTGGATCAAAATGGGCGAGTGGGCGGGTTATGAAGATGGATTTGGGTCGGATTAAATCAGAATTGGGTGTTTCAAATGGTTTCAATTGAGTTCAATTGGGGTCAGAATTGGGCTATAAACGAAATGAAATTGGGCTAACATTTAAATAGCCAATTTTTCCTATTTAATTTATAAAAAATAAAAAAATTAATTTCTGAAAATAAATTAAAGGTACCAAAATGATTTATAGCACATAATTAACTATTTAAATATACCAAACCTAATTTTTATGAATATAAACATAATTAATCTTAAAAGAGGCTAATGTTGTAATTGTATACAATTTAACTTCAAAAATACTAAATTACTTTGTAAAAATATGCAAAAATTATATTACCTATATTTTAACATAAATATGAGAATCTAATAAATGAATCACCAAAATGATAATTTTGGAAATAATTATTGGATTTTTATGGATAAAATAAGGTAATAAATCAATTTAATTTTTTTTTAAATTAAGGAAAAATAATAAAACATTTGGAGATACTTGGGTATCAACAGCTGCAGAAGCGACCAGATGAGGAAAGGCAAGAAGCCGCAGGTGCGGATGAGTTCACGCACCTGCGTGACCGTAGATGCGGTAAGCAGGTCGCAGGATGCGGACTTGGGAAATTAATGAGTTTTCGCAGGTGCGGTTGTTCTTCCGAAGAAGCGGGATAGTAGGTGCGGTACCTTGACCGCAGAAGCAGAATTGTTGGGCAGAAAATGGGAAATTCGAGGGTTTAGTTTCAAAAGTGGGAAAATTGATTTGGAGCTCGGGAGAGGGCGATTTTGGGAGGAATTTGAAGAGAAAAATCAATGGGTAACAATTCCTTAACCCTCTTTAGTCGTATTCCATTAATCTATTATTAGTTTTGTCATTTAATTTCGGATTGAAAGTGAAAATTGGGGAAAAATTGGAAGAAAGTTCTTAGACCTAGAATTCGAGTTTTGATTGAAAAATTGGCCTTGGATTTGGTTAATTTTGGTATGCATGAACTCGTGAGAGGATGTGGATTCTGAAAATATAAATTTTACCCGATTCCTAGACGTAGGCCCGAGGGGCATTTTGGTCATTTTACCTAATTTTGCGTATTAGCATAGAATTTATTTGTATAATCAATTACTTGAAGTGTTATTTACATTATGTAATTGAATTGAATAGATTCGGGCCATTTGGAGTGGAGTACTCATGGCAAGAGCGTGGTTTCAGATTGATTTTGAGCTGCTTCGAGGTAAGTGGCTTGCCTAACCTTGTGTGGGGGACCTTCCCCTTAGGATTTGGTATTTTGATAATTGAAATGCCTTATACGTGAGGTGACGAGTGTGTACTTGTGCTAATTGTTGGAAATCCTGTTTTCATTAAAGTAGCTTTAAATGTGTTTTTCCTTCCTGCTTATACTACTTGAAATTTAAGCCTACTTTTAGCTTAGGGAAGCATGTCTAATAGACCTAATTGCTTTATTTGCTTATACTGCCTTATTTGTATTACGTGAAACATGCTAGATTAGAATTACCTGTTTTACCTTAGTATGAAGTTGAGTTTAATTGAGTATTCTTTGTGCTATTGCTATGTGTTTTTAATTTGGGACTACGAGACGGCATCCCGGGAGATCTCCTGTACGTATTTATGGTTTGAACTGACGTGCGGGATACCGAGAGATCCCATCACGTATATTGAGGATACCAAGAGATCCTCGGGATACCATGAGATCCTTAGCATATATTGAAGATATCAAGGGATACCAAGATCCCTAGTATATATTGAGGATACCAAGAGATCCTCGAGATATCAAGAGATCCCCGACATATATTGAGGGTACTAAGAGATCCTCGGGATACTAAGAGATCCTCGGTTATTATTCTTGTGAAGAGTGGTATTTCCTTGTGATTGTTTTGTCTTTGTTTTAGTTGTTGTATCCTTATTATCCTGTATTAATTCTTACTGTTAGTTTTCAACTGTACTGCTTATCTTATTCTGCTATACCTTATATTTTATTTAATTTCTGTAGGGCCCTGACCTTCCTCGTCACTACCCGACCGAGGTTCGGCTTGACACTTACTGAGTACCGCTGTGGTGTACTCATGCCCTTTCTGCGCATGTTTTTTATGTGCAGATCCAGGTACCTCCGTTTAAACAAACCACTCGTGAGACGAGGAGCTTGTAGAGACTCTGAGATATATCTGCCGCGTCCGCATACCGAAGAATCCATTTCTACTCTCCCTTCTATACTTTCGTTTCCTTGTTAGATATTCTGGAGTTAGATCCTTATAGACATTCAAAGGCTTGTGATCATGAGATTCCGGGTTTTGGGAAATGTTATTAGTTGTCAGAGTTGTTATTGTGTATGCCGAGTGGCATTTTAAATACTGTTTTATTTTACTATATCGGTTTTAATTAATTCTTCCGCAATTGTTGTTTATATTCCGCATTGTTAGGCTTACCTAGTCGTAGAGACTAGGTGCTGTCACGATGGTTCATGAAGGACGAACCGAGATCGTGACAAATACACAGTCACAAATATTTTGCGACCGAATCGGCTGTTAGTTTCCGACGGATTTCGTCAAAAATGAAAAATCAAGGACACATTTTAATTTAAGGGAATTGCGACCGAATCAGTAGGAAATTTATCGACCAATTCGGTCGCAACTTTAAATAATAAAATAAATACTTTTCTGACCGAACCTGTTGGAAATTTAAATAATAAAATTAATATTTATAATTTCTGGCCGAAATAGTCATACATTTTGATAATAAATTAATTATAAAATTTTAGAAATTCATAATTTGCAACCGAATCAGTCGCAAATTTGAAACATTTCTGGTGACATTTTCGACTGATTCGGTCTCAAATTAGCCCTAAATCTGAAAATATTTTAGTAGAATTATGTTGTATTTTGAACTACACCACCTGCCAAATAAAACAACTAACCAAACACCTAATTTATCATAACAAACCAAACCTAATATTTACTATAAATCGAACACTAATATTTATAATTATCCAATAGCTAAAACATCAAACAACAATTATCAAAATACTAACTCACATTCATAATTTAAACATGTCTATCTACAAGTCTAAAATATAACATGCACATTCATACAACTAGTCCTTGTCAGACTCGGTCTTCTCCTCAGATTCAGATTCCTCTATTGCAGATTGACTACCTTTCTTGCTTTTTCTTTTTAATAATTTCTGGATCAAAGCATGAGGTGCGCTCCATTCTTGCAACATTTGATCCATTTTTTGACGCATAGCTTCCATATTTTCTTGAGAAACTGATGCACCAACGAATAATGTTGCTGGATGACTGGATGATGGATATATTTCAAGCCCATAGACTCGACCTTTATTTATTTTTATGAGAAACAAAGAAAAAAGTAAAAGGAATAAGAAAAAAATACACAACTTTCAAACTAATACTAAAATAGATAATTTTACATAATATCTATACCTTTATTCACGCCACCTGCCGCATGTGTTCATATTACAGTCATATCCTCCGAGGTCGGTTGAGTTCCTTCAGGCTGAGTTTGTCGCCATGCATCAAGATCATTATGATACTTTTTCTGAAATAAAAATGATACACATTATATAAATAAAATAATCCTAAAAAATAATATTGTGTTGGAGTTGGGATCATACAAATGTCTCTGAAGCACGCGGTTCAAAAATTAACCCAAAATGTTTATTTGCAACTAAGATGTTTAACTCTTAATTAGGGGTGATCATTCGATACTTTGGTACGGTATTTAAAATTACGAGTTGATACTTTGATATTCGGTATATTAATTGTGCACACAAAATACCGTACCAAAATAGTTCAGAATTTTCTTGTTTGGTTCGGTACGATTTCGTTATCCGTGGCAGATCCAGGATTTTATACAAGCGGGTTCAGCAATTAAAGATATTAATTGACTATTGGGATATTATCCGGCATAACGAAAAAGATTTATATCTTTTTGTTTTGTTTTATAATGCTACCACAAATTGAAAATTTTATGAAAGTTGAGGTCGATACCTTTTTAAAAAGAATTGTTGGGCAAAAAATTAAAAAATATTAATTTACTTTAACTAAAAATATTTAATTTTTATCTATTTAGTCTAATTAATTTACCTCAGGGAATGTAAATTTAATAAAGTATCGGAGAGAATTTACCTAAACTCTTATTTTGATAAAGTTGTATTTAGAAAAAAAATAGACAACAAGAAAAAGTGATAGGGATAATGCGTAAAATCCTCCCCAACCTATAACTATATTACCCACTACACACCTTTTTTTTGGGGGATCCTATTACATCCCTGAACTTATTTTTATCAGAATTTATTTAACATTATATGCTCAATTAAATCCAACCGTGACTTTACATCTTCCAAGCGCGTGAAGACTAAATTTAAAAGACCCGTCTGCTATTTAATCTCCACGTGTTATTCTAAGGGGTCCCAAATGTTAAACTCACCTATTTTATTTGAACCCATTATCTTATTACTCTTTCTAAACTTAAAGGGACTCTCTGCCATTGTTGAAGAAATTTTTCTGGTGGTGCTGAAATTGAAAGAGGTGAGTTTCAATTTATAGACTAGTAATTACTAATCTTTAGTCAATTCAATTTCATAACCTTTATTTAAGGGTTTGAAATTTCTTTCCCAATTTCTATATTTTAGGAATTAGGGTTATAAAATGGCAAATACCAATTTGAATAGACTTTGTATGGACGATGAAGACTCAATGCTCAATTTTGAAGTGCGATGCAAACATGAAATTTTGTTGCAAATGGAGACTTCTTTGTCGAAGCGTAATCTTGCAGAAGATTTTGATCTTGCCCCTACTATGGTGTATGTGTTCATTTCTAACCCATCTATTGTGGTTTATTAACTTTGTGTATTGTTATTAAAATAATTCCAATTTGTGAAATTTTCAGGCCATGAGTTGTAAAGATTTTCAATGGAGGGACAATGAAGTTGACGAAAGATCGAAGTTTATTCTTTCAAGATTGTTCAACAAAATTAAAGAGATGGAAGAAGATTTGGTGCATTATGACATCCTCAAGATGTAGTTGGTTGAGCTTGAAAGTCTAAAAAATGCCAACATTAATTTGGTTGTGACTGACGATGAAAAAGAGAAAGGGGCAAAGGAGAAAAAGAAAAGGACTTGGTGTTGGTTTAATAGGTAGTTCATTTTGTGTATTGTAATTTGTCTTTATTGTTATGTGTTAATTACAGCCTAATCTAAGTTGGGGAGGATGGGACGACCCGACCAGTCATCTTATGTGTTACCGCTCCATTTTCTCCATTTTTGCTTCTTTATGTTTTGTTTATCCATGTTATTTGGTATCGGGTTGGTCGGATCGAGTTCAGAAAGGATTTGGTAAGGTTTGAGGTACTTAGTCTCTTTAGAGTGAGTTTAAGTTGGAAATGTCAACCGGATGTTGACTTGTGTGTTAGAGGTCTCGGATGTGAGTTCCGATGGTTCGGTTAGCTTCGGGAGGTGATTTGGGACTTAGGAGCATGATCGGAATGAGTTTTGGAGGTTCAGAGTAGATTTAGGCTTGAATTGGCGAAATCAGATTTTTTGACGATTTCCGGTTGATAGGTGAGATTTTGATATAGGGGTCGGAATAGAATTTTGAGAGTTGTAGCAGTTTCGTTGTGTCATTGGGATGTGAGTGCAAAATTTCAGGTCATTCGGACGTGGTTTGGCCGGGTTTTTGATCAAAAGAGGAATTTAGAAGTTTTTTGAAAATTAGGCTTGAATCTGATGTGTTTTGGTCGATTTGATATGGTTTGAGGTGTTTTGAAGATTGGTACAAGTTTGAATAAGGTTTTGGGATATGTTGGTGCCTTTGGTTGAGGTCCCGGGGGCCTCGAGAGAGTTTCGGAGGGTTGAACGCACAATTTTGAGTTAAAGAAAAGTTGCAGATTTATGTTCAGCTGTTGCAGGTATTTTACTCTTCGCGTTCGCGAGTGGACCCTCGCATTAGCGAAGAGTCAACTGAGGAAGGTGTAATTTAAGCCTTCACATTCATGAGGAAGGCTACGCGTTGGCGAAGGGCTACAAATTTGTGCATCGCGTTCGCGGGGGAGGAGTCGCGTTCGCATAAAGCAAAGAGGGTAGCTGAGCTTCAGGGAAAATTTATTCATCGCGTTCACGATAGGGGAAAGCGATCGCGAAGGTCTATCCGATTAAAGCATCACGTTCGCGAGGTGGAGGTCGTGATCGCAAAAGAGGAATTTGGTCAAGGTTATTTTTGTGCTTCGCGAACACGAAGATTTGACCGCGTTTGCGAAGAAGGAAATTAAGACCTGGGCAGAAGGTTTAAAAGGTCATCTCTTCCGCAAATGTGGGGTTTAATTCTTCCATTGTTGTCGTTTTTGGAGCTTTTTGAAAAGGATTGAAGAGGGATTCAAGAGGAATCACTTGAAGGTAAGAATTTTGGACTTAAAACTCGATTCTATTGTGAAATCTACCTAATAAATCATGGAATTTAAGACTAAAATTGAGGAATTATCCCTATTTTCGGAATTTTTGGTATTATTTGATGGTTTTCGCTTGGGCTTCATTCCCTTAGCATTTTTTGATGCCGTGATTCTGATTTTGAATAGATTCGACGCGAGTGGAGGCCAATTCAAGGGGCAAAGGCGTCGCTGAGTAGTATTTTTCATCGGTTTGAGGTAAGTATCCATTGTAAATATGGAACTAAGGGTACAAACCTCGGTATTTGACTTGTTTTGATAAATGCGGTGACACACATGCTAGGTGATGAGCGTGTGGGCGTGCACCGATAGGGATTGTGACTTGGTCCATCCCGTAGCGACTATTGAGTCGCGTATTTGATTTGAAACCTTATGATATTCCATACTTTAGTCATTTATATTGTATTATGGACTGTATGCCATATTTGGGGCCTTGTGCCGACCTGTTGAGACCCTTATGGGCATTTTTACTGTTTTCCCTCACTTTACTTGTTGAAAGCATATCCTCAGTCATGTTTTACCTATTTAAATATTTAAAACTGGTTTTATCACACCACTTTTAATTGTGAGGACTGTTTTCGCTGAGTTCCCTAATTTCTATTATTGTGCCCAAGAGGCTGTGAGGTTAATGACTGAGAGAGGTTGAGAACCTAATAGTGAGGATATTATATGTATATATATTATGGATCGGGTTGCAAGCTGCAGCGATACTTATATTGGATCGAGCTGCACGCCGCAGCGATATATATATATATTGGATCGGGCTGCGCGCCGTAGCGATATGATGCTTGGGCTGTAGGAGCCCTTCCAGAGTCTGTCCACCTCTAGTGAGCATAGTCGACTATAAATTATGAATCGGGCTGCACGCCGCAGAGATTACTATGATTTCTATTATTATGAGATGTTAATGAGCATGAGTGCTGAGAGTGAGTATTGAGTGACGAGAGTTGAGTCACGAGCGACTGAGAGGCTGTCTGAGGGGCCTAGTTATGATATTTTACTGATTTCACTCTTCTTTTAAGATAAGCCTCTATTGGAAGAATTGCTAAGCATATGATTTCAAGTGTCTAAACTGAAATTTGATGATTTTACGACGAAACTGGTTTTAAACTGTGAAGTTGACCTGTTATCCTATTGTTTATTCAGTTATATGATTTTTAACTGCTCATCACTGCTTTCAGACGTCATTTACTTTAGTTACTTACTGAGTTGGCATACTCACATTACTCCCTGCATCTTTTGTCCAGATCCAGGTGCCCGAGTGGCAGAGTAAGGGTCCTCAGCTGATCCAGAGGTTGCCGGAGATTTTAAGGTTGTTGCGTGGCGTCCGCAACCCTGTTTTCTACTTCTTATCTTGTTCTTTTCTGCATTTTCTAGGCATATGTTGTATCAGACAGTCAGTTATATAGCAGAGGTTCTAGACTCGTGACACCAAATATTTGGGGCTGTGTAGTTTTCATGTTCATTTGACTTCCGCATATGTAATTGTGTTTTAAATGCTTATTATGGAAATTTGGTATTTAAACATGTGTTAGAAAATGCTTTTATAAAAGGAATTTGTTGTAGTTAATAGTTTGGGTTGGCTTACCTAGTAATGTGATAGGCGCCATCACGATCGGGTATTTGGGGTCGTGACAGCAACTTGGAGAGAGATCAAATAAAGCCGCAATAGCAGTTATTTTGTGTTGTAGCAATTATTTAGAAGTGTTTAGTTAAGGTTTTAATGACTCTGTTTTGTTGTCATTGTGTTATGTAACTTCATTTTGGTATATGCTATGTGGGAAGTTAAAGATGTATAAATTGCTCACTTGGTATGATCGATTCCCATATTCTTTCAACTACTATGTATAAGTCACATTGAGGTTGTATAAATGGCAAGACACCACTGAATTTCATAGAAATATAGTTGCAACATTCCATGAATACCACGAAAATCAGTCAACAAAACATCAAATGTACTAAGGCAGCATTTGAAAACTAATATATTATCGTTCTAAAAGGATAAAAACTGCAGATTGCAGTCAACAAAAATAACCAAACGTCTAGCTTAGGATAAACAATGTCTGCTTGTAGTCAATCGAAAATATCAAATAATTGTTTGCTCGCAGATTGCAGTCAACATAAACAACCAAATCTATTGAGATGTAAAGAACTACTATTCCGGCTTAGGTTGTTTGAACCACCTGTCCTTCTTTGAAATCTATGTTGCCCTCAAATCTCTTGAAGCCTTCTTGTTGTGATTACTGGTTTCACCTTCCATTTCAGTAACTACTTGGTTTGAAATTAATGTCACCTATTACATTAGCTGATGTTGTTATCATTGTTGGTCCAGTGGATACTATTCTAGTACTTGGCGTGGATATTATCCTACTACTTGGCGCTAGGCTATAGAGAAAGAATAACTAAATAAGTTATCACAAATATACAAAACATATTAATATCACAAAGAATATACACTTACATACAAAGTTTTGAAGCCATTTTCATCTTGAAACATACTTTTCACATACTTTTCCACCTGACTCTTGTTGGCTCATTCATATACTTTTACACCTGAACCCTCCTTTAAACAACATACTTGGTTACTGAATCTCTAAATTCATCCACATCTGCAAAAATCATACCCAGCTGCCACACAACTTTTTTAGCTGTGAGATCATAAACCACCTTCTTGGTAGAAGAAGATCTTCTTCTTGGTAGATTTACCCTAAATTCTTCCCCATATTCAACCCAAAATTCATATTTATCTATTTCAAAGCAACATGCATAAGAACTTGGGTAATATGGTTCATCACCCCTATCCTACCTTTTACACATTTTTTACCTGTTTCAGTTTCATCAAACTCTAGATCTGGTCCAGCTACACCAGATGGAATATTATCAGGGTCAGCAGGAGCTCTCTCCTTTCTTTTTCTTCTTTGGAAAGACTTTCTCTCAGCCTTAAACTCTATGAACGCTTCATGTATATCACTGCCATAATCCTCTACACCATCACAAAAAATCACTGTCTTCATAACTTATACTATCTTCAGTTGAGTTATCAGATTCCTCCCTAGTTGAGGATGAATCTGGATCTGAATCTGGTAGAGGAGCTGCTGGATCAGTAGGTTTAGGTGAAGTTGCTGCTGCACCATTTAAAGCCTCCTCACCAACCCTAATATTTTGACTAGCACGTGCTTCAATGGTCCCATCCCCTTTATTAAAGGCTGAACCAGATTCCTCTACACCTATGTGCTGGACATATACTTCCAAAATAGCTCCATTTTGCAACAACTATGAAATTCTTGAAAGCTCACTGTCATTGTTTATATTTTTTATAATTCTACAGTTTGGTGGCCTAACACTAAATGTGCAACTGCTGTTGTACCCCAATTCTTTAATATAGTCTACCAACGTAAAATAAGATATAGTATCCACATCAACATTCACATATTCAGTCATTACCCCACCCGCATATCTTGGTTCCCCACTTTCAACCTCTAAGACCCCACCATAAAACTGTTAGGACCTAAATTTCTCACTAGGTCGAGACTGTACCTAACGCCACCGTTAGGCAAGCCCATAAGCGAAACTACATTCATTTATATTTTTTAATATATTTTTAATTAACTAAATTTCATGCAACAGTGATAGGTATTTCTAAACAAATATCAACATAATAAGTAAATAGTATGCTGTAATAAAAGTGACAAGTACAACAGTACAAAAAAATGCTACAAATCCCAAAAACCCGGGGTCACAAGTACATGAGCAATTTAAGGAATATAGAAAACTGCTAAGACTAATGTCTGAAGGTAATAGACAGAAATAGTAAACACGATGGAAGGAGACTCTGTGTTGTGGATTGTAGCAAGGCAAACAACCCACCCCTAAGTCTCCATAAATATCGGCTACGCGCCCACATGACCACTGGTGGAACATGTCTCAGTACCTGCACATCAATGCAGAAGTGTTGTATGAGTACGAAGAACAATACGTACCCAGTAAGTATCTAGTTTAACCTCGAAGAAGTAGTAACGAGGGATCGACTTGACGCTTACTAGAGGTCACTAATAATAATAAAAGTGCATAAAGTAGACATGGTGGGTATACAACAGGTATCGATGAGTCAAATAAAAGGAACTACAATAAATACAGCAGGAGCCCGTAACACATCACCAACATCTCATAACTGGTCGTGAAGGCACTAACTCAATTATTCAAACTGGAACTCGTTTTGATTATTAAGCACGAAGTTGTCGAGGCGAACGACCCAATCCCATATGAATATTGTTACCATTATACTACCGAGGCGAACAACCCGATCCAATAAGAGTGGTGCTACCATACTGCCAAGGCGAACGACCCGATTCCATAATATTGGTGTTACTATACTGCTTAGGTGAACAACCCAATCCCATAAGAGTGGTGTTACTATACTTCCGAGGCGAACGACCCAATTCTATTAGAGTAGAAAAGTTTATCTCGCTCGCGGAAGTACTTGCAACGCAAGAGGACATGGATTTTTCATAGTCATTAAGTATTCCTCAATTTTTCCAAAAAAAGGAGGCTAAATCCATAATTGCAACTTTAAAATCCCTAGTCTCAGTCTCTATTCAAGTCAGAAAATATGCAAGATTAGCACAATGGTACAATTAAAAGCATGGTGTGGATGTAACTACTACCCGGACATATCATGGAATATAGCTACGCACAGACTCTCGTGCGTACATATCTCCCCACACAAGAAATACACAACAAAATACACCTAAGGGGATGAGTTCTCTCTTACAAGGTTAGGCAAGAGACTTACCTTGTTTCCAAGCTCATTTTCGATCCACTAATCCTCTCTAAAAGCCCCAAGTTGATGCCGAACAACCCGAAACTAGTCAAATATTATATAATTTAACCAATATATACTAAGAAGTTCATAATTTAGCTATTAGAGGAATTACCCAACCCAAATTGAAAGATTCTTAAAATTCGCCCCCGGGTCCACGTGCCTTGATTCCGGAAAATTTCAAAGGAAAATGTCACCCATAGAATTGCAAACTCAAATATATAAATTTTACTTAATTCCATAACCAATTTCGTGGTCTAATCTTATTTTTACCAAAACCCTAGGTTTCTCTCAAAATCCCATTTATTTCACCATTTTTCCATGTTAAATCTATCTATGCTTCGCGTATTTAGCTAAAGAATTGATAGGGATCACTTACCTCTTGATGTTTATGAAATCTCTCCACAAAGTGCTCTCAAAATCGCCTAAGACCAATTGGGAAATGAGGTAAATAAAGCTAAGTCCTGTAATAAAAAGCTCTTGCACCAGTCGTAGATTTCGCATTTGCGACATCTTGTTCACAAATGTGACAAAATCATTGCAAATGCAAAGGCTGGCCGTCTCTGCCATGGTCACATATGCAACCAAAAACTTTGCAAATGCAAAGACAGACAGTTTCACAAAAGTGGCAGTATCTTCGCAAATGCGAAATCCTCAGTGCCATCCCAACTTCGCATTTGTGCAACCTGAGGCACCAACAAAATAAGCATAAAACTGAAGTCCTTCCACCCCTTCGAATGCGTCCGAAACTCACCCGAGCCCTTGGGGCTCAACACCAAATGTCCACATAAGTCTAAAAACATCATATGAACTCGCTCGCTTGATCAAAACACCGTAATAACATCTAGAATCACGAATCGGATGCCAAAATGCATGAATTAAATCATGAAACTAAAAACTTCTAAAAACACTTCCCCACGTACGATTCCTATCAAATTAACTCAGAATGATGCCAAATTTTGCGTGGAAGTCATAAACCAGCTTACAAAATTGTTCCCAGGCTCAGAATCCCAAACGGACCTTAAAGGACTTGAAAACCTTCAATGCGCCAACTTCCAATATTAAGCGCTGAAAGGCTCCTAGGTCATCAGAAACTTGATTCGAACATACTCCTAAGTCCAAAATCATCATATGAACCTATTGGGACCATCAAATCTCAGTTCTGAGGTCGTTTACTCAAAATGTTGACTCAAGTCAAACTTAACAATTTTAAGCCATTATTAAGGAACTAAGTGTTCTGATTTCAACCCGAACCTTTCTAAACCTAAACCAACCATTCCTGCAGGTCATAAAATAGTAAAAGCACATACAGGAAGCCTTAATTAGGGGAACGTAGATCTAGAAAGCAAAATGACTGGTCAGGTCATTACCTTCTCCACCTCTTAAACAAACGTTCATCCTCGAACGTGTCTAGGATCATACCTGGAGTGATGAGTAAATTTGGATATCTGCTCCACATGTCCTCCTCGTCTTCCTAAGTCGCTTCCTCAACTAGTTGACCCCTCCACTGGACCTTCACTACGGCAATCCTCTTGGACCTCATCTAGCAAACCTGCTTGTCAACAATGGCAACTGGCTCCTCTTCATAACCTAGACTCTCATCTAGCTGAACTATGCTGTAGTCTAGCACGTGCGACCTATTGGCATGATACTTCTGGAGCATAGATACGTCGAAAACCGGATGAACACCCAATAAACTAAGAGGCAAAGAATGCTCATAAGCAACCTCCCCAACTCACCTCAGTACCTCAAATGGACCTATAAACCTTGGGCTCAACTTCCCTTTCTTCTTGAACCTCATGATCCCCTTCATCAGCGAGACTTTCAAGAGAACTGTCTCACCCACCATAAATGAAAAATCACGCGCTTTCTGATCTGTATAACTCTTCTATATGGATTGTGTTGTACGAAGTTTCTCCTAGATAAACTTCACATTTTCCAAGGGATCCTTCACTAAATCAGTACCATATAACCTAGCCTCACCGGGCTCAAACCATCCGATGGGCGAACGACATCGCAAACCATATAGAGCCTCAAAAGGAGCCATCTCAATGCTGGACTGATAGTAATGCTCTCCCATTTCCACTCAGGTATAGCCATTTGCTGAAGTAGGCCACCTGGCCTCTAGTGCTCATAGTTGACCTGCTGGCAATTTAGACATCTAGCCATATACTCCACTATGTCCTTGCATCCACTAATAATGATGCCTCAGGTCGTGATACATCTTTGTAGCCCCTGGATGAATAGATTACCGAGAACTGTCCACCTCCTCTAAAATTTCCTCCCTCAAGCCATCAACATTAGGAACACATAGGCGACCCTTGAGCCGTATAACACCATCCTCACCAATAGTAACCTCCTTGGCACCACCCCGTAGTACCACCTATCTAAGAACCAACAAGTGCAGATCATCGTACTGATGAGCCTTGATCCGATCGGTAATGAAGATTAAGCCATGGCACATGTAAGAATCCGATCGGGCTTTGAAATATCCAACCTCACAAGTCTATTAGCTAAGGGCTGAATGTCCAATGAAAATGGCCTCTCCTCTGCTGAAATGAATGCCAAACAGCCCATACTCTCAGCCTTTCTGCTCAAGGCATCCGCAACCACATTCGCCTTTCCCAGATAATAAAAGATGGTAATATTATAATCCTTTAGTAACTCAAGCACCTGCGCTTCCTCAAATTAATATCCCTTTATTTAAACAAATGTTGCAAGCTATGATGATCAGTGTTAAACTCACAGGACACCCCATAAAGATAATGCCTCTAGATCTTAAGCGCATGAACTATCATAGCCAACTCCAAATCATGTACGAGATAATTCTTCTCGTAGGGATTCATATGATGTAAAGCATATACAATAACTCACCCCTCCTACATCAATACACAACACAAGCCAATGCGTAAAGCATTGCAATACACAGTAAACATCCACGAACTAGAAGGAAACACTAACACCAGTGTTGTAGTCAAAGCTGTCTTGAGCATTTGAAAGTTTGCCTCGCAATCATCGGACAATCGGAACGGGGCAACCTTCTAGTTCAATCTAGTCAAAGGTGCTGCAATAGATGAGAATCCCTCTACAAACCAGTGATAATAACCTGCTAACCCTAGGAAACTCCTGATCTCGGTCGCTATGGTAGGACGAGGCCAACTCTAGACTACCTCGATCTTCCTGGGATCTACCTTAATACCCCCGCCTGATACAACATGCCCCAAGAATGCCACAGAATCCAACTAGAACTCGCACTTGGAGAACTTAACATATAGCTTATGTTCTCGCAGGGTCTGAAGCATAACTCTCAAATGCTGCTCGTGCCGCTCCATGCTATGCGAGTAGATCAATATGTTATCAATGAAGATAATGAAAAAATAATCAAGATATGGCTTGAACACTCAGTTCATCAAATCCATAAATTCCCCCGGGGTGTTAGTTAAGCCGAAGGACATCACCAAAAACTCATAGTGACCATATCTAGTCCGGAAGGCCGTCTTCGGAATATCTGAAGCACGAATCCTCAGTTGATGATACCTAGATCTCAGGTTGATCTTAGAGAACACCCTAGCACCTTGCAACTGGTCAAACAAATCATCAATACACGGCAACAGGTACCTATTCTTAATGGTAACTTTGTTCAACTGGAAGCAATCAATGCACATCCGCATAGTCCCATCCTTCTTCTTTATGAACAACACCGGTGCACCCTAAGGCGACACACTTAGTCTGACGAACCCTTTGATAATAACTCTTCAAGCTATTCCTTCAACTCCTTCAACTCTTTCGGAGCCATGCAGTATGGTGGAATAAAGATAGGCTAGGTACCTAGAGCCAAATCAATACAAAAATTGATATCACGATCTGGTGGCATGCCTGAGAGATCAGAAGGAAACACATCAGAGAACTCCCATACCATGGGCACTGAATCAATAGTCGGAGTCTCTGTAGTATTATCCCGAACATAATCTAGATAAGCCAAGTAACCCTTCTCGACCATGTGTCGAGCTTTAAGGAAAGAGATAACCCGACTAGATGCACTGACAAATGAACCCTTCCACTCCAATCGCGTCAAGTCTTGTATCGCCAAGGTAACAGTCTTGGCATGGAAATCAAGGATGGCATGATATGAAGAAAACCAGTCCATGTCCAGGATGACCTCAAATTCGGTCATATCGAGCAACAGAAGATTCGCTCTAGTCTCATAACCACAGATAGTCACGATACAAGACAAGTAATTCCGATCCAAAACAATAGAATAGCCCACTGGTATGGATACATATAAAGAAGTACCCAAGGACTCACGAGGAATACCGAGAAAATGAGCAAACAAAGATGAAACATATGAATACATAGACCCTAGATCAAATAGCACTGTAGCATCCCTACCACACACAAAAATAATACTTGTGATTATGGCATATGAGGCTACTGCATCTGGTTTGGCTGGAAAAGCATAGAACATGACTGGAGCGCCACCTGACTAGCCTCTACCTCTAGTACGGCCCCTACCCACCCGCCCTCTGCCTCTAGGTGGCCGGACTACTGGTGCGGCAGCTAGCGAGGTAATCATGGGCCGATAGTCCTGTTGTTGATACCCAATTTTGTTCTCATATTTTCTCAAATAGTATATATACTTTCAAAATATCATTTTTGCATCATTATTTAGTTTACGAAATCTATACAAGCATTTTTTATAATTTTTCATAATTTTTAGAGTTTTAAAATTGATTTTCTTGCATTTAAAGTACTTGAATATTTAATAATTACTCCTTAAAATTATTTTGTGATGACTTAATCACCTAAAATTATTATTTTCACCTATAATTCATGTTTCAAATATTTTTACTTCATTTTTATATAATTACATTAATATTTTTTAAGCTATTTGCATAATTTTCAGTAATAGCCTATATTCATACACGAATGCTTTTTATTTGTATTATTTGTGTCAAAATAGCATTTTATATTTTTATAATACTAAATTATTATTTTAAATTATTTAATGCTTAAAAAATATTTTTATTTATTTAGTAAGCATTTTTATAAATTATTTTGTTAAATTGTGTGTATTTAAAAGGTTGGCCCAAACTTTGAGCCAATTTTCGGACAAAAATTAGCCCAACAACCCAGCCCAATAACCCCAAGCCCAAACCATACCCAACCCGATCAGACCTCTTTTAAATAACCCGCCCCACTTCCTCTTTGATCCTGGCTGTTGATCTCAAATGATCAACGACCCATAATAAACTAACCCATCTCCTTATATCTCCATAACCCAAACCCTAACCCATTCCTCCTAAATTGCCACCTCTAAAATCTCTCAGCACTCCCTTCATCTCCCAAACCTAAACCCAAGCCGACCAATGGAGATTTTTACCTATTCCTTCCTTATACACATCCATACGTAGATTTACTTGCCTTTTCTTGTTACCATTACTCGTTTTATAGTTACTTTCGTTATCGCTTCGCTTATGGCAAGCCAAATTTAGTTTTGATTCTTGGTTCTGGGTATGAGTGTGGTTATACACACCTAAAAAGAGAAATTTCTCTTGTATATGGTATATCTCCAGTGATTCTGTCATGATTGAGGCTTGTGAACGATTTGCCCTAAAACCGACTACAATTAGGGTTTGCTTGACTTCTCTTAAATTGATTCTAAATCAATTTTGCATGCTATTCTTTCCTTTTTATGATTAATTGACTGTTTTTCCTTGTTTGTGCATTTAATTTTGCTACTATTTAAACCACTCCCTATTTCCCTTTGAGACATACTTTTTTTCATTAGATTCACTAAAAACTGAAGCTATTACTCTATTGATCTCTCATTCTCTTGTTCTACAGTTTGGTTCTTGGTTGGCTGAAAGCCAAGACCACCAGAATTCGATTCTTCAACCTTTATTGGTGTGAGCACTGTCTGAGGTTCATTTGAAGCCATTGGGAACTATGACGCATTAAGATTTTGGGTTCTTGCTCTTTTATTGATATTTAGAATATTGTGGAAGTAGGTTCTTTCTTGTTTTCTGTTTTTGTCAACTGAAAACTGGTAAGTCACTTGGCTTTTACAATTTCGTTCTTATGTGTTCATGATTTACATATTCTTACCTCTGAAATTAATGACCTAATGTGTTTTCTAGGCTACTTCTATGTGCAATCTCGTTAGCTTTGCATTTGTTTTGAACCTCTTTAGCATTTAATTTTACCTAAAGTTACCAGTTCTGAGATATGTTATTTGAATATGCTTCACCTGAATGATTTAGATCCTCTTAAGTGCATATTAGTCTACTGTATTGATACCTGAATGTCTACATTTTCTATTTGACATAAGCTTGCTTTCCCACTCTGTTCTAAATTCCTGTAATTGCTGACTTACTTTTGTAATGTGTTCTAATCTATGTTAATATCATCACTATCAACTATGACTTTCTCCTCTGTTAATATGTCCCTCAACTTGTCTTTGGTTTTCATGATTCTGTAGCCTTAGTGATTATTTGGGACCTTTGGAATGGCTATCTTAATTCATGTCTCCTTACCATGCTAGATATTGTTTTGCTTCATGATGTAGGTTAACATGTCTGTCTTTTGATATTATGATGGATACTTAGCATAATTTGAACCCTTAAGCTTTAAACCTTCAAAGTTAGTGCCCTACTTAGACTTGTTTGGTATTATGCACCTTTGTATGTTAACCTTGCAATCTCAGAGAACTTGATTCTCTTCTAACTCTCCATGTGCTTTCTACCAAGGTGTTACTCCTTGCTAAGTATTGAACCTATAATAGTCATCTGCCTCTAAGTCTTGTTGACCTTCTTAGCTAACATGATTCTGTGTTTTTAACTTTGCTATGTCTGTTTTCTAAAAATACAAGTGTATCTCTTCAAAATTCTGTCCCTC
This sequence comes from Nicotiana tabacum, assembly GCF_000715075.1. Classification (NCBI taxonomy): domain Eukaryota; kingdom Viridiplantae; phylum Streptophyta; class Magnoliopsida; order Solanales; family Solanaceae; genus Nicotiana; species Nicotiana tabacum. The sequence continues at coordinate 112,475,201 of NC_134089.1, forward strand.
AATCATTGTTCTCTCACTCTCATTTGCTACCTACACTATTCTAAAACTATCACTCTTGGCCGGCTGAAAGCCAAGGCCACCAAGACTCTCACCATTGACCTCCTTAGTGTGAGCACTGCTAGGGATCCACTTGAGACCCTTGTGAACTCTGACACACTAGGATTTGGGATTTTTTGGCCATTCTCTTTACTATTGAGACTTGAGCTACCTCTGGCACTCAGTTCTTTCCTCATTCTATCTATTGAATCTGTAAATTGGTTGTCTAAGTGATTTCTGTGTAATTTAATATCTGGGCTATCTGGCCAATCCGTGGTTGTTTGGTTTGGATTGAGTTCCTCTATGGTGTTTGGGTTGTGCTGATGAATATATTCCCCTGTTGGGATCTGGGTACGCCATTGGTGAAGGAATAGTTTGTTGAAGGCCCAAGCAATGCTAGGTATCTCTTTTTTTGGGCCTGCTATGGGCCTGCTATCATTGCTTGTGTAATATTTTATAATTACATTCATCATCGGGTCTATAATAACTTTTTAATAAACAATTGGGGTGTTGGTGAAATTCAGAAAACCGGTATACTATAATGTTTGCATGAAAGGGTAGAAAAAATGCCTATAGGGTTCATATGATCTACTTGTTATCCAACCTACTATATATGCCATTCAATTCCCATGTACGCTGATAGAAATAATGCCATTAGGAGAATCGCACACTCACACAACTTGTCTATCTCAAAGCATAAGTATTTTATTTATTCCTATATCTACTCCTAGACATTATGCCTATAGGAAACAAAAATGTCAATGACCATTCTTTCAATTTGCATAACTACAGTATATTCATTAGAAATCGTGTCTATAGGATTTTAATTAGTTAATTTGCCATTGTTATCATAATGCTTACCTAGAAAACATGTCTATAGGGGCTAAGTATAATAAAAATTAGTTCCAATCGCCAATTGTTAGAGATCCTGCCTATATGGTATTACTACTCACCCTATAAGTGTTGTTGCTGAACATTCAAACACTGTTTCATTATGCACTATTAGAAAGCATGCCCATAGGATCAAACACGAGTAATTATGAGCATTTCCAATAGTCCTTTACTGCGTAAATCACTTATAAACAATGTTTATAGGTTTAATAACTTGTAATTTCAATAATCAACATGCAATAACTGTAAAATTGTTTGAAAATCATGTCTATAAGTGACACCTTGCATTTGAAACTACATGCACATTTAAATCCAAGGTCATATAGAATCCATGTCTATAGGGCTTAAATGGCTTTAATTCGCCTCAAATCTGAAACTGTCTAATGCCTAATGTGAGAATTTGCTTGCGTGCATTTGTTGTCTAAGTATGGAGGCTAACTTGAGCCCGTTATTGCCTTGTTGGCCAAATTAAATGTGAAATTTTGAAGACTGATAAAGGAGCTCAGACATGGACCAGGTCCATCTTTTGAAGCACAGTTATGATCAACCCAAACATGTGAGATGCACGTGAAGAAGATAAATCTAATTTATCAGAAGTGATATCTCCTAATCATGATCGAAAATGTTGCATATTGGATAAGGAGAAAGACTTCTTACACAAAGAGAACACGGTTTAGGAAAAAGGATAGAGTTAGAGTATGAGATCAACTAGTACTCTTCCACCAAGGAAGAGTAGCATCTGTATCCTAGTCAATCTCTAATTGTTAACTCCTTAAATATCAGTGTTGTTCTCTTTTACAGGTAATGCACATAAGCATAAGCAAAACGTGAATTGAGAGGAAAAATAGCAAGGCAATTTTGCAAGCAATTTATGTGTGATTCTAGTGTGCAAACCAGAAGCTACTCGAATCAGATAGAAGAACCAGTTCCAAGTGTCTATCTTTTATTCTAATTCAATTGTAGTAGGTGATTTTACATTGTTACTTTTAGCTTATATAGAAACAATTGTATTAGATATTTAGAGTTTTCAAGTTAGAGTTAACTTGAAGTTGTCGCAGTAGTTGAGGTTGTGTGCCACAATAGGATTACAGTTAATCCTAGGTTTACAAAAGACTTTTTGTAAATGCAGTTTTTGGCTTAGTGATTTTAGTGGAGAGTTTGGGAAAATCCTACTAGAAGGTAGGTCGTGGTTTTTCACCTTTTGAGTCTGGTGTTTTCCACGTAAAATCTCTGTGATCTTTATTTTTTGTATTTATTATTCCGCAACAGTAGTAGTTGGAACACATAAAAGAACCAAGTTCCTTCTATAATCAAGTTAAGCGAAAATTGGGTACCACACAAATCACCCCCCCCCCTTGTGTGGTATTGAAGTATAAAACATCAATTAGTATCAGAGTGGGTTATCCTTGAAGAGGCTAACACCTTAGGAATAGATCAAGATGAGTGCACCACCTGGAAACTAGGAAGGACAATCCACTGCTAGGCCTCCACTCTTTAATGGCCAGTACTATTCTTGGTGGAAGAACATGATGAGAGACCACATCTTTGGAGAAGACTATGAACTTTGGGACATTGTTACTGATGGTCCCCTAGCTAATACAAAGAAGAATGCTGAAGGAGTGGACGTGCCAAAGACGAGAGCTGACTGTACTGCTGAAGATTTAAAAAATGGAAAAAGAATGCCTAGGCCAGGAAATGGCTTGTATGTGGACTAGGTCCAGACGAGTACAGCAGAATTCAAAGTTGTACTACTGCTAAGGAGGTCTGGGACACTCTACAAGTGGACCATGAAGGAACTCCTCAAGTAAAGAGATCAAGAGGAACACTGCTGTATTCTCAATATGATAATTTCACCATGAAGGAAGGTAAAACCATCCAAGAGATGTACACAAAGTTCAAAACACTAACAAATGAACTTGTCTCTTGTAAGAATTATTCTTGAAGAAGACAAGATTGAGAAAATCTTGACAAGGGTCTCGCTAGTAACTTGGGAAAGCAAAATCACTGCTATTCAATCTGAGAACATTGCTACTCTCAAGTTGGATGAGCTGATTGGAAACCTCACTGTCTATGAACTGATAAGGCAAACCATTAAGATGGATGCACCCAAGAATGAAAGAAGCCTAGCTCTAAGAATAGCTGAAGGTGCAGACTTAGAGGATGGTGAAATGGCTATGATCATAAGGGATTTCAAGAAGTACCTAATGAGAGGAAAGGGTCCTTCAAAAGGTGAAAACTTCAACAAACCAAGAGCCCCTACAAAAATAGACCAACGAGGTCTGCTACAAATGTGGCAAGACTAACTACATGATCAAGAACGGTCCTCAATGGGAAATCGAAGGGAAGAAGGAAAGGGTTGAACGAAGAAACGAGAAGAAGGAACAAGTTCAAACCAAGAAGAACAAAGGATCAACAAAGGCTATGGTTGCTATTTGGGGGAGAAAGCTCAGATGAGGATTCAAAAGATGAAGCTCGAGATGAATAAACACTTATGGCCATTGGAGAATCAGATGAACAAAAGGTAAGTATGATTCATCTCAAAGACAAGATTAAATTTTTGTATAAAGAAAAGTTATCTGAATTATTGCTAGACTTCATTGATGAGTCTGAGATTATAAAGAATGAGAAGGAACAGCTGTATAGGGAATGTGTGATCCTAAAAGCCAAGTGCAAAAATTTGGAACTCAGGGCTAGTAAAAGTGACAATAAAAATACTGAGTCGAAGAACCAGGTTCTTGAACTTGACACCACTGTCTTAGAACTTAGATTTGAAAATCTATAACTGAAATTAGGAATAGGTAAAAAGAAAGCTATCACACACATCTCACCTTAGAAGAAAATCTAGGAAAAATGAAGGATGAGTTGTATAAGAGAGATGAGCATATAAGAATCCTAAAAGAAGATCTAGGCAAGGTGAAGCATGAACTAGATAGAAATTACAAATGGAATAAGTCCTTTGATGCACTATCCTGGATACAAGAGCACCAAAGTAGCAATAAGAGAGGACTTGTCTATGGGACCCCAACACCTAAGTATGATCCCAAAAGCAAGTACATCAGACTCCTGAGAATAAAATCTGCACACGCTGTGGCAAGACTGGTCATTATAAAAGTGAATTTAATGCAATAGTATAGGCTAGTCAAAAGAATAAAATCTTTGTTCAAGAGAAAAATATACTGCTTGGATGGGCTAAAAGGGACCCAAACTAGTTTGCCTATTTGCCTATAGAAAGGGACCCAAACTAGTTTGGGTTTTTAAGACTAACCCCTGATTTTGTTTTGCAGGTCCAAGTGAACGAAAGTAGCCAAATATGGTATATGGATAGTGGCTGCTCAAAGCATATGACTGGAAGTAAGAACCAGTTCCTTTCACTTGAGGACCTAAAAGGAGGTAATGTCTCCTTTGGAAATGGAAAGAAATATGAGAACATTAGGGTTGTAAAGGTAGGTAAGACAGACTCACATTCCATTGAGAATGTCTACTTGATAGATGGCTTGAAATATAGCCTAATAAGTGTATCATAGCTGTGTGACAAAGGTAACTTGGTAGCATTCACCTCGACCAAATTTACATTGTAGATTTGTCCACTCTTTCAGAAAACGAACTCACTTTCTTAACTGTGTTGGACAATGATCCCCACCTATGGCACAAAAGACTTGGTCGTGCAAGTCTAAATCAACTCAACAAACTAGTCTCCAAGGACCTGGTGATAGGGTTACCTAACATCAAGTTCAAGGAAGACAAAGTTTGTGAGGCCTTTACAAGGGGGAAACAGGTAAAATCCTCTTTTAAAATCAAGAAAGTGGTAAGCATGACCAGGTCTATGGAACTGGTTCATATGGATCTCTGTGGTCCAATGAGAACATTGAGCAGAGGTGGTAAGAAATATGTGATGGTGCTTGTTGATGATTATTTTAAGTTTACTTGGACATTGTTTTTAACATCTAAAGATGAAGCATTTGACATGTTTACTTATTTTGTTAGAAAAACTCAGAAACAACTAGGTAATCAACTTGCATCAATTAGGTCTGATCATGGAACTAAATTTAAATGCTAAGTTTGCTGAATTGTTGCATGCTACATCATAAATAATTGCATGACTAGACCTATTGTTAAGAAGATTCCCTATTAGTCACTTAAAGGGAGAAAGCTAAATATATCCCATCTTAGGGCATTTAGATGCAAGTGCTTTATGAACAATAATGGCAAAGACTCCCTAGGTAAGTATGATCCCAGAAGTGATGAGGGAGTATTCTTGGGGTATTCTTCATATAATAAAGCTTATAAGATATACAGTAAAAGAACTATGTGTGTAGAAAAAATATATATGTTATTTTTTTAGAACTAACATTCTTTTTGAGAGGCAGGAACAAGATAATAAAAAGATTGGGATGATAAGAAATTCAAATGGTGAAACCATAGTCCAGCCTGAAGATGCATCACAGGAAGGAACATGTCCTTCCACCTAGGCAATATGACAGGGGGAACAAACTAGAGAGGAACTGATCCTCAAACCTCGATGGAACCTATCTATGAACCTATTCCTCAGTAACAAAACCAGGAAGGAACATCAAAAGAAATTGACACTCCTATTGCAACATCCACGGAATTGGATATAGATGAACCTGGTTCATCTGTTGATCAGAAGTTGTATAGGAGAATGATTGGTTCTCTTTTGTATCTTACTGCTAGCAGACCTGAAATTGTTTTCAGTATAGGTCTTTGTGCTCGATTTCAGGAAAATCCAAAGAAGTCTCACTTGACTACTGTCAAGAGAATATTGAGATACTTGAAAGGCACCACTGACCTTTGCCTTTGGTATCCAAAAGGTAGTAATTTTAACCTAGTGGGATATGCTAATGCTAATTATGCATGTTTCCTTGTGTATAGGAAGAGAACCTTAGGTATGACACACTTCCTTGGTTCATGTCTTGTGTCATGGGCTACTAAAAAGCAGAACTTAGTGGCCTTATCCACTATTGAGGCTGAATATGTTGTTGCTGCCTCTTATTGTGCTCGACTGCTGTGGATCAAACAACAGCTAATGGATTTTGGTATTGAAGTTGGTTGCATCCCTATCATTTGTAATAACACTAGTGCTATAAGTATGACCAAGAACCCAGTTCATCATAAGAGGACTAAGCAATAGATGTAGACATCACTTCTTAAGGGACAACTATGAGAAATGATTGATTACTATAGAATTCAGTGCTACTGATAAACAAATAGCTGACATCTTTACTAAAGCACTAATTAAAGAAAGCTTTGAAAAGAACAGGTTAGAATTAGGGATGATTAAGATCACCTAATGGGACCAGCTCAGAATGCACAATAAAAAAAATTGAAAAAATTGGCTAGGAAATCTGAAACTTGTGTAAATATCTAGATTAATTTTTACTCAGCTTCATACTGTAAATAGTATACTCCTGTGACATGTGTTAATATGACTCACTGATCTCTAACAAAATTTTCTCTATTGTGATAAATTGAGGCATGATCAAGAAAATTTTAAATGAAGAACCTGATTCATCAGTATTAGTTCATCTGAATGACAAGGTATGTTTTGAGTTTCGGAGAGTTTTGGGACACTTAGTCCCTAAATGAGAGCTTTAGTTTTGGAAATTTTCCATAGTTGGAACAGTGTGAAGACGGCCTCGGAATGGAATTTCGATGGTTTCATTAGCTCTGTTGTGTGATTTCGGGCTTAAAGGTGTGTTTGAATTGTGTTTTGGAGGTCCATAGCTAATTTAGGCTTAAAATGCCGAAAGTAAAATTTTGATGTTTCCGTTTCAATAGTGAGATTTTGATCCAAGGGTCGGAATGGAATTTCAAAAGTTAGAGTAGCTCTGTGGTGTTGAATGTGATGTGTGTGCCAAATTTCAGATCATTTGGACGATGTTTGATAGACTTTTTGATCGAAAGCGTAAATTTAGAGTTTGGGAGTTCTTAGGATTGAATCCGTGGTTGATTCATCATTTCGATGTTGTTTTATGTGCTTTAAGAATTGGTATAAGTTTGGACAGTGATACTAGTCTTGTTTGTGTTTTTGGTTGAGGTCCCAGGAGCCTCGGGATGGTTTCGGAAGGTTGTCGGAAGAATGGGGAGTTGTTTGAGTAGCTTCAGCTGCTGATCTTCTTTCGTAATCGCACCTGCGGTTGGTTCCCGCAGGTGCATAGCCGTAGAAGTTGAACAAAGTTACAGTGAAGAACCGTTATCCTTTGCCTCGTATTGATGATCTGTTTGACCAGCTCCAGGGCACACAAGTGTTTTCTAAGATTGACTTACACTCAGGTTACCATCAGTTGAAGATTCGGGAGCCAGATATCCCGAAGACTGCTTTCAGGACTCGGTCATTTGGGTTGACCAATGCCCCGGTAGCCTTTATGCATTTTATGCACAGTGTGTTCCGGTCGTATCTTGACTCGTTCGTCATTGTCTTTATTGATGATATTCTGGTGTATTCCAAGAGTCGAGAAGATCATGAGCAGCACCTGAGGACAGTGCTCCAGACTTTGAGGGAAAATGAGTTATATGCTAAGTTCTCGAAGTGTGAGTTTTGGTTGGATTACGTGGCATTCTTAGGTCACGTGGTATCGAGTGAGGGTATTCAGGTGGATCCGAAGAAAGTAGAGGCAGTGCAGAGTTGGCCCAGACCATCCTTAGTTATAGAGATACGTAGTTTTCTTCGCTTGGCGGGTTACTATCGTTGTTTTGTGGAGGGGTTTTCATTGATTGAAGCCCTTATGAACAGGCTGACATAGAAGGGTGCTCCATTCCAATGGACGGAAGAGTGTGAGGCTAGCTTTTAGAAGCTCAAGATAGCTTTTACTACAACCCCAGTTTTGATATTGCCTACAGATTCGGGGTCTTATATGGTCTATTGTGATGCCTCGAGGATTGGCCTTGGAGCGGTGTTGATGCAGGGCAGTAGGATGATTGCCTATGCATCCAGACAGTTGAAGGTACATGAGAAGAATTACCCTGTCCATGATCTAGAGTTAGTTGCCATTGTTTATGTCCTGAAGATCTGGCGCCAATATTTGTAAGGTGTTCCTTATGAGATTTATACTGATCATCAGAGCTTGCAGCACCTGTTCAAGCAAAATGATCTTAATTTGCGTCAGAGGAGGTGGTTAGAGTTGTTGAAGGACTATGATATCACTATTTTGTATCACCCCGGCAAGGCCAATGTGGTGGCCGATGCCTTGAGTCACCGGGTAGAGAGTTTAGGAAGTTTGGGTTATTTACCAGCATCGAAGAGACCTATGGCGATGGATGTTCAAGCCTTAGCCAGCCAGTTTGTGAGATTGGATCTTTCGGAGCCTAATTGGGTCCTAGCTTGTGTGGTTTCTTGATCTTCCTTATTTGACCGTATCAGGGAGCGCCAGTATAATGACCCTCATTTTCTTGTCCTCAAGGAAAAGGTTCAGCATGGGGATACTAGAAATGTGACTATCGGTGATGACGGGGTATTGAGGATGTAGGGTCGGATTTGTGTACCCAATGTTGATGGGCTTCGAGAGTTGATTCTACAGGAGGACCATAGTTTGTGGTATTCCATTCATTCGGGTGCCGCGAAGATGTATCAGGATTTGAGACAGCACTATTGGTGGAGGCGGATGAAGAAACATATAGTTGGGTTTGTAGCTCGGTACCTCAATTGTCAGCAGGTGAAGTATGAGCACCAGAGAAGGGTGGGTTGCTTTAGCAGATAGAAATTCTGGAGTTGAAGTGGGAGCGGATTACCATAGACTTTGTAGTTGGGCTCCCACGGACTTTGAGGACGTTCGATGCTATTTGGGTGACTGTTGATTAGCTGACCAAGTCTGCGCACTTCATTCCTGTGTACTACTTATTCTTCGGAGCAGTTGGAGGAGATTTATATCTGGAAGATTGTTCATCTGCATGGTATCCCAGGTTCCATCATTTTATATAGGGGTACTCAGTTCACATCACAATTTTGGAGGGTCGTTCAGCATGAATTAGGTACTCGAGTGGAGTTGAGTATAACATTTCACCCTTAGACGGACGGATAGTCCGAGCGCACTATTCAAATTCTTGATGATATGCTCCGTGCGTGTGTGACTAAGTGTGGAGGGTCTTGGGATCAGTTCTTGCCATTGGCGGAGTTTGCCTACAACAATAACTATCAGTCCAGCATCCAGATGGCACCGTATGAGGCTTTATATGGTAGGCGGTGCATATCCCCGGTGGGTTGGTTTGAGCCGGGTGAGGCTAGATTATTGGGCACAGACTTAGTTCAAGATGCTTTGGAGAAGGTTAAGGCGATTCAGGATAGACTCCGTACAGCCTAGTCTAGACAGAAGAGTTACACGGACTGGAAGGTTCGTGATGTTTCCTACATGGTTGGAGAGTGGGTTCTGCTTCGGGTTTCACCTATGAAAGGCGTTATGGGATTTGGGAAGAAGGGGAAGTTGATTCCGAGGTTTATTGGCCCTTTTGAGATATTGAGGCGTGATGGGGAGGTTGCTTATGAGCTTGCCTTACCTCCCAGCTTGGCAGGAGTTCATCCGGTTTTTCATGTTTCGATGCTCCAGAGGTATCACGGTGATCTGTCGCACGTGTTGGATTTCAGTTCAGTTCAGTTGGACAAGGATCTATGTCATGTTGAGGAGCCAGTGGCAATATTGGATAGGCATGTCCGAAAGCTAAGATCAAAGAACATTGCATCAGTGAAGGTTTAGTGGTGGGGTCATCCGGTCGAGGAGGTGACCTGGGAGACTGAGCAGGATATGCGCAGCAGTTGCCCTCGTCTTTTCACCACTTCAAGTATGTCTCTATGCTCGTTCGAGGACGAATGAATATTTAAGCGTGGGAGGATGTAATGACCCGGCCGGTCATTTTAAAAATTAATGCCTCGATCCCCTATTAAGTGCTTTCCCATTGTTTATTTTTGCTATTTTGATTTGCCGGTATGTTCGGTCTTGAGTTTCGGAGAGTTTTGGGACACTTAGTCCCTAAATGAGAGCTTAAGTTTTAGAAATTTTACCGTAGTCGGCACAGTGTGAAGACAGCCTCGGAATGGAATTTCGATGGTTCCATTAGCTCTGTTGTGTGATTTCGGGCTTAGGGGCATGTTCGGATTGTGTTTTGGAGGTCCGTAGCTAATTTAGGCTTGAAATGCCAAAATTCGATTTTTGAAGTTTCCGGTTCGATAGTGAGATTTTTATCCAAGGGTCGGAATGGAATTCCGGAAGATGGAGTAGCTCCGTGGTGTTGAATGTGACGTGTGTGCAAAATTTCAGGTCATTCAGATGAGGTTTGATAGACTTTTTGATCGAAAGCGTAAATTTAGAGTTTGGGAGTTCTTAGGCTTGAATCCTTGGTTGATTCATTGTTTCAATGTTGTTTTAGGTGGTTTAAGGATTGGTATAAGTTTGGACAGTGGTACTAGTCTTGTTTGTATTTTTGGTTGAGGTCCCAGGGGCCTCGGGATGGTTTTGGAGGGTTGTCGGAAGAATGGGGAGTTGTTTGACCAGCTTCAGCTGCTGATCATCTTTCATAACCGCACCTGCGGTTGGGTCCCGCATGAGCATAGCCGCAGAAGCGGAAAAGGGGAGAAACAACATGAGCTGAAGAAGCGGGAGATTAACCACAGAAGCGGTACTGCATCTGCGTATGGGGAGTCGCAGGTGCGGAAAACTGAGTTTAGTGATTTGTCGCAGATGCGACCTTTGTTCCTCAAAAGCGGGACCACAGAAGCGGATTAGCTGGGTAGAACATATAAATTGTTGCCTTCACAAATTTGAGTTATTTTCACCTCTTTTCAAACGGGAAGAAACCTTGGGGAGCATTTTTAAGGGAGATTTTCAAAGGAATTCATTGGGATAAGGTCTTTGGTCCTTAAACTCGTTATTGAGGTGATTTTTATCATTATAAGCATGAAAATTTAAGGAAAATTAGTGGTAATTTGGGGGTTTGGGCTTGATTAATTAGAGACCTTTGAGTGATGATTTGAGGGACTATTTGAGGTCCGATTTTGGTACTTTTGGTATGACTGAACTCACGAGAGTGTGAGGATTCTGGAAAGGTAAATTTTACCCGATTCCGAGATGTGGGCCCGATGGGCGTTTCGTTCATTTTACCTAATTTCGCGTATTATCTTAGAATTTCTTTGTGGAATCAGTTACTTGAAGTGTTATTTGCATTATGTATTGAATTGAATAGATTTTGACCATTTAGAGTTGAGTACTCGTGGCAAGAATGTGGTTACGAGTTGACTTTGAGCCGGTTTGAGGTAAGTGGCTTGCCTAACCTTGTGTGGGGGACCTTCCCCTTAGGATTTTGTATTATTGATAATTGAAATGCCTTGTACTTGAGGTGACGAGTGCGTACTTGTGCTAATTGTTGAAAATTTGATTTTCATTAAGTAATTACTAGTATGTTTCCTTTTCCGTTTATATTAATTGTAATTTAAGCCTGTTGTTAGCTTATGAAAGCATGTCTAATTGACTTAATTGCCTTACTTGTTCAAACTGCCTTATTTGGATTACGTGCAGCATGCTAGGTTAGAAATACCTATTTTACCTTGGTATGGAACTTGAATTGAACTATGTACTCTTCTTATTGTTGTTGTATGTTTACTTTGGGACTATGGGACGGTATCTTGGGAGATCCCCCTGTATGTTTACTTTGGGACTACGGAACGGTATTCCGGGAGATCCTCCTGCACATTTGTATTGGAACTATGGGACAATACATGGTAGATTCCCCCTGTACTGAGTACTTATATTTGGGACTACGGATCGGTATTCCGGGAGATCCCTCGCATTATGAGTTGGACTATGGGACGGTATCCCGGGAGATCCACTAGATATTTACATTTGGGACTACAGGACGGTATCCTGGGAGATCCCGGTTGTTATCTTTGTGTTGAAATGTATCTCTTTCTGTGTTTACTTTGCCTCTGTAGTAGTTGTTGCTGTCCTTTATATCCTGTGTTACTTTTACTGTTGTACTTATTTATATTGTTTTATTCTACACTATTTAACCTTATATTTTATTTAACCTCAGTAGGGCCCTGACCTTCCTCATTACTACCCACCCGAGATTAGGCTTGGCACTTACTTAGTACCGTTGTGGTGTACTCATGCCCTTTCTGCGCATGTTTTTCATATGCAGATCTAGGTACTTCTACTCAGGCTTATCACGTTTGAGATGAGATGCTTGTAGAGACTCCGAACTCAGCTTATTCATCAATACAAAGTTAGAAAAATTTACTTATCATCAAGGACCAGGTTCATTAGGTTATAAACATCACTTATTCAGAATATGTAAAGCACAATATCTCTTCCCCTTTTTGGCATCATCAAAGTTGCATAAACAAAGTGTGAGTCCCAGAATTTTAACAATTACTCATGGCCACTGGGGCAAGTGCAAGTGCAAGTGCAATCATGGATCAATCATCAGTAATCAGGCAAACATATTTAAACTATAAAGGAATTATTAACAATCAACAAGAGTAAAAATAGTAGATATCATTGATAGAAGATATGTTGCTACCACAATCCACAAACACAAAGCAAAAATATTCAAAACATGAGCAAAACGAAAGAGAAATCCCTAATCTAGGTCACTGGTGGTACTAGAAAGGTTCAGGAGATGAAGGCAATAATTCCTAAGTCTTAGGGGAGCTAGAAGGTTGGTTTTGGACTTGGAGAAGATTCAGCATATTGTGAAGAATCCCATCATTCTTCTCCTTTTCCTTGGTAAGCTCAGTTCTGAGAGCATCCTTCTCAGATTCAACCTCTGCTAAGCGAGCCTTCAGTCTAGCTATCTCAATATCCTTGGCCCCACTTTCCTGAACTAGAGCCCTGACTTTATAGTTGATAGGTGTCTTCTTGGATGGACCAGGTTCATTGGGAATGGCATTGACTATATAGTCACAAGCAATCAAAGTATTAATGCCAAAATGATCCTTGCTTGTGGCCATTTCCCACTTCTTCAGAGGCATCTTGCACCAATCCAGAACAGTAGTCAGAATAAATCCATAAGGGGTGGCATGGGCCTTGGAGCCATTGATAACACTATCCTGTAGCTTGATGATGAATCTAGGCCAGTTGATTTGCCTTCCACTTTCAAGGCACTCCATAAGAACTAAGTCCATATAGTTAGCAATGTGCCTTCTTTCCTACCTGGGCAGTAGGCACTTGTTGATAAACTCAAAGAGGACTTTGTGTTGTGGCTTCATTTCACTCTTGTGCACAAACTTGGCCTCATTCACTTCTTCAACATCACATAATCTCCTAGTGATTTCAAGAGCAGGAGGAAGGGAATCCAGACTTGGCCATATTTGCCTAGTGTAGTCATCATATCCCTTAACAGGGATGTCAAGAATCTCTCCCAGCTTCTCTGCATCGAAGGTCACTTGAACTCCTTTCACTTGGTTGGTGACTCTGCCATCCTTGACCTCTGCATTGGCCATGAATTCAATGATTTCATTCCTATCTAGCCTTCCATCCATCGGAAGGACCATGTCCTTCCAGCCCTGAACAGCTAGTGCATCAAACAAATGAACCATTCCTGGTTCCACCAAGTCTTTCAGCAATCTTCCCTTCAAAAATTTTCTTTAGTCAAACTTGGCTAACTTGTCTTGTTCACCTCTTCTTCACCACTCCATTCCTCATCTTCAGCAATTCTAAATATCAACTTTAAACTAAAATAGAAAACAAAGATTAGAAAAAGAAACTCATGAAGTAGGAGGGAAATAAATTAATGGGGCTTGCGTTAGTATTGATGGCTGTACGTCCACATGTGGAAAATATATGACAAAAAAAAATAGAATCAAGAATGGACAATAGCTGCAGCTAGGACCCAAACTCGATCACTTGACATCCGAGAAACTTTGAACCCACTGAACCATTTTTACAAGGCTTAAGCTTTGTTCAATTGGGTTCATTAATAGCAATATATCCAACTTTGCAGAATATAACTTATATAAAATACTAAAACATTTCGGCGAAGCGGGTTTATATGAACCCTCTTGGCCCCACGTGGGTCCGCCCAATTGGTATCATACCAAGTCTTTGTAGATAAAAAATTAGTGAATTGATCATGAAATCAAACAAAGTTAGTTGATTGATATTTGATAACTTCTGTTTGATGCAAGAAATTATTTGTGAAAAAGACAAGGTTGTTAAAAAAAGAATTCAAGCTTGAATATGTCACGACCCCAAACCCAGACCCAGTCGTGGGATGTCGCCTCTCGTGAAGAAAAGGCAAACCGACACATTTCCAATTCCATTTTAAGCAATTAAACAATAAGCATTTAGTCTTAAACATGGTATAAATCCAAAAGTAAGCAGTGACAATACAGAACAATTTGCGGAATACAACCCAACACAGCCCGATACCGGGGTGTCACTAGTCATGAGCATCTATTAGTATGCTACAAGTCTGAAATGCCTACTAAACTATTACAGAATAACTGATAAAGAGACAGGAATGAGATAAAGGGGGAGAAACACGGGACTGCGGACGCCAAACAGCTACCTCGTGGACTCCGAAGTTTGCCGGGAGCTCTCAACTTGCACTGGCAGGATCAACAACGCCTGAATCTTCACACGGGATGCAGAGAGTAAAGTGATTACTCCAACTCAGTGAGTAATAATCATAAATAAATGACTGAGAGATATGAAAACACGTAAGGCACATTACAGGCTATAATGAAGCAGTAAAACCAGTAGAAATAGTGAAGCAGTGATAATGTGTAAAGTCGTTTTTAATTCAGTTCAAACTTCATGAAATGCCTTTTTAACATTAAGCAGGTAAATGACAGACATATAAGCACATAAAGGATTTCCCCTCGGGTACAATATCAACAATACAAGCCCCTCGGGCTATATCTCACATCACAATGGGTACCCGCGCTCACTGGGGGTATGCAGACTCCTAGAGGGGCCCCTTATGGCCCAAGCGCAATATCAAGCCATCTCGTGGAATCAATACTAGGCTCTCGGACTCAT